>NW_004524659.1:6434106-6445581 GCF_000260255.1 Octodon degus
GACAGTGCTTAACCCCCCCCATCCAGCTCTGCCTGAAGCAGCATGCCTTTAGCAGCTACAGAACTCCACAGTCAACAAATTTTTTTAAGTTGGTTGCTTTGTACCTTACAACTAAAAATCCCTCTCCCTAACATGAAGAAGACAGACACAAGGGAACCATCCATAGCTCCTTTTCCCAGCACCAGCCTTGAGAAGGTAACTGAACAAAAGAGAGTCCCTAGGTCTGTCATGTTTGGGAAATGCGACATACTGGATCTCCCTCTTGGGGATGCTTGATGCAAATTAGCTTTATCGAGGCTCTCAGAACTCCTGCCACAGAGAAACATGTTTAACCCAGAGTTCCCAAACACCTTTGACCACAAATCAAAGACAGTTTTTAAAAACTCTATTTGCATTTCCCCACCAGGTTCTTTGAGCAATGGACATTGATAGGGAATTTAATAAAATAAAAACAGGCACCCGCTCTGCTCGGCCCTGGACTCTACCTTCCTTGCTGCTGGGCTGCGGCACTGGATCCGTCACCAGAAAAAAAGCTTCTGTTCCGGTCGGTTGCTGGGTCTCCACCTCGGCTGTGTGCCCAACTGGCTCTGGGGTCTCAGGGAAGTTACTCTGAGTCTCTGTTGCCTGGACTGTAAGATGTGGACAATGGTCACTCTGGCCTCATAGCGCTGGGGCGAGGATCGAAGGCCCTAATGTGGACCTGTGGCCCTCATGTAATAAGTGCTGCAGGTGTTTTGTCCAAGGGGAAAGGACAAAGGTGTTTGTGTGGCACCGGCTGCAGCAGGAAAGCCTGAAAGCCACCACCATGCCTGTCATCATAGGGTGGCTTTGCTTATTTCCTGGCCCCTGTGCAGATGCCAGGTGGTGAGGAAGATCAAAGGAGTCTTCCACGGCAACGTGAGAGAAGGTCCATGCAACTATGGCATGAAAAACCCTGACAAAGCAAGTTGCAGGACAATCCGCCTGCTATCCTTGAGTTCACTAGGAGTACAGTGGGCGCAGGCAGTGGGCGCGTGCTCTGCAGAACTGGTGCTGTTGTAGGGTGGGGACCACTCCCTGTTGGTTGTGGGCCTCTCCCAGAAGGCAGAGGGGAGGAGCAGGGATCGTGGGCAGAGGGATTCAGTCTTGCCTTCGTTTTTTTTTCTTTCCTGGAAGTTTCTTTCCTGTGCTTCTGTGCTCTTGGGGCCACTAATCATTCATTTGAAAAAACTGGGGGGAAGCTGAGTGTGATGGTTTACGCCTATAATCCCAGCACGCTGGGAGGCTGAGGCAGGAGGATGTTAAGTTTGAGCCCTGCCTGGGCAACCTGGTGACTTAGTGAGACCCTGTCTCAAAATAAGAAATTTAAAATAAGGGCTAGGGATGAAGTTCCGGTGAAAGGCCCTATGTTCAATTCTCAATTCAAGAAAGAAAGAAAAAAGGAGGCCTTCTTTGAGTTCTACTCAAAAAAAGTTCAAATTATTTGAAAATTAAAAAAAAAAAAAAAAAGTCTACTCAAAAAAAGTTCAAATTATTTGAAAATTAAAAAAAAAAAAAAAGGGCTGGTGAGATGGCTCAGTGGTCTAAGGTACCTACTTAGAACAAGCTTAGCAAAGCACAGGGACCACGGTTCAATCCCCAGCACCACATGCCAGCCAGCCCCGCCCCCTGGTGGGCTGAGCTGGACACACACACACACACACACACACACACACACACATAAATAAATAAATAAAAATAAAAATTTAAAAAGGGGCGGGGAGATGGCTCAGTAGAATAAGCGCTTCCCTGGCAAGTGCAAGGGCCTGAGTTCAATCCCTGGTTCCGCAAAAAAAAAAAAAAAAAGGGGGAGGCAAATGGCAGGAAAGAATGGAAAGAGCACCAGAGCTTCCAGGGATGTCTGTAAAGTTCTACTTTGACCTTGGGAGTAGAAGCACAGATGTTCCATTTAGGATAAGTCATTAAATTGTATACTTACAGGTTTTGGACTTTATGGTGCGTGTTATAATTCACAGTTTCACAGGGTGTTTTGTTTTGGGTTTTAGAAGTGAATGGAGCTGACTGGCTGCTCCAATGCAAAGCAAACTGGGCACAGAGCAGGTACGGTAGGAAGCAGGGAAGCTGGGACCAAAGTGACCAGACAGAAATCTAGAATCTGGAAGTGGGGACTCTGCCCTGCCCCTGCCCCTGTGCACTCACCATCTGCAGGCCAGGTGAAGGTTGGAAGGGTAGACGGGCCTTGTAGGTGGGCTGCATCTGGCGTCCAGAAATAGGAGGTTAGGAAGAGAAGAAAATAGAGAAAGGCCGCAGATAAAGACTAGGGGCTTCCCATAGCATCTCAGCTTTGATATAATGAAATGACTAAAGTCATCCAGCCATTTATTTGCTAAAAGCTCAGTCTTGATGCCTGGGCCTCCCCTACGCAAGATCTGGATTCCTACATCAGCCACGCTAGCAGCTCCTTCTTGGGTATCTTATTGCCAGTTGGTTTTACTAAGACCCGGAGAAGTCTACATGTTCAGCTCAGTTTTCCAAATACTTTTGACCACAAACCAGCACCCATCCAATAAGAGCCCTAGAACTTCCTTGGAGGAGCATCCTTCCTGATTCAGTGGGGCTGGTACCCATGTGCTGGAGGTTGTCATGGGAACCAGGCCTCCCCAAACAGTTGTCTATGCCTGTCATCATCACATCACCCAAGACTTGCCAGTGGCACGCAGTTGTGGGACGTTTGGTGTATTGGGGAGATGGAAGTAGCTCTTGCTTTTGGATACTTAGCAGGCCTTTAGTGGCCATTTTGGCCCATAAGAGGAGAAGCTGACTGAAAATGAAGCCAACCTAGAGAAAACAGAACCAAGAGCTAACAATTTCCTGATAGCCCCTACACTGAGCCATGTCTGAAGACCTATCCTGGGACTTTTTAGTTACACAAGTTCACAGATTCTCTAATTTGAGCCAAATTTGAGATTTATCTTGGCAGACCTGTACGATTTCCTCACCTGGATCTTCTGTTAGAACAGGAGTGTTCACAATAGTTGGGTCCCCCGTAGGAAGGGACGAGACCTTCTCCAAACTCTGTCCTGGAGAATCAAAGGTAAGGTCAGGAGAGGGCTGCTGCTCCTCTTTTCTCACCTTCCCTCCCAGTCTGACCAACTTTTGGGAAGCGTGGGGGCCCCTCCAAAGGTCCTGCCCTCTTGCAGAGCCACTTAGCTCCATATCAATCTGTGGTCCTGGGAGCATTTTAAATTATCTTCGTGCCCGACATATGTCTTAGCTACCTTCCTGTCCTTGGGACAAAGGACCCGACTCCTGCAACTCAAAGGAGGGGAAGTTTACTTGGGCCACAATTTTATCCCTGGTTGGTGGGCTCCATGGCAGAAATGCCAGGTGGAAGGGCTGAGCGGAGGAGAAGGAGCTCAACCCACGGCAGCCAGGAAGCAAAGAGAGAAGGAGGGAGCATCTGGTGTCCAGAAGTAGGAGGATAGGAAGAGGAAAAGTAGAGAAAGGCCGCAGATAAAGACTAGGGGCTTCCCATTGCATCTCAGTTTTGATATTACGAAATCAAAGTCATGAAGCCATCCAGCCATTTGTTTGCTAAGAGCTCAGTCTTGATGCCTGGGTGCCCCCTACCTCAAGATCTGGATTCCAGCATCAGCCACGCTAGCAGCTCCTTCTTGGGCATCTTATTGCCAGTTACTTTTACTAAGACCCAGAGAGGTCCTGCCTACATGTTCAGCTCAGAGGGACCAAGGTGGTGGACACGTGACACAGGATTGGAGACCCTTTTCTTTGTGTGTGTGTGTGTGTGTGTGTGTGTGTGTGTGTGTGTGTGTGTTTAGGGAAGGGTCTACAGGGTGTTTCGGGTCTCACTACTAGATTGGACTCATAATGATCCACCTGTTTATAGCCTCCCAAGTGTTGGGATTACAGGCATGCGCCACCACACCCAGTCTCAGTTGCTATCTCAGCGCACCCTGGGGGCGGGGCCGGCATGGCAGGCTCCGGGGATAGATGCCCTGGTCCCGTTCCTGCTTGCAGGTGCTTTAACCCACTGAGCTATTTGACTGGCCCTAGGATTGGAGACCCTTTTACTACTCAGTCTCGGCAGCCCTGTGAAGTAGATCCAGTTATAATCCCCATTTGTAGGCAAGACAGGTGAGGCTCAGAGAGGGGACTTCACCTGCTCCGGGTCGCGGCCCCAGCAACTCACCTGCTAGGGCACCTGTAGCTGTAAACACACTGAAGAGGAAGCCACTGATGAGTGCAGCATTCCTTCCCAAACTACCTGAGGCTTCGGGGGGACATGTCAGACCTACACCATAACACCCTGGGACTTTCCTTCAGCTCTTGTCTGCACCCATCACTGGGGCCTCTCTAGTAAGCCCCAATGCTAAGGTCAGCCAGGACCCTGGTTTTAAGTGCTGCTCCCAGTGGCTTCCTTGCTGAATGACCTGGAGCAGCGGAAGTCCCCTCTCTGAGCCTGACCTGTCTTGCCTGCAGATGGGGATTATAACCAGATCTACTTCACAGAGCCACGGAGACTAAGCAGGAAAAGGATCTCTACCCAGTGATACTATAGCCAGTACTGGACACACCCACCGCCTCTGTCCCTCTCACCCAGAGTCCCAGCAGCCTCCTCCTCCCTGGTCTCTTTCCAGCCCTGCCCCTGCCATAGGCTCCCACCTGCAGCCAAAGGGAGCCGGTGCCCAATGAGTCGGGCAGGCCCCCAGGCGCTGAGTCAGCCCAGGCTGGATCTCAACTGGCCCATCACCCCCTCCCGCTGGTCCCCCCACCTCTCTGTGCTCTCCTCTTTCCACTGTTCCTCGCCCACCCAGTCTAGCCCCTCCACCTCCCTACCACCAGACAATGCCTACCCCCTCCCAGGTGCCTGCACAGCTCACCTCTGACCCAAGTGTCACCCTTCCCTGGGAAGTGGTCCTTGAGATCAGCCTGTTGGAGCAACCCCATGGCCGTCCTTAATTTTCCCCAAGAGGGCTATCACCTTCTCAGAAACTATACAACTTGCTGGCTTTCTGTCTTTGGCACTATAATATCCACTGTTTTATTTTCCTTCAGTGCTTAGATCTGGTGCATAGTAGATGCTCAGTGAATTTCTTTCTTTTTTTTTCTTGTTAACTTTCACAACAGAGTCAGTGAGTTCGTAGACGAATGTGCAATTAGAAGGTGTGGTCTGAAGGCAGGAAGTTCACTGGGACATGACCTGGAAGTACGTACTCTTGTCCCCAGTTCTTCCCTTCTCTCTCTGAGACCTGGCTGCCAAGGGCTGAGTGCCTTTTCCTCTGCTCGGCCCTTCCAGCATGGCATTTCTGCTTTGGAGCCAACCAAGGCAGCTGGCCTTGAACTCACTACGTAGTTCAGGCTGGCCTCAAACTAGTGGCAATCCTTCTGCCTCAGCCTTCCAAGCGCTGGCATTACAGGCATGCACCATTGTGCCCCAGCAGCAAATACCTCTTGAATAACTGAAAGAGTACAGGAAAACCAAAGAGAAATGGAGGTGTTTTCAGAGGAGCAAGTGCTCTGGTTTATGGAAAGGCTATAATTCTGGCCCCGAATTTCAGTTTCATGGTCCATAAAATGCACATGACAGCATGTATAATAAGAGCTAAAGCCCACACAAGTCAAGGCACATGGCACCTGCCTCGTGGAAAGCACCTGCAAACACCAGCACAGTGACCCCTTTGAGGAGCACTTTGCCAGCAAGGTTGAGAGGCCCCTACTGCCTGGACTGGCGTCCCCTACCTCCCCCATACACACACCCCCTTTACAGTGCATCACCAGGAGGGCCAGGGAGCCATTCTGTAGGGAACCCAGGTTTCCTGGCTGTGGACTAGCAAACTGACACCGACCTCCTGGCCAAATCAAACGGGCTGAGTTCTTCTTGGAGGTGAAACAGAGGGTGCTCAGCAGGAAAGGCGCCAGCCAGACTCTGGAAGGGACCGCCAAGGGCTGAGCTGTCCAGAGAGGGTGGAACCCTAAACCTGGCTAGAGGATCCCACTTCCCAACACAGGCTAAGTAGGAGGATTGGGGGGAAAAGAGACAGCCTGGAAACTCACCAGCCCCCAGGGCTCCGGGACAGGGTCTTACCTCTGACAGGCACAAGCAGGCCAACAATGGTGAGAAGACACAAGCGACCAAAGGGCAACATCTGTGGGGCAAGCAGGCACTGGGGTAGGTGTGGTGGGGCCAGGGGCCTGCAGCCCCGATGCTCCCCTCTGCAAAGCTGGTATCTCTGGCTTTAGGACTCCCCCCCTTGCTGCCAGGGCTGACTGCAAGCAGCCTTTGGGGCTCAGAAGTGGAGGTCTGAAGGCCCCCCCCCCCTTCCTCTTCCTGTAGCTCTCAAAGAAAACAAGAAGCCACTGGCCCACCTGGGCGCCGGCAGTACCAAGAGAACTCGCCATTCCCCCAGCCAGCCTCGGACCCTCACGAGGGCTGACAGCGAAGGGCAGAGGAGTCTGAGCAGAGCGGAAGAGGGCTCCCACTGCCTAGGGGCACGGGGCGGGAGCCTCGAGGAGCAGCAAGAGGAAGGGTGAGTAATCCACTCCTGATCACAGGGGAAAAAGTGAGCTGTGTCGGGCGGCACTGCAGACAGCGCGGAGCCAAGGCCGGGCAGCTCCCAGAGGGGCTGTGTGGCCGGGACGTGGCAGAACTAGGGAGACCGAGGCAGGAGGCGGGAACCGCGTGGCCCGGCGTGCAGAGGGACTGGGGCAGGCACCGGAGAGAGGCGGAGAGGCACCGACGGGCAGTGTCCTGCCCACCTGAGCCGGAGCAGAGGAGAGGGGCTGCGGGAGGCGGAGGAGCGCGGGGCAACTTACATCAGAGCCGGGATCTCGAGTTGAGGCCGCGAGGGGCCAGGGCAGCAGGAGCAGCGTCCGGGCGAGGGTGTGGCCAGGAGCCGCGGCGGGCGGGGACCCAGACGGGCGCAGTCATTTCCTCTTGGGTTTCCTGGCTTCGGAGCCCCAGAGCCCCGGGTGGGAGCAGGAGGGGGAAACGCTAAGGACTGTGGGGGGCTGGGGCGGCGGAGGTGGGAGGGCAGGAGGGGAAGGGGCGGCTCCGGAGGTGTGGAGGGAGGTGATGGGAGCGCGGGGGAGGCGACTCCGGGCCTGGGGGGGGGGGGGATGCGACTCCAGGCACTCAGGGGACAGCCACTCAGGTTCAGTTCTGCAGCTCCCACCCATGTGCCCACAGATGAGAATATACAGACAGAACAGGAGGAAAAACCAAATGCACATTTATTAAGCTCAAGACGTGGACACCGAGGGGCCAGGGAACGGATGCTCCAGAGAGAGACAAAGGGGTTGGGGGAGCAGCACATGGGCTTCCTGGGGAGCTGGGGGTGGACTCCCAGATCCCAGGAGCTGGAGGCCTGAGTCCCTGGATCTGGGGTGCACACAGGCTCTTTGAGGGATCGTCATTGCCAAGGCCTGGGAAGGGACAGCAGGGTGCAGTAGCTCCAGCCTTAGGGTAGGTGGAGCGGCTCATTGGGGGAGTGTCCCCGGCGCAAGGCTGGGGTCCCCACCGCCTTCACCGGGTCCGCAGGTTCCCGCGTCAGGCGGGGACAGCAGTGGAGGGTCCCTGGAGCGGGGGTTTACACGCCGCCACCACCAGGAGCTGGGGAAAGAGGACGGGCTGCGTTGGCTGGCAGCGAGGTGCAGCCTCCTCAGAGTCTCCTCCCGAGATAGAGGCTCCGGGTCCCCAGAGCCCTGGGAAATGTCACTCTTGGGCAGCACTGGGGACCTCTCTAGCGTCCTCACACCCTGCCACCTGCTCACTGTAGGGACAGCTCTGGGGCTGCTGTCCACTCCAAAGGGTGGTGGAACCCAGCCCCAAAGGTCACCTGGGGTTTTCTCCTGTTCTCTTGCCAAAAAGGGAGCACCCTACCCACTTTTTCACCCCCAGTCTCCTCCCAGGCCTTCAAGCCTTTCCTATGTCTTCCATCCTGTACATTCTGACAGAAGAGAATGTTTTTCCCAACCCAGTGCAGACCTCTCTTCAACTGAGGGTCTGGGGGATCAGTAGTCCACACAGATTTTTAGAATGGGCCCTACGC
The DNA here is from genome assembly GCF_000260255.1 of Octodon degus. Classification (NCBI taxonomy): domain Eukaryota; kingdom Metazoa; phylum Chordata; class Mammalia; order Rodentia; family Octodontidae; genus Octodon; species Octodon degus. The sequence continues at coordinate 6,442,155 of NW_004524659.1, forward strand.
ATGAGGGCCAAACACCCGCATCCACACTGCCCCCCACCAGCACCCACAGTGCACAGTTGATGTCCTCCAATATCCTTAGGAGAACATGAAATAGGAAGTTCCACACCTGACTCCTCCGAGCCCTTCTTTTTAGTTATAGCAATTGTATAACAGACAAAAAGATTCTTGTCTTTTGATTTTTTTTTTTTTTTTTTTTTAAAAAGGCCCCTGGAAATGATGCAATTCCACTAAAAACAGGTCAAGATATTTTTGTAGAATGGAGACTACTAACTCCCCAAGGAGTCATGGTCTCCCATCCGCATGCCCTTCCCTGCCCCCTCCCTCCCATGGCACCCACTGTACCCCCTCCATCCACACTCTCCCCCAACACCCCCCCACCCCTCCTTTCCATCCCTGCCTAACTTCCCTTTCCTTCTCCAAGCCCCCTGGGATCTCTGTACTTCATCGTGCCACCCTCTTCTACACTACCAGCCTTTCTCCTCCTGCCCCCTTACGACCTACCTCCCCACAGCTGCCTTCCCCAATGAACTTTTAAGTCTGTATTCCACGTATCTTTCCTTTTTTTTCTTTTTTTTTTTTTTTTCCGGAACCCGGGATTGAACTCAGGCCCTTGCTCTTCACAGGGAAGCACTTATTCTACTGAGCTATCTCCCCAGCCCCACATCTTTCCTTTTGTTTTGCTATAATTATTCAGAAACCCATTCCATCCCCTCCCTTCCACTCCCTTCCCCTCCCTTCCCCTCCCCTCGCCTCCCCTTCCCTTCCTCCTGCCGGCCTCCCTAGATTGGCCCAGCTAGATGATACATCTGGAAAGCGTTGGACCCTCCTGTGGTCCCCTGGGCTCTGCTCCCCATCCTGGCTGGCAGCTGTCCTCCCCCACCCCCCAGGGTCTCTGTTGCCCATACCTATGCCTCTCTCCCTTGGGCAATGGGTTTGTTCTTGCTTTTTGAGGTTCATGCGTTTGTTTCTGGCAATCTCTGCACTGTGGACTCAGCATGCTTCCTGTCCCACTGCCCCCTGGTGGCTTGACATCTTCCCTCCGCAGGGCTCAGCCGCCTCTGGAATTGCCCTTGTGTCTCAGTTGGGGCCCTAGGTTCTCTGTTGCGCGGCCCTTGCTCTGGTGTTGGTGTCTCAGAGGTTGACCCACAAGGATCTCCCTATCCACTGCCATCTCCCAACCTCCAGGGCCACATATGCGCATTCTTACCCTCACCTGTGGATGGAAGCTCCGACTTACAGGACTTGCAGGTGGGGCTGTGGAGGCAGAGAGAGAAAGAGAGCATCAAGGATTTGGCAGTTCAGAGCCCTGGGGCCCTTCTACCAGGGAAGCACCCCAAGGCCAGAGGCTGTACGCCGCCCCCCCCCATGCACGTGCGCCACCCCCCTCTCCTCACTGCGGCCAGACCTCTCAGACCTGGAGTCCGCCTTTCTGCACTTCACCTTCTTACCTGGAGAGAGAGAGAGAGAGAGAGAGAGAGAGAGAGAGAGAGAGAGAGAGAGAGAGAGAGAGCCTGAGAGAGAACCAGACACTAGAGACACAGGCTATGGACAAAGGCCGGCCGAGGACCCAAGGTGCCCAGGGACACCGGGGCAGCCCGGGAGGGTGAGACTTACTGATGATGATTATGATCCCCAGCAGGAACATTATGGTGGCCAGAGTCATGCCCACCATCTGCACAGTGGCATAGTCTAGGGGAGACAGTGGAGGTCAGGGCAGGGCTGGACCTCACGCACCCGGGGCCTCAGGCCTGGCTCCAGGCTCCAGAATCCGGGATACTGTGGGCACCCAGGAAGGTGAGCGCTGGGGTCGGCAGCAGCGTCGGGTCACTTTGGCCCCTGCTCACCACCCTCCTCCCCTGCCCTCTCCCTCATGCAACGGCTTCCTTCCTGACCCTGGTCCTGTCCCCCACTCCCGTCCATCTGTACCACTGCAGCAGTCTCCTCTGTGGTGGCACCACCCTGACCAACAGGGGCCTCTCCCACAGCATCAGGGTCCTACTTGGCTCAGAATCCTCTGTCCCTGGTTCCCACTGCACTCCAGGCAAAAGCCAAGGTCCTCCCCAGGGACCTTGAGGCCCCAGTCCAATGCATCTATCCCTCAGGCCTCTACTCCAGCCATGATGGCCTTCCTGATGTTTCTGGTGCACATCAGGAGCTGTGCTGCCTCAGGACCTTTGTACTTGCCGGCCTCTCCACCTGAAAACTTTTCTCCAGATAGCCAAAAGGCTTCCTCCCTGACAAACTTCCAGGATGGATTCAGATGCCAGCCCACCTTTCTCTGTCGACTTGGAATTTTCTTGTCTTCTCGATACTTTCTAAATCTATTTCTTTATGAGAACTATTCTTCTCTCATGTTCTTGTCTCATAAGAAATTTTCCTTTTATTTCTTGAGCATCTGTCTCTTATTGAGTGTTAGGTAAGGAGGACTGGCAGTTTCGTGCATACTGCTATCTGCAGAGTCGCCAGGATGCTGGGACGTTGGCTGGCGCAGAGCTCAGTGTGCTCAGGAAGCATTTGCTGAAATGCAAATTTGCAGAGCAACCACTGTACACCAGCTGTAAGCCAGACCTCTGGCCTCAGGCAGTCAACTGTCATATTATGATTAGATGGTTGCCAACAAACTGCAGTAGCAGACGAACCCCCTCAAAAATCCAAGTCACTGCTGGATGTGGTGTGGCTCATTGTGCCAGGGAATCAGGGAGGGCTTCGCCGAGCCAGCAGTCAATATTTGATCTGAGGCCAGGAGAAGACAAGGGAGCCCTAGCCAGCTGCAGGTAGTGCTAGGGAGGTGGATTCCTGGCAGAAGGAGCAGGGAGTACAAATGCCTTGAGGTGAGAAGGAAACGGACACATCAGAGGAACAGTCAGGCGGAGAGCAGGGGCATGTGTGGAGGAAACTGGGGCTGGAGCCTCCAAGGTGAGGCAGAGCTTCTGTGCCTCAAGGCAGCCCAGGGGCATCATCAAGTCGCTCTCCTCACAGTCCTCAGAGCCGGGCACTACTGCCACCCTTTATTTGAAGAAGGGCCCAGAGAGGCAAGTCGCCTGCCCAAGGCACAACTAGAGATTGGCTAAGCCAGGGGACCTAGGCTCCATAGCATTGCTTTTAAGATGCTCCATGCCTGCTTCTCTGATTCCAGTGCCCTCACCTGGAGTCCTGCCGACTGGAGCATACTTTCAGCACCCATTCAAGTCCCTGGAGCCTCAAAGGCGCTCCAAGACGGTATGAGACCCCTTTCCTCCCAGTCAGGTTCTGCCGTGCACCCAGACAGCTGATGTGACTGTACCCATATGGTCACATGACAGTGGCCCATGTATCATGTAGCTGCAGCTGGAGCCTTCAGCAGTGGCTGGTTTGGATCCACAGCTACCCTTCCATCCAGTCCTAGGGTACCCCCGTCACAAATTCTATACTCACCGTAGGAAAATGG
>NW_004524659.1:6445866-6474275 GCF_000260255.1 Octodon degus
GAGAGAGAGAGAGAGTTCAATGCTCACTTTCTTAACATCTAGAGGGGTACTGAGAATTCAACCCAGGCCCTAAGCATTGAGCTATAGCCTCAGCCATTTAGATTTCAAAACAGGGTCTCACAATGTTGCCCTTAATGGGCTTGAACTTGTAGTCCTCCTGTCTCAGCCTCCCAGAGTGCTGGAACTTGCAGTGTACCACCACACCTAGATAAACTTCTTAACATTCTAAAGGATGTGGATGGGGCCACTAGCCCAGGGATTTCTTCGTGGAAGTCAGAGAGAGAAAGAAGCCCCTTCTCTGGATGATACAGACTTGTGACACGACTCATTGATGAATAGAGCACGGGAATGATTCCAACCTCCACTCATTCATTCCATCAGTCAGTTCCATCCCTTGTAAAGCATACCACGTACCCAGCTATACGTGGCAGTCCTGATCTAGACCCCTTAGAAGTCTAACGCAAACAGTGAGCTATGAATACAGACACAACCCACTTCCATATGATGCCAGGGCTTGGCAGAACCAAGTCCCACAGGTGGATCCAGACCCATTTCTGCCCCTAGATGCTTCCTAAAATTTCCTAGGCATCTGCTCTTGCTCTCTTCTACTTGCTCCTGCCCCCAAGCCCACTGTAGAGGAGCTGTGGCGATTTGGAGCTTATATCACTTATTTCTAAGACATCAGTGATGTTGGATTTTTTTTATGTTTTTTTTTTTTCCAGTGGTATTTCCAGGATGTGTGGGTGTGGATATACCATAGAAAGCATGTAAGATACACTCATCCACTCTGAGATGCCAGTGTGTGGGTAAAATGTGAGTGTGTTGCAGGAAGTGGTGGTGCACCCCTGTAATCCTAGCTCTCTGGGAGGCTGAGGCAGGAGGATTCCAAGTTCAAGCCCAGCCTGGGCAACCTAGCAGAACTTCATTTCAAAATTTAAATATAAAAAAAGCTGGGGAGATAGCTTAATGCCAAGGCCCTGGGTTCTATCCCTAGTAATACATGCACACATGTGCATGCACGTGCACACACACACACACACACACACACACACAAATGTGTGTCTGTGGATCCCTTCTTGCTCATCTCTCACCTCCCTGCCACAAATCCTATATCCATTCAGATGCTCAGAACATCTGCCCCTTCCAGAAGTGCATCCAGATGGTCCTCTACTTCCTGTGTGGTCCTCTCTTGACTAGAGTTGAATTCAGCAAAGCTTGAGGAATTAGAGGAGGGTGTCAGAATGTGGTGTAGTGTCCTTGTCTCCCCTTCCGGCTACTCAGAGGAGGGTAGCTCCCTTGAGGTTGCATGGAGCCATGTAACTAATTCTGGCCAATGAGCTGTACATGGAAGTATCACTGTCACTTAACACCTCGGGCATCCCAGTGCCCACATGAGAACTCTCTTTTGTCTCTGTCCTGGTGGCCTGAACATTCAAGACGGTGGCTTCTCTAGTTCTCGTTGGTTAGTAGAATGTTTTTTGTTTTTTGTTTTTTGTTTTTTTTTGGTGGAACTGGGGATTGAACTCAGACCCTTGCACTTGCTAGGGAAGTGCTTATTCCACTGAGCCATCTCCCCAGCCCCAGTAGAATGGCTTTTGATAGACACAAAGAATCAGTGAGAAAGAACCTTAGTGATCCTAGCCCACTGAGACTTTTGGTTCTGTTCATTACCAAAGCAAGCTGTAGCCTAGATGGACTCACGCACGAGTCTCTGAGGCAGGACCACGAGTAGCGCTAATTCACAGCGTAGCGCTAATTCACAGCGTGTCCGTTTGCCTTTCCAGGGCTCTGTCCAGCCTTCAAGCTTCAGGCTGGTGCAGAGGCATCTTTAATAGCTGCCCGCAGTGTTAGTAGTCTCTCCTCTTACCCAAGAGAAAACAGATCTTGCATTCAGAGTCTTGTGCAGGAAACAAAAATCTATGTAGGATTTTCTGACAATATTAGGTTTCCTCTTTATTTATTTAGCCAGCAATAGATAGCACTGACTCCATATGCAACTGCTTCTAAGCTCTTTACAATGTTAACGGATTTGATCCTGGCAGCAGCTTTGACAGAGGTTCTGCCTTCTGCATATCACAAAATGGGTCACTGCACCCAGAAAAGTCAAGTCACTTGCTTAAGATTTGTTTTTATGCTTGCCTTCAGCTAAGCCCCCCCCACCAAAATCCTCATTTTGCAGTTGTACTGGCAATACAAAATAAAGCGACTTAAGTACTTTTTAAAAGTTAACCCTGAAAGCATGAGACAGCAGGATTGTGAGTTTGAGCCCAGCCAGGGCAACTTAGTGACTACGAAAGACCTTGTCCCCAAATAAAAGGCTAGGTATCTAGTTCCATACAAAGCTCTAGAGTTCAATCTAGGCCTGAAAGGACAGAAGAGAAGACAAAGGTAATCCTCTGAGGACAAAACATTAAATGAGTAGCAAGACAGGGAACACTGGACATTAGAACTTGGGCAAAATTTTGAAGGTGGTGCTTAAATGTCCAACCAGGAACACAGGGTCTTAGTCACCTGAGCACTATTTTAGCTTCCCTACCAGATGCTGAGTAAATTTGCTTAACTTATCTCTGACATTCATCCTGGCACTTACAAAAGGCTGTCAAAGAATTTTCTTGGAATGAGTGATTGAGTGAATGAATGAGTGGGTGAGTGTGTGAATAAATGTGAGCCCCCCCTAGGCTGCACCAGAGGTGCTCACTTCTGTCTCCTGGCTTTCTGCACACCATCCTCCAAAGTTCTCAAGTGTATGAGTGCAACTCTCAGAATCCTCTTGGGCTCCTCCCCGAGTGCAGGTGCTCCCTGCAGAAGGTCCTCTGCCTGTCCCCATTGGTCCAGCAATCGGAAGCCTCAGGGTGTGGCTGGGCTAAGGGTGCGATCAGGAGGCAGAAGGAATGTGCACTACTTCTGGCCAGTTGCCAAGGAGAGATCAAGAAGGAGGTGGCTGCTATGGCAACCAAGGCATCTTGTGAGGTGATGGGTCGGATCACTGCAGGCTGGGTGGGGTCTTGTGTGAGGCTTGTAAGTTGGGCCCAATCTTGACTCTTGCTTCTCCTTTTGTGCCTCCTCCTGGGGCCCCTGCAAGGCTGGCTTCTGGCCAATCTGAGGGTTCTGCTCAGGGACCAGGACCCAGGCTGGGTTGCATTCATGTGTCCCCTTTCTGTTTGCCCCTAATCCTCCCTTCCGTTTCCTGGCAGGTGGAAAGAGCCTCACCTTCCTCCCCTTCTCTCCCCAACAATTCATTAACTCATTTCCCCAAGCAGCTTGCAATGCACAACTGGCTTTTTCTCCCCTGGGATTTCCCAAGACCCGCGGTCCCTTCTCATGCTATGACTGGGAGAAGGGAGGCGCTGAGGTGTCTGTCCTCCCACCTTGGCCCCGTCCACTGCCTTCGATCCTGCTAACCACCACCTCTGCGAAAAGAAGCCCTGGGCTCCCGCCAGACCCGCCGGCTCAGCCCTGCCCCCTCTCCCTCGGGTGCTTTCCAGCCTCTGCAGCCCCCCCACCCCGCCCTGCTTCACATGCTGCAGATTCGGCTCAGAGCAGCAGCCCCCGCCGGCTGACAAGGGGAAAGGGAGAGAGCAATCAGAGTGAAATTGGGGTTCTCTCCACTGCCAGGGGCTACTCAGCACCCCTGCTCCAGCCCTCAGTGCTGCGAAGCCCTGTTCCACCCCCTCCCTTACTGAAGCATTCTGTCCCCTGCTCCGCAGCAGGAGGAAGCTCGCCACAGGGACTGCTGGGTGCAACAGTGAGTGCGTGCCTCAGAGAGTGCATATCTGGGTTAGTGGGTGTCAAGTGTAAGTGGTCTGCTGTGGGATGGGGGTGGGAGGAACATCCCTGTGCACACCGAAGCGTACCTCCGGGGCTGGAAACTACCGCTGGCTGCGGGCTGGCTGGGAAGGAGGGTCCTGCCCTGCCATTCCCACCCACGGAGGTTCACTGCAGTGGTTCGGGCCCCACCCCAGGCGGCCCCCTTTCTGTTCCTTTTTCCGCTTTTTTCTCTCTCCTTCCCTCTCCAGAGTTGCCTCAATCCCTCAATCTCTCTGTGCCTCATTCTTTTCTCTGCATCTTTCCGTCACTCTTACACTCTAGGAGCCTCCTACCTATCCTTCTGGGTCTTTTTGTCGCTGACTACATCTCCTGTCTATCTTGGTCTCTTTCTGTCCCTTTCATAGTCTCTTAGTCAACCCCCACCCCCATTTCGTCTCTCCTTTAGCTGTCCCTCCTTCCTTCTGAGCCTGCCTGTTCAGGATTTCAGGAAAGCCCCCACCACAGACGTCAGTGCTGGACTAAAAGGGACGTGGGCCCCCCTCCCCTTGCCCAACCCGTGGTCCTGAAATGTTACCTCTCTGGCTGCACACCCATCGGCTCCCACCCTCCAAGCCCATCTCTTCCCCACTGCTACCAACACTACGCTGGACCAGCCACCCGGTTTCCATAGCAACCTGTCCGAGCATCTTTTCTCCTGGGACCGTCACACTCTAATTGTAGATCCCGCACCGGGACTACATCGCAAGGGAGCGAGCGTCCCAGAGCCCTCAAGGGGCCTTTAGGGGTGCTTAACAGCGGGCTCCAGCGGGCTCCGCTGGGGAAGGAATAGACACCCCCTCCTCACTCCCCTCCCTTTTCGGGACTAGAATCTCTCCACACCCTCTCTCTTCAGCTCTTGGATCCTGGAGCCCACCCTTACCCGTCCCGGCGCCCACTCCCTAGGCGATAAGCTCACCAGCTGTAGGGCCCTGGGTTGGGGTCGCCATGCTGAGCAGAAGGGGGCTGTGGATGCTGAGGCAGCAAAGGTGCGGCTGCAGCAGCTGGAAGCAGGACAGACTGATGTGGGGGGGGGAATCGGGGGAGCCCTGGTGTTGGGGGTGCCTGTAGCCAATGGGGGCCCGGGGAGCCCGCCCTCATCCAAGCCACCTCCGCCCCCGCCCCCGCCCACTGTCGGCGTCCCCGCCCCTTTCCCTAGGGTGGGGGCGCCCCCTGCCGGGGCTATGGGGGCTCCCAGGCTTTCGCGCAGAGGGACAGAGAGATCAAGGAAGCGCTGTCAGGAAAGAAAAGCACGTTTTAATGGAAGTCGGCGGCCCGCGGAATCCGTGGGACAGGGCTGGGAGGAGGCAGATGTGGTGGCTGGAGGCGCGCAGGTGGTGGGCGGAAGGCGGCAGGTGCCAGGGGAATCCTGTGGGGTGAGAAGGGTGAGAGGCGACTCGGACCTCAAGCCCACCTCCCACAAGCCTCCCACCTGGCACATCTCCCCTCTTCAGGCTTCCCTCCCTCTCTTTCCTCCTCTGCTGGGGCTGAGCTGCAGGACCTGGGAGAGTTCCAGGCTCCAGGTGTCTCTACCGCCTGCGGGTGGACAGACCTGCGGGGGCATAGAGAGTTCGGGTGTCGTGAGGGGCATATGGTGTCGGGATCGATCCCCTTCCTCTACGCGCCCAGGTAAAGCCAGAAAGGATATCCAAAGAACCCGCCCTCACCCCCAAACTTCCGCAGTCTCCCCAAACTCACGGCGGATGGAGCTGCGGAAAGTTCCCTCTTCTTCATCTGGTTCCCCAGTTCTAGGAAGGGAGAGGCAGAGGGAATTCGGGGTGGGAAGGAGAGGCGGCCGCTTCCAGGAAGCCACACTGCCTCGCTGCGTACCTCTTTCCCTGCACCGAATCCGAGGCCCACTTCCAGCGACAAGCAAGCTGGGGGCGCCCCAAATGAGGAGTGTCCAAGGAGGTGTTGGTGAGGACCTTGGAGGACGTCGGGGAAGGACCAGGGAGAGGGTCAAGGGGCCTCGGTAGACTGCCAGGAGGCGGCCTAGGTTGGAATCCCAAGGCTCATCACCCAGTGACAGATCTCGAGTAAGTGACTACCTCCCTGTGCCTCGGTTTCCCCATCTGTAGAGTGGGGTTGATGACAGTGACACTTACCTCTTAGAGATAGTGTGAGGGGTAAAGAAAGCAAGGGATAGGGAACAGCGGCGCACAGCACATGCAGGGCATACTAGTGATGACAGCGATGTTTATCGTTTTAACAGGCGAAGGTATTGGTCCCTTGCCTAGGGTTTACATTTTTATTTAAAGATGAATTGAAGTGCTAGGAAGAGGACTGCAAGCTAAACTGGGCCACGTGTGAGGTGATCTCATTTCACCGCGGCTTGCTCTGTCCCTGCACTTTCTGTGTTGTCACTCTGTGATTTTTACTTCTGTGTGGCTGTTGGAATCCACAGCCCCCACGGGGACCTCGGCCAGGCAGGGTGGGAGGTGATTTCATTGCTCATCCCAGGGCCTGATCTGGGACCTAGCACATAGTAGGTGCTTATTATGTGCTCACAAGAACAAATTCTGCCTCTCCCACTGCATCCCTCTAGAGCCGGGAGCTGGCAGGCGAGGAAAGGGAAGGGCGTCTTACCTCTGCTGTTGGTTGAACTTGCACCGGCACCTCTTGCCTGTAGGAGTGAGGAGGGGGAGCGGAGGCTGAGTCCCTCTAGGTGGCGCAAGGCTGCACTCCTGTTGCGGCTGCACCCCCGCCCCCTCCCCCCCCCCGTGGGGTGGAGGGGTGGAGCCACGTGGATGGGGGCGTGGAGGGGGAGTGGCCAGGAAAGATCGTGACGGGGTGGGCGTGGTCTTCAAGCAGTGGGTGGAAGGGGGAAAGTGGCCTCGCTCAGGAGACCAAGGCGGGCTGGGTGTGGTGTGGGCAGCCAGGGGGCGGGGCGGGGCGGGGCGGGGCGCAGCCACTCACTGAGGATAATGAGGATTCCCAAAATGAAGAGGATCCCAGCTATGATGAGGCCTCCGATCCGCAGGGATTGGTAGTCTGCAGACAGCAGTGAGGAAGGTGAGGGCAAGGAGAGGCGGACAGCCGCCTATGGGGAGGAGTGGGTAGGGCAGGGAGCAGGAGGGGAGGAAGGAGATCAATAGGGGTAAAGAGAGTAGGAGGACTGGAGGAGGAGCAGGGCAAGAAGGTGGGAGGGAGAGACAAGGGCTAGGCTAGGGTTAGGGTTAGGGTGGGCGGAGGAGAGAAGGATGGAGTGGAGGAGGTGGGCAGGGAGGGAAGAAAGGGCAGGAGGCAGCTGAGGATGGGCTAGGGGTTACTGGGAGGCTCATTCAAAAGGAGAGAGGCGGAGAGGGATCAACCAGATACAGAGAGACAACCAGACAAGGGAAAGAAGACAGCCAGAGCAAGGGAAAGGGAAGAAGGACAGAAATATAAACCAAGAGATGGGAAGGGCAAACCGAGGCCCTGGCTCCCGCTCCAGCTCACCATAGGTGAACGGGTCGTGGTTCTGAGGTGCTTCTGGAAAGAGAAAGCAAGGGTTGAATGCTTCTTGGCATCTTGGGCCAGAAGGAGCATAAGATCACTGGAGGGCTGTACCTTCCTGGGCTGAGAATTTGGGGGTCTGGGACCCTAGGTACGTGGCCCACCCTCTCTGGGTCCTAGCTGTCCCTTCTGTAGTGTCCCGGGTGGAGAGGGCATCTCACTGCCTCAGTGCCCTGGTGTCTTACAGGTTGTGGGTGATTTCATCATTTAATGCAGGAGCCAGCTTTCAGGCCACCCTCTCCTTTGTCTGACCCAGAGTACTCTTTCACCTCCCCTAAATACCAGCGTAAAGTTGAACCCTACTTGGGGACCCCTAATTTCTTGGTGTTCCAACTGAGTTCACTTATGGCAGGATCTTCCACTTGGTCCTTGAGTTGTGCTCCCCCTACCCCCCACCCCCACTCCCTTTACTCACCTGCATTGGCCATGGTGAAGAGAACCAGGAAGACAACCAAGACATCACTGAAGGATGCCATTGTCCTGAGAGACAACAGAGGGACAGAAAATGTATACCCTCAGCCCCACCTGAATCCAAGGGGTTAAGTCAAAGACAGTCTAGGGACTTAGTCATGAAAGTGTTGGTTACCCAGCTTAGTTGCCTGAGAAACAGGCACCCTCTGCTTCTCAGATTGGGACCATTTCACCAAAGCAACTCACACAACAGGGGTCACATGCCACACAGCACAGCAAGGTTAGGAGGTGACAGTCCACAGACCTCTCCAACCACCCCTCTCCTCTTCCACAGCAGGGCCCAGATTCCCCAAACCTACCCCAGAGCAGGAGGCAGGTGAAGAGACAGATGCAGCTGGGTACACCTCAGTCCCACCTGCCCCCCACTCAGTGGCCTCACAGTATCCCAGACAATTGCAGCTTTCCTGCGCTCCATGCCTGTCCGATATCCGCTTGACCCTGGGTATAAATATCTCCCACTTCACCCTGGAGGAATTTGCCTCACTCAGACTACCATGGCAACAGTTTTTTTTCCCTCCCCCATGGGGGTCAAGCATAACCCTGCTGGGGGAGGCCCAGCTGTCACATGGCCACAGGCAGCCCCTTGGGGCAAGGCCACCCAGCCTGTTCTCCTGGGCACCCTGAGAAAAAGGAAAACACTCTCCCTGCCTGCCTCCAGGTGACATCTTTCATAACTAGACAACTCAGGCAAGTGACACGAGGCCCACACTTGTGGGCCTAGGAGAGAAAAGATAGATGCCAGGCACAGGAACACACTTACAAACATGCATATTACACACACACACACACACACACACACACACACACACACAGAGTGATGGGGCTGGAATGGAGTCAGACAGCACCCTTTCTCCAAACTGCTAGTTGGAAGAAGGTGGGGTGTAGACACAGTCAGACACACATAAATCTCCTCTGGGCCGCCAGTTCCCCCAAACAGTGACACAAGCTGACTGACATGTGTCTGAATCCCACGCCCAGCCAGGGGACTCACACAGCCGTGAAGGGAGGAGCCGCACCCTCACTCCCAGGCCTGTAGAACCCCAATGTCACACTCTTCCTTCTTGGGCCAGGCTGCCTGGAAAGCCACAGGCTGGCCACTCCTGCTCCCAAAATAGGCTGCAGGGCCAGGGGAGGGAAGGGATCTAGGAGGAAAAGGTGGGGGACGCTCACCCCAGTCAGGTTGTCCCCTGCTGAAAGAAGGCCCCCAAATGTGCAGCTGTGCCCTGGGGGCTGAGCACTTTGGACCCCCTAGCTGGGTGCTGGATGCGCCACAGGGCAGGCTTCCCTCCTGGCCCCACCCACTGCTGCCCTCCCCAGCCAGCAGCTGTAACTGGAGCCCAGGCTGGAGGGGGGCCAGGGGGCGGCCCCCAGCCCAGACCGCCCAGGCCTGCTATGTTAACTCTCTCCACTCAGACTGAGGAACAGCAGGCCAGCTGCGTGGACACACACACACACACACACACACACACACACACACTCACCTTGGCATAGAATGTGGAGCTGGGCAGGGAAGCGACTTCTGCACTGTTCCCTGGGAATTAGGCCCAGCTGGGGCCTAAGGTCAAGCAGGCCAGGCACCTAGGAGCTCACTGACCTCTGATGTCCATGTTCTGCGAAACACTTGACAGTAATGTTGGGCAATTCCCTGGTGAGGGAAGGGAGTTAGTATGTGTGTGTCTGTGTGTGTTCTGCCTAGCATTCCACCAGGGGCACACACACACACACACACACACACACACAGGGTCATAGAGAAACCCAAATACACAGACACTCAAACACCACCTCTTAAATGCAAAAGAGCAAGACAAGCAGATCTGGTCCCTGTACAGAGCCACTGATAGCCATGCGTCCATCCACTCTTACAAAGAGAAACAAAGACCCATACGTTTGTGAAGACACACTCACAAATGGCCCCACTGAAATGCAAGATTCCACACAGAGCACACGAAATCGTTCAGAGGCACCGACACAGCCAGCAAGGATGTGAAGGCCACAGACCTTGTGTACACTCCACGGCCACACCGAGCAGACACAGCATTAAGGAGACTGCCATGTAGCCAGCCACTCTGCCACAAGGCCACAGACACAGACGGGCGCTGCACTCACACCCCACGTGTGGGCAGGCAGCACACAGCCGGCCACACAGTCACAGACACAACGGCCTGACACAGGGCCCACCACGCCAGAACCATAAAGATAGGGTCAGCCTTGAACTTTTCCTTCCCTGGACTTCTGTGGCCCCTCAAAGAAAATATTTCCAGTGTCTTCATGGGCAAGCCAGACCCCCAGGTGCTGGTAACAGAGAAAACTAAGATGAGGATCGGACTCTGTACTCCTGGTTGTGTGATCTTGGGCAGCTGTTGTGACTTCCTTGTCCTTCAGTCTCTTGGGTTATAAACTAGAGAAATAGGGCCGGCCAAATAGCTCAGCAGGTTAAAGCACCTGCAAGCAGGCTCAGACACCAGGGGTTTGATCCCCAGGCCTGCTGTGCTGGCCCCACCCCCGGGGCACACTGAGACAGCAATTGAGACTGGGCGTGGTGGCATACACCTGTAATCCCAGTGCTTGGGAGGCTGTAAACAGGCGGATCACTACGAGTCCAGTCTAGTAGTGAGACCCTGAACATCCTGTAGACCCTGCCATAAAATACAAAAATAAATAAATAAATAAATAGATAGAGAAATAGTTAAGGTCATACACATACCCCTGGCCAGTCTCAGAGGTCTCTGAACTTGACATTGGTTTATCAGCTCCATTTTAGAGACGGGAATACTGAGGTTTAGCCAAGTGAAGCTAATTCTCCAGAGGTCCCTCTGCTAGTAAAAGAGAGACATGTCCCACTCTTCAGCTCTCAGAAGCCTGCCCAGAGAGTACAGAACAGAATGAAGAGCACTCACACACATTCACACCCGTGCATGGGTGTAACCTCCCCTCCCCCACACACGCAGAAAGAGACACTTCATCTCAGAGAACCCAGGCAGCTTCAAAAGGCTCCCATATCCCTGTCATCTGAGTCCTCTCAGCCTCTGCTCCTCTGGTGGCCAGGCACCCCAGGGTCACCCACAGTCCCCAGTTAATGATAACCCTACTGTTTATGCAGCACTAGGGAGGGGGACAGAGGACACAGGGACCAAAGAAGGAGGGACATCCAGCCAGCTCTTGGCCAACCTAGCTTCCTCCCTGATGGATCCAGCTCTGGGGCCTCAGGTCCCAGGGCAGAAGAGCTCAGTGCTTTCCAGCTGTGTAATGTGACTGTGCCTCTCTGTGAGTCCACAGCTCCTTCTGTAAGATGGAAAGGAAAAGAGTATTCACTTCAGAGGGAGGTTAAGATATTACCCGAACAATCTAGAACAGCGAGAACAGAACCTGACACACAGTAAATGATTTTTTTTTTTTTTTTTTTTTAAGAGTTAGCTGTCTAGCTGGACTGGAGGGTGCGTGCCTCTAATCGCAGCACTCTAAGAGCCTGAGACAAGGGAGCCACAAGTCTGAGCCTGGCCTGGGCAACCTAGTGACTTAGTGAAACTCTACCTTTAAATGAAGGAGTCAGTGAATGAATTAATGAATAAATAGAGCTGTGGATGTAGCCCAGTGCAAAGACCCTGTGTTCAATCCCCAGTACTGCGGAAAAGAAAGCTGCCATTACCCTCACGACCAACCCTCTCACGCACACTGGCGTGAGGACACTGCGGGCCCAGGTGTGCTGTCCATGTACGTTCGGGCCTATCTGCCGCTTCTCCGTATCTCTAGCACCCGGCTCTTTATCTTCGCTTTCAAAGACCCCGTAAAGCCCTTCATGACAGCTGCTTTTCAGCTGGTGAAAACAAGAACCGAAGGTCCTTGCTCAGATCACAAGCTGATGGGGTGTAGGATGAGGACATGGAGCCAGAGTTGGTCCCCAAACCTGCTACCTACCTCAGGGTACCCACTCTGTGCTGAACCCCAAGAAAGCGAGTGACTTTAGTCATCACACTGAGTCCTCTCTCAAACTGGAAAATAAGCACTATGAGTGCCCCCATTTGACAGGTGGGAAAACTGAGAACCTGGAAGGCTGAAGGACTTGATTCAGGATGGGCTGAATCGTGGATCTCTACCTCTGGATGCTGTCAAGCCTCTGATCCTCCAAGTCTTCTCTAGGTATACACCTCAGGGCAAGACAGGCTATGTATACTCCTCAGTCTTGGGGTACATCTCCTAACCCCAGGTCATAAGGTGAGAATGAAACCATAAGAGTAATTATGGCTTCCCCGTCTGTGAAGTGGGCGTAGTAATACTGCCCATCTTGCAGGGTTGCTGGGAGCGCTTAGCCAATTTATGTAAAGACAGACGCATTGTAAGTCCTCAGTAAATATTATTAGGTCACACTGGGTAGCATGTATCTATCATCTTTTGTATTTAAGGGACAGACAAGTATTCATGAATTCTGATCTCCAAAGAAAGAAAGCAAAATCACATGGAGAAACTGGAGCCGGCTATCTGGGTCTGGGCCCTTGCTCTGCCTCCACCTGGGTCATGGTGAGCTCAGGTCCCTTGACTTCTGTCCTCAGTTTTTTCCAGCTGTAAAAGAGCGCTGAGAATAGTGCAGACCCCAGTGATGAGGGGAGAGTCACCAGGGTGCTGAGGACATGGCTTGGCACAGAGTCAGGCTGCAGCAATAGATGGCATTTTGCGGTTAAGTATTTCCTGGGGTTGAGTGTCTACCAAATGTGCGTGAGCATTTGAAGGGTTAATCTCCAGGGAGGGGAGGAGAGGGGAGGGGAGGGAAGTCCAGAATTTGGGGCAGGGCAGCAGTCCTTACAAGGGTGGCCGCCAGAGGGAGCAGCTGAGCCTGAACTGGCCTCTGCAAAGCCTTGGTGACAGCACCCGCCACACCCTCCTGGAGGGGGGAGGGCCTGGGAGTGGCCAGGATGCCCCCCATCCCCAGTTCTGCTCCTCCCAGCCCCTCCTCCTGTCGGCAGAGCCATCCATCAGTCCCCACCCTAGTGACATCCTCCTTCATCCTCCTTGTGCTCTGGGGAAATGGGGCTGAGTGGGCAATCTGGGGAGGGGGCTGGCTGGGAGTGGCCAGGGTGGCTCCAATTCTGGGTGGCCCCACCCCCTCCCAAAGAGCCATTCTGTCCCTTCCCCTGGGCTGTTCTTCTGATGGCCTCTGACCCCCTCCTCCTTCTACCCACTCTGCCTGGCACACCCGGGGCCTAGCACGTCCCTTTCCCAAATCTTCAGGGAGAAGGGGCGTGGGAGGAGGCAGAGAAAGTACTGGGCTCTAGGAAGAGGGGGCAGGGAGCTGAGAAATAGACACCAGGCAGAAGGACGGACACACACACACACACACACACACACACACACACACACACACAGACCTAAAGAGACAGAGACAGGGAAACAGAAACAAAGATAGACAGAAATAGGGAGCAAGATTGAGAAGGAGAACTAGACTAACACAGAGAGAGAAGCAGCAAGACAAGGAGTCAGAGAGGGAGAGAGAGAAAATCAGACGCCAGAGAGGTGGAGGGAAAAGAACAGGCTGCGAGAGCCTGGGGGCCGGGCAGAGCTCCCTGTGGTGGGGTACAGAGGCTCTGGGCACCGGAGATGTAGCACCCCGGCCAAACTGGGTCCAAGAGAAGTGGCAGAGGGGGCAGAGGTCCAGGGCAGGGGCCATGGCAGTGACAGGGACTCTGCTGCTGCTGCTGCTACTGCTAGCTGGGGCAGGGGTGGGGGTGGCCTGGAGACCCCCAAAGGGAAAATGTCCTCTGCGCTGCTCCTGCTCCAAGGACAGCGCCCTGTGTGAGGGCTCCCTGGACCTGCCCATGAGCTTCTCCCCGACGCTGCTGTCACTGTGAGTGTTGGGTCCTCTGAGGGCCTGATGTGGGGACGGGAGCCCTGGAACCCCAGGGATAGCGGTGGGATGCTGGGGTCCTCAAGGAATCAGGAACCTATCAGGATCTTGGACAGCAAAGGATGTCAGGAGGCATGAAGAAGGGGGCTGCTAGGGCTTGGAAAGGTGCAGGGGGAGTCCTGGGGTCAGAGGGCGAGCTGGATGTTGCCAGCATTCTTGCCAAACAAGAAGGGCAACTGCCCTGGGATGTAGCAAAATGTACCCTGGCTCAGGTCATGGGATCCCAGAGAGCAGAGGGCCCTGCTCAGGACCGGATCATTGGCGAGAGAGGTATTCTCACCCACTCCTGCGCATGCACATCCCCAGCTCACTTGTCAGGACTGGAGTCCCCCAGCTGAAGGCCGGCAGCTTTGTGAGGATGCCATCCCTGCACCTGCTGTGAGTACAGCCTGGCTGGGCCAAGCCCAGCTGCAGGGCGCGGGAGGTATGTGTACGGAGCCTGGCGATGTGTGAGTCTAAGAGCACACGTGTGTGTGTGAAAGTATCTGCACCCGTGTGCACTCTCAGGCCCACGTACAAGGGGTGTGCCTGCCTGTGAAGGCTGAGGGTGGGGCAAGGTTAGAATGTCAAATAAGCACCCCCAGATGTAGAACATTCTCTGCCTTGCTCCCTGGCCAGCCTCTTCACGTCCAACTCCTTCTCCACAATTGAAGATGATGCGTTCGCTGGCCTGTCCCACCTGCAGTACCTGTGAGTGAGACCTGGGTCTGGGAGGAGCAATAGGGGTCTCTGTGGTTCCCAGAGTAGGGTAGGTAGAGGCTGGTTCTGGACAAAGACTAAAGAAAAAAAAACATTTTAAAGGTCTAGGGATATAGCTCAATGCAAAGGCCTTGAGTTCAATCCCTAGTACAGCAAAGGGAGGGAGAGAGGGAAGGGGAAAGAAAAATATGGTGGACCCAATGGTGATGGCACTATTGGTGATAAAATTTGTGGGTCAGGTGCTTGTGACATGGCTGACACAAACATTGGGGCTAATTAGTGCGGTTGGCTCTGGCACTGCCAGTTTGTAGTAACGGTGGCAGGGCTGGTGGTGATGGTGGTAATCTTTTGGTGCTGATCACGAAAGTTGTGTTGGAGATGCTTGTTGGTGGTAGACTTGCCAGCCCGAGAGGTAACGATGGGGATGATGGCAGTTCTTGGTACCAGGGTTGGCACTGGTGATAGAAGTGCAGGTGAGATGCCAGTGGCAATGGCAGCAGCATTCTTGGTGAGGCTGGCAATGATTGTAGAGCAGATTCTTGGTTCCTGGGACCGAGGACTGGGACAACGGGAGGCAGGCCTTCCCTGGGGTTAATCAAGGCAGTGGGATGGGGCACAGCACCTCCCCGTGCCTCGTGCCTCCTGGGTTCCAGGAGGTGAGCCTTGTGAACATTGTCCTCCTCCTCCTCCTGCTCCCTCCACTTTTCCTCCACAGCTTCATCGAGGACAACAAAATTGGTTCCATCTCTAAGAACGCACTCAGAGGACTTCGCTCACTCACACACCTGTGCGTCACTGTCACCCTGCCCCTCCGTCGCCCCGCCCTCCGTCGCCCCGCCCATCTGTCACCCCACCCCCCAGCCCCAAGGATGCGGTGTCTCCTGGCAACTGCTGACCTTCCTTCTCTCTGCCCCAGAAGCCTGGCCAATAACCACCTGGAAGCCCTCCCCAGGTTCCTGTTCCGAGGCCTGGAGACCCTGACTCACGTGTGAGGCTCAAGGGGGCTCACGGGTGCGGGTGGGAGCTCTGGGCCAGGATGTCACCTGGGCCCACTTTGGGTCAGCCCAGGAGCGAGTTGGTGAAGACTCTCACCTATTTGTCCTCTAACCTGGGGGGCTACCCTAGACCTTTGCCTGGGGAGGGGCCTGGGAACAGAGCCCCAAAAGGTGAAGGCCAGGTTGGAGCCCCTCCCTGGCCTCTTGCCCCAGGGACCTCCGGGGGAACCCATTCCAGTGTGACTGCCGCGTGCTCTGGCTGCTGCAGTGGATGCCCACCGTGAACGCCAGCGTGGGGACTGGAGACTGCGCAGGCCCTGCTGCCCTAACCCACATGCAGCTCCGACAGCTGGACCCCAAGATGTTCAAGTGCAGAGGAATAGGTGGGGGCTTTCCCAGCGGAGTGGGAGGGACAGCAAGGGTCCCAGAGGAAGCCAGGAGAGCAGAGGCAAAAGCTACAAGGCTGCCGCACTGCATCTCAGCCCTGCCACTTCCTGGCTGGGAGACCTTGAGCACACAGCATTACCAACCTCAGTTTCCTCATCTGTAAAATGGGGGTAATAAACAGTGACGAGGATTGCTATGAGGATTGAATGATGTGTCCATGCCTGAACCGCATATGACACAGTGCCTGGGACAAGAGGCCCTTGAAAGTTCACCCTCATTGATCTCAAACTAACCACTTCAGAATTCCTCCTACATGCCAGGAATGGTGCTGGGATCTGCATGTGTTGTGTCATCATTATATTTACTTTCCTTTTGCTTTTCCTTAAATGCATTTTGGTACCTTTTTGGGTGCAGGGTAGTGCAGAGAGAATAGCCTTGGGGAACACAGCCCCTGACAAAGCCCATGGACCAGAGAAAGCAGGGCACCCAGGACAGCGACCACCCAGGACAACGACCACCCAGGATGGTCCAAGCTGGCATAGGAGAGGCACAGCCAGAGGGGTCAGACCAGGGACGTGGGGGCCATGGGAGCTGAGAGCCAAGCCAGGGCCACACAGAGCTGGGGGTCAGGAAGGGCTGGCCCTGCAGGGCTTGGCACAGATGCTATTAATAAAATGACAATAGTAGCTGGGTGTGGTGATGCATGCCTGTAACCCCAGCACTCTGGAAGCACAAATTTGCGCCCAGCCTGGGTGACTTAGCAAGACTCTGTCTCAAAATAAAAGGGCAAGGGGGCTAAGGATGTTGCTAAGTGAGAAGATCCGGGTTCAGTTGCAGTAGTAATCATTATCTGTACATAAGATATATGAATGTAAAACAGTTTTGGACTGTGGAACTCACACAATAGGGGATTTAACTCAAGACTCACTGTTTTGCTTTTGCTGTGGTGGGGAATGCGTCGAGGGCCTCGCACATGCTAGGCAAGTGCTTTATTGAGTTATTCAACAAACATTCAGTGAGATCCACCCTATACCTGGTCCTACAAGAGGCAATGGGTGGGCGCACTGGTGACTAAAATCCTTGAGTCCTGTAATTTCCGGTTCTGGAAGCTTGGGGTGGCAGACACTACATAAAACATGACCCAAGTAAGTACATGCTCCATGTTGTGTTAAATACAGGAAGTGAGAAGATGTTAAGAGGAAGTCCTGTCTTACAGGGGCTCAGAGAAGGCTTCTCGAAAAGGGCACATTCAGCTTGCATTTAGCTAGGGGAACGAGAGTGGGAGGAACACTTGGTAGAGAGGGACCAGCACGAGCAGTGTCCCTAAGGCGCCCAGCAGCTTGTCCTGTTGGATGATCAAAGGAAAGCAAGGGTCTGGGCGGAAGGAGGGAAAAAAGAGACACCCGGAGGTGAAAGGCGGCAAGGCTTCACTGTGCAGGACTTTGGAAGCCAGGTCCTGTGGAAGCTAAACTGTTCTAACAGAAAGGCTCAAAATACCACAAGTTAGGGAAGACAGATGGGACCAAGATGAGCCGTCCAGGTGGGTGGAACAGCTCCTGGGCACTGTCCTCGCTTGCGTGGTTGAGGCTGGGCTGCAGCATCCTCGTGCATCATCTTGTGAGAAGGAAGGGCAGGAGCCCAAGGCCAGGATGGGCCGCCTTCACACAGGCAAGTTGTACTTCTGCACTCAGCCTCGGCTTCCTCACCTGTAGAAACTGTAACAGAGTGCACCTCGCAGGAATGTCGTCAAGTTAAATGAGTCTCTGTAAAGAGGGAGGAAAGAGGAATTGAAGTTCAAAGCCAGCCTCAGCAACTTAGCAACTTCATGAGGTCTTGTCTCAAAATAAAAACTAAAAAGGAGCTGGGGATGTAACTCAGTGCAAAGGCCCTGGGTTCAGTCTCCACCACCAAAAAATTAAACATGCTGTTTCTGAGGGATTATTTAATGATGCCAAACAGCTGAGAAAATACAGCTCACATTGTGAGTTAATGTATGTATAGATTAAAAGGATTTTTTTGTTGTTATATAACCCTACGAGTTGAACACCCTGAACGGCCCTGATGGCAGAGATAGGTAAACTAAGCCTCCATGAGGACCTTGGAGTCTCCTGGGCCAGCCTGACTCTCCCCTGCCATCCCCAGAGCTGTCCTGGTTCCAGACAGTCCGGGAGTCGGCCCTGGGTGTGGAGCCCTTCTCCTACCAGGGGGAGCCCCACGTCATCCTAGCACAGCCCTTCGCAGGCCGCTGCCTGATCCTCGGCTGGGACTACAGCCTGCAGCGCTTCCGGCCAGAGGAAGAGCTGTCAGGTGAGCCCCCCTGCATCCCCTCTTGCCCGTCCCCAGCCTGCCTGAAGGCCTGACCACCTCCTGCTGCCCACAGCGCCCTCGGTGGTGTCCTGCAAGCCGCTGGTGCTGGGCCCGCGCCTCTTCGTGCTGGCCGCCCGCCTGTGGGGAGGCTCGCAGCTGTGGGCAAGACCCAGCCCCGACCTGCGCCTGGCCCCACTGCAGGCCCTCGCCCCTCGGCGGCTTCTGAGGCCCAACGACGCCGAGATCCTGTGGCTGGATGAGCAGCCCTGCTTCGTGGTGGCCGATGCCTCCAAAGCAGGCAGCACCACGCTGCTGTGTCGCGACGGGCCCGGCTTCTACCCCCGCCAGAGCCTGCACGCCTGGCACCGGGACACAGATGTAGAGGTCCTGGAGCTGGACGGCCGTCCCCACCTGCTACTGGCCTCTGCCTCCCAGCGCCCTGTGCTCTTCCACTGGGTTGGTGGCCGCTTTGAGAGGCGCACGGACATCCCTGAGGCCGAGGATGTCTATGCCACACGCCACTTCCAGGCTGGTGGGGACGTGTTTCTGTGCCTGACCCGTTACATTGGGGACTCCATGGTAAGGCGCCCCCCCCACCCCCACCCCAGAGGCATTTCAGCACTGAGTCTTCAGGGAATGCTAACCTCTAACCTTTGATCTGGTCCAACATGGACTCCAGTGTTATGCCCCACTTAGGGCTGATTTTAAACCATTATCCATATCCCAGGACTGATACTGCCCCCGAGACTGATTCTCCACCCTTACACACATACCAATTCTGGCTCTGTAACTCTGACACATGCCAGGCTTTTAAATCACAGCCTCACCCCTCCCGTCCCCGACCCCAGGCCCCATACCCCAGGGCTGACAGATAGGCCCTGCCCATCCTGTGCCACCCCTATTCCCAGCAAGTGAGGTGCAGCTAGGGAAGGGTTCAAAGTCTAAAAGAATTCTGGAGGGGAATAGACTGGGGACAGGGATGGGTGCCAGACACCAGGAAGGAGGCAGGAGAGGGTGGAGGATGGGCCAAGGTGTGAACAAGGGAGATGGAGAAATGTTACAACTATTGTAGGTAAAACCAACAGATTGTACTGTGACTCTTCTATATATGATGTAGGAAGAGAAAGCTCAAGTATAGCTCTGAATTTGAAGCCTGAACAGCTGGGTGGTGACATTAATTTTTGTTTTTGGAGGCTACTGGGGATTAAACCCAGAGCCTTGAACGAGCTAGGCAAGTGTTCTGCCACTGAGCTACATCCCCCAGCCCATAGATGGTGACATTAACAAAGTTTAGAATGCTGCAGGATTTGGGGGACCTGCAGGCCCATTTCCAAGCTGTTCCAAGTCCTTCTGAGCCTTGAGGAAGACAGGCAGGCTTGGGCCCCCAGAACCCTGGTGCTAACTAGCTGCCCTGCCCTCCACCCCCAGGTCATGCGCTGGGATGGATCCATGTTCCGCCTGCTGCAGAAACTTCCCTCACGGGGCGCCCACGTATTCCAACCGCTGCTCATCGGCAGGGACCAGCTGGCCATCCTGGGGAGCGACTTTGCCTTCAGCCAGGTCTTTCGCCTTGAGTCAGACAAAGGGCTCTTGGAGCCGCTGCAGGAGCTGGGGCCCCCAGCCTTGGTGGCCCCCCGCGCCTTTGCGCATGTCACCTTGGCTGGAAGACGCTTCCTATTTGCGGCTTGCTTCAAGGGCCCCACACAGATATACCAGCATCATGAGTTGGACCTCAGCGCCTGAGGCTAGCCAGGACATTGGATGTAGCTCGGGTCTGGCATGGGGAGCCTCAGGCGTTGGGATCTCCTCTTACCCGGACTCCTAGCCCCAGTATCTGAGGTACTGAGCACAGGCCAAGCTCACCAGCCACAGGTCCAGGCTTTAGCCCACCTCTTGGGGGAACTGGGCCAACTAGGGTAAATGGAAGGTCACAGCTGTTGGACCTTCTGAGCTGACCTTCCAGCGTGGGACAGCATCCCAAGTAACTTGGAAGCTCAAGCCGGGCAGCGCAGGGCGCCAGAATACAGAAATCAAAAGAAGGGAATGCGCAGAACGTGGGTGATGTCTAGAGGGTATCAGCTACACGTCTCCCCACCTCCCTGCTCCCTGTGGAAGCTGAGGTGAGAGCAAATCTTTCCCCTTCAAACTCAGTCTAACCAATCGCGTTAATGGGGAAAGTGCCCGCCTCCATGACGTCACAGCCGCAGGGTCGGTTTCCCTGCCAGACGTCATTCCTTCTGCTGCTTGTGCGCATGTCTGCTGCCAGAAGCTGCTCCCCGGGCTTTTCCTCCCCCATGCGTGCGTGGGTGGCAGGTAAGGAAAAGGCAGGAATCAAAAGGAATCCGCGGGAAGCCCCTGGTACCTGCCCCCGGAAGCATACCAGGGCCAAAGACAGGAAGTGTGAACGCTCAATAAAGGCACTGTGCACCCGCCTTGCCGGTTGCTGTGGGCTCACTGGGGACTTTGTGAATGGCGTTGGGGAGGATGGCGTTCGGAAAGGAGATGGCAGGGCGGCCTTTGGCACCTCCCAGGTCTCTAAGGATGGTGGGGTTATAGGTGGGTGGGGTTATAGGTGGGTGGGGTGTCCTGGGGATCTTGGAGGGCTAAGGTATGATTATGGAACAAGCCATAGGTTTATTATGGATCTCTTTTTCCAGGTTATGTTTTAAGGGCATTATAGGAGATATTTGCAGGTGTTTTGTAGAGTTTTGCTAATTTTATAGGGGTGGTTCATGGGAACATTTTGGGTGCTTTATTGGCTATTGGGGAGTCTCAAGGGAACTTGAGGCACAGTGGAGAATCTCACTGTGTGGCCATTGTGTATTATCATGGGTGTCATGGGGATCCCCTGGGATACAGAGATCTCACAGGGGCAGGTGGGTACTTGGAAAGATTTCATACTAAAGTGGAGTCTCCAGGGTGTGAGAAGGCCATAGAGGTCTTCACTATCAGAGTCAAACCACTGCGCACTCCCAGCATGATAGGCTGATCCTACAGCCTTGTTTTTTGGGATGCAATCCATCCAGTTAGGACTCTCACTCATAAAATTGTTCTCCATGTGACACTAGAACTGCCTCCGCTGCACAGGGCTCCTCTGGCTGTGGAGGAAGGGAGCAGGCCCCTGGCCTTTTCAAACCCAGAGAATCAGCTCCCAGCTGCTGTGCACCCTCCGCAGGCGCCCACGTCCACCTGCCCCACCCCCACCCCCTACCCCAGTGCATGTACAGGGAGCTTTGTGGCCACCTTGACCAGAGCCAAGATCATTTTATATCAAACACTGAACACAGAGCCCCCTTCCATGAGAGGTAAGGTGGAGGCTGGGAGAGGCATCTGAGGAGAAGAGAGGTGCCACCCTGGGAGCCAGGGTCCCCTACAAAGCCAGCAGGCAGAAGTAGAAGCTCTTGGCGCTCTTCTGGTTGGTCGGTCCTCAGCAGTTGTGAGCAGAGCCTGGGAGAGGGGACAGGGTCAGCCTGAGAGCAGACATAGCCTTTCTGCCCAGTACATGCATGTATGTACACACACACACACACACACACACACACACCCTCACCCTCCATGCTGCTTGTCTTACCTGGAGTGATGAGAGGTGGGGCATCCCCTGGATGGTGACTGAGGGAATAAAAGTCGGTGAGCTCCTTATCCGCCCTGGTTGGCCTGGCCCTCGGGGCTAGAGACAGCACGGCTTGCCCAGACCTTGCTTGCTGGCTACCTTTCTGGTGTTGGTTTGTGTAGCACTCGGGGACTATGGGATTTCAGAATTTGGAGCCCTCCAGGGATCATTAGCTATGCCCTTCCTCACTCTGCAAGACTGCACTCTCACCCAGGAAAGTGCTGCACAAGGCAGGCGCCTGGGACACAGCTTACCTGGGCTTCTGGCTGAACTTGCACTTGCATTTCCCACCTGTTGGGGGAAAGGAAGCGGTCAGAGAAGGGGATGCACAGCCCCGCCAGCCCCGCCCCCACCAGCTCCTTGACTCACTCAAGAGAACAATGAAGCCCACCGCACACAGAACCGCTGCGCAAACCAGCCCGCCGACCCGGAGCCTGTGCCAGTCTGGGAGAAGAACAGAGGGGACCTCAAGGCCAGCCCAGGTCCTCCCACCCATCTCCCCCGTGTCCACCTGGTTAATGTGTAGTGAAGGTTCTAGGATGTGGTAGTAAGAGAGCAAACCAGAACCCCAGCCCCGCTGGTGCACACAGTCTGGATGATTCCACTCGAGCAAGACGTTTCTGGGTGGGTCGGGTGGAGATAAGGGGTATGAAGGAAAATAGCCAGGGCGAGGGATGGGAGGGTGGTGGGGAAGGGTCCTCTGAGGAGGCTACCATGGTCAGATATCTGCAGGAGGTGGAGGGGTGAAAGGAAGTGTGGGTGCACAGGACCAGCAGCTGCAGTTGTGTGCTGCACCTAAGGACAGGCAGGAGGCCGTGAGGCTGGCCAGGAACAGCAGGAATGCAGGCAGTACAGGAGGTGAGGGCAGAGAAAGGAGCGGTTCTGTGGACTCTGGAGGCAGAACCATAGTTCTTATTGGACCACCCTCCTCTTCCAGGAAACTGCCTCCTGCCCGCCCTTCTCCCAGTGATCAGTTGAATCTGATGGCTTTCTGCGGCCTGTCCTCGCTTCCTGCCTGTGTTCAGCTGCCTTGTTGGTTTAGAGGCCTCCCCTGGGCCAGACTGTCATCTTTTGTTCTTCTAATCCACCGATTCTATGGTTCGGTGCCCTCATTTGAGCCCCTTCCTGTCCTGGCCTCTGGATCACCCACGTCAGAACCTCCACCAGTCCCTTGTGGCGCTGTTGGTTCAGAACAGTGTGTGAGGTGAGAGGTGACGAAGAGCAGGCGCTCACCATAGTAGAAAGGACTGTTCTTATCTGCAGAGAGAGAGAGAGAGAGAGAGAGAGAGATAAGAACATGGATATAGAGCAGCTGCCTACTGCAAGGGTCCCAGGGAGAATGTGGGGGTCAAGTGGGACACCTCCGGCTCACCTTCTGGGTCGTTGGCATCCAGAGCAGGCAGGCCTGGGGAAGGGAAAGGTGGGAAGAGGGGACATGGTGATGCTGGCCTCAGCAGAGCTGCTGAGCAGGGCCCTCGGAGCCTCCGGCCTCCCTTGGGCACCCTGAGGACAGCTGCCACCTCCTGTGGTCACAGAGGTCCTGCCCCAGCCTGGCTCCCTCCATCGGCATCACAGAGTCAGGGACTCACCCTCCCTGCCCCACACCTTCAAGCTGTGCCAACGTTTTGGCCTCTCCCGAAACAGGTTCTAGTAGTTTTGCCATCATTTGGTTGAATAGTTCTAGACACATGGCTGATCCAGGCCTCTGCACAAGCAGAGGACTTGTCTCATCAAGGTGACAGATGGCTTCTGTTCCCGGGGCTGTCTTCCCCACACCAGCTGTACCCAGAGTCCACTTTCGTGACTGCGCCACATGCGTACCCCACCTGTCCCCGAGTTGGCTTGCCATCCCCGCCCCCAGGCTCCCAGCCATCAACTTGAACACACTTCATATAAAAAGGCCACTTTACACCGCTGCCCGAGTGGACTCCCAGTGTTGCCCAATACAACGGGAGGAAAGGAAACGCAATGAAAGCAAAGGGCAACGGTCCCATCCTAGCTAAAGGCGCTGTGCTGCCTCCAGCTTGGGCCTACATGCTGCGAAAGGGAGCTCAATCATTTTAAATTATATTTACAGCACCAATACATGCTGTTTTCAAGCTAGGTATTCTTCTTTTCCTTTTTTTTTTTTTTTTTTTTTTTTTTTTTGCGGAACTGGGGATTGAACCCTGGCGCCTTCTCTCCTTGATGTCGTCAGACACACAAGAGACCAGGAAAGATGCTGACTTTTCCTAGCTGTGTGAGATGCCTTGTCCTTGTGTGTCCCTTGAGATCATGAGCGTGACACTTCCTATGCTTGAGGGGATGCTGTCCCCAACAGCCGACCCTCACCACCCTGGAGAGATAGGAGCAAGTGTGGGCGCACGCAGCCGGGCAGCAGCCAGCTGAGGCCCAGGGAAAAGGCACCCTAGAGGTCGCATACTCACCGGCCAGGAAGACCAGCAGGCTCAGGACCACCTCCTGCATGTCACAGCACTGCCCTGGAGGAGGCAGGGAGGGGCCTTAGCAGGGTGTCAGGCCTGCGCTTCTGGCTCCCACTCCCAACCCTCACTCCACACCCACAGAGCACAACCCAGGGTCAGTGCAGGACAGTGACGCTGAAGGAAGAGGGAGCCCCAAAGTCAAGAGGGACTGAGTGAGGACTCAGGCCGGAGGAGGGGCAGTCGTGAACAGCTCCAGCAACCAAGTGAGGGAGGCACTGCCAGCTCTTATCCCGTGTGTGACATGGGGAAACTGAGGCTCGAAGAGGTGAACACCATTGCCAGGATCACTTGGCTAGGAAGCAGGATTTCAGCCACGCCTGGCTCCCTACTGGCTGCACCTAACTCAGGCCTACTGGGGCCTTGGGGTGTTTTGGGAAGTAGGGTGTTGGGAGCCAGGTGGCAGGAGGCCCGGGTTCTGGGGAGTGTCCTCGTAGACAGCTTGGGGCCTGCCTAGGTTTGCCCAGACTTTGCAGATGGGGTGGGAAGGAGCTAATGACAGGCTGGGACGGAGGGTGAGGGTCCTGGAGGGTCCTGGCTGCACCACAACTCCATCTTCATCCCACCCTGTCCCTGCCCCTCAGCTCTACACCCAACCCTCTCCAGCTGTGGTCCTAGCCAGGCTCAGACCTCGGTCCTAACCCTAGGATGACCCAGCCCAAGCCTACATTCCCCCAGACCCTAAGCTGCCCCTGACCCAGCCCCCAGCCCTACCCCTGGCCTTGCCAAGCTGCCACCCTACACTCTTTCCCTGGGAAGACCTGCCTAGCACACAGAACACTTTTACCTTGTCCTGTCCCCATAGCCATGTTGTCCCCCTCTGTGCTGGCTGTCTGCAGAAGCTTCCTGGTCCCTGGGCATCTCCTGCCCACTCTCATCCCTGCCCCACTGCAGCAGGCATGCGATGTCTCTCGATAGTGAAAGCTAACACTTGCCCAGCTCCCTGGCCTGGGACACTGCTGTGACCTTGCTTGTTTTCCCTCATTCAATTCCCTGCAGCCCCTGAGGTCATCTGTCCTGTCCCCATTTCCTTCTTTCTCTTTCTTCCCTTTTTTACCTCCTTCCTTTTTCCTTCCTTCCGAAGTACTGGAGGTTGAGCCCACAACCTTTGCAGTGAGCTACATTTCCAACCCTTTTTAATTTTTTACTTTGACATAGGATCTCCCTAAGACACTAAGTTGCTCAGGCTGGCCTCAAACTTCTGATCCTCCAGCCTCAGCCTCCCCGAGTGCTGTGATTATAGCCCTGTGTCACCACAGCCAACCCACATTTCACCAATGCAAAACCCATGCCCGGTAGGGGGCGGTCCTGGCAGCCACCATGGTGCAGGTGTGTCCTGCCAATGTACAGCCTTCCACACCTCCTCATGAGCACCCCTGGGCTTCGGATTCTTCACAGCTTTTCCACTAACCCAAGATGCTGGACCCATGACTCTACTTTGAGCAACTTTTTTTTTTTTTTTTTATTTTTTGAGACAGTGTCTCGCTATGCAGCTCAGGCTGGCTTTCAACTCAAGGCAATCCTCCTGTATCAGCCCCCAGAGTGAGAGCAACTGTTTTTTGCAGAAAGAGGGTCTGAGGCTTTAGAAAGCATTTTTATCCAGGCATCTAGGGCCCCAGGAAGGCTTAGAGACAGATAGAATGGGTGGGTGGTGGGCAGTGGCCAGCCTGTCATCTAAAGCCACCTTGGGAGGTTCTGTTGTCACACGCCGATCCCAACATTAGCAATAAATTTGGTGCGTGTGGATCCCGAGCCCACGCAGGCCCGTTCTCAGCTCTTAACTCTGATTCACTCTGAGCCCAGCCTGATGAAGTGGGCACCATCGTTGCTGTTGAAAACTGCCCTGCCCCGGCTAATTCCGCTTGATGCCCTGTGCTGTCACCTAGTGACCGTTAGAGCTCATTTCTTAAGTCTCTCTCCATGGGCTCCTCCAGGATTCCCCTGGCCTGGGAGGCCCTGCTTCCCCGACTCCCATGAGACCAGAAACATCTGAGATGAGGAGGTGAGGGATGTCCTGGCCGTGCCCCCCGTCTCTGCCTGAGGAGTCCCAGGCCAGGCCATGTGGAAGCTGCCAGGAGTTGGGCTCTGGGTACCTGCCTTCTCTGGCCGTCCCCCTCCAGGGGCCTCTGTCTGTTTCTGAATGACCACAGTTGGCTCCAAGAGGAAGCAGCCCACACTGGGGGCCCTCTGTCCACCCACCTCTGTTCCTTCCCAGCCACAAAAGTCCTAACTCCAGCCCGAGTCCTGTTTCAGCTGTCTGTCGGCAGCTGTCCCCTTTATTCTCCAATAATGGTGGAGAATACCGCCCTTTTCTGGGGGATGTGGAAGGGTCCTTGTGAGTACCCACTGACACCCAAGGGGTGGAGCCCCTCCAGCAAAAGTCCTGCCTTGCAGCCTCCCTGGCCGTACCTGTGGCCATGACACAATACAGCAACGCTGGCGGAAGCCACACAAGAGGAAAACAGACCTCTAATGCAAGACTCTCCTTCCTCCCACTGAACCCTGACCACCTCTGGCCGGTGTGCTCGGACCTCCTTATCCAAAGCTAAAGGGCCTTCTGGGAAGGCAAAAGAAATGCCCTTGTCAAATTGCAACTTTAAACATGCAATTCTAGACATGGTGCTGATGCCCCTGGAGGACCCACTAGACGCTAGATGGTCCAGAAAAAGACATTTTTCACAAAATCCCATTTACTACTGAGACTTTTTCCATAGCCTCAAACCCTGAAAAAAGCCCCAGTCTCCCAACCTCATGGTATGGTTCCTCCCTTGAAAATTTGCCTGCCATTTCCCTTGACTCTGACCTGCATACAGGTTATCTTTCTTTTTGTTCTTGCCTTGGTAAACTCTACCACCACTCTACCACCTGCACCACCAGCCCTCTGTGTGCTTTCTCTCCTAGTACCCTCCTCCTCTATATCCCCCGAATCTCCTAACCAGCTCCGCATTTTAAAGGTTCTGCAGGACAACCCCCCCCCCCGTTCTGTTAGTCTCCAGGACTCATGTGCCCAACACCCCCTGTCTACCAAGTTCACCTAAATCTCCCTGATCTATTTAGAGTCCCCATACCCCAGCTCTGGCCCATCCAGACACCTCCAGTCTACTGCACCCCACCATCCCAGCTGTCCCAAGCCCCCACTAAGTGAGTCCAACTGTCACCCCACTGTGCAAGTCCCTCAGAGAATGAGGGGGAAGGTCACCCTGGGGTGGACAATGGACTTTCTCCAACCTCCTGTCCCCAGAAAAGGATCGAGAAGGGGGAAGATCCTAAGGGCCCTCCCAGCAGAGCTTCTCTGTGTGTGGGGGGGTAAACTCTACCACTACTCTACCATGGAGGGGGAGCTTGGAGGCTGAGTCATGAGGAGCTTGGGGAGAGGAGACCCCAGTTGCTCACCTGCGGCTCCCTGGCTGGGTAGAGGAGTAGGTGCTGGGAGAAAACGAGAAAGCAGCTGCCAAGCCTGAGTCTTTATCCGCAGCTGCCACGCCCTGAGCAAACCTGGGCAGGTAGAGAACCAGCCGGTCTCGTCTCAAAGGCTCAGGGGCTCTTCCACCGCATTCCTCTCTTAAAGGGACAGCTCCTCCCCCTCCCCAGCTCCTTGGACAGGGAGCTCCCTGGAGTCGCCAAGGCTACCACAGCCTCAGGTGAGGTGGAGGGAGAGCAGGACAAGCTGGAACTTGGTCCCTCAGAGTAGGCAGGGACTTTCTCCAACCTCCTGAACTCAAGGGAGATCTTGAGCAGGGCAAGTGCTGGGGTCTTTAAAAGTGGCAGACTTCTGTCTGGCCAGGCCATGGAGGAAGGTGAGGCATCAGTGTTTAACAACCTCACTTCTTAGATTTCATCTGTGTGTTTTGTTTGGGGGAGGGTTGCTGGCAATCCCAGGGAGTATGAAGTCCCCTCTGAGGCCAAGTGTTTCTGGTGACATAGTTCAAAGGGCAGGAGAAGACACTGAGATGATCCAGGTCAAGATGGAAGGGAATAACGCAACAGCAGAGGGGTAGGGCCAGTGGGGCAGCCGAGGGGCTTTAGACCAGGGTGCTCCTCCCATCCTGCCTTGGGGAGGCTCCAGAACTGCTCCCCAGAACCAAGCCAGGGTCCCCACGTCCATGCTCCTCCCAAGGGTGCGGGGGCCAGGAACCCTGGGGTGGGTGGCCTCCCACCCTAGATGAGGAGCCTGGGCAGTGCACGGCTCCTGCCTCCCCATCCCACCCCCTCCTTGTGGCATTCCTTCCGGCTGGGGTCTGAACAGGCCCCCACATGGCCCCCTG
>NW_004524659.1:6475484-6476239 GCF_000260255.1 Octodon degus
TGCCAGGGAAGCGCTTATTCCACTGAGCCATCTCCCCAGCACCCCCCTTTTTAAATTAATTGTTTTTTAATTAATTGTTTTTGAGACAAGATCTCACTGTGAAGTACAGGCTGAGCTTGAACTTGCAATCCTCCTGCCTCCACCTCCCGAGTGCTGGGATTATAGACAGGCTGGATTATAGACAGTGCTGGGATTATAGACAGGCACACCCATGCCCTTCCTTCCTGTGACTTTTAGGTCCTGAAAATGTACAGCCTTTAACAATTATAATTAAAATCATTAAAGAATATTGCAACACAGTTCTGGCCAATGGCTGCTGTATTTTCAACCGATACCAAATATCTAAATATTTATGGGAAATTTCCAGTATTAAAAATAGGCTCAGATTTTACAAAATAATTATGAAAGCCAGATGGGATGGCATATGCCTTTAATCCCAGTGATCAAGAGACAGGCAGGAGGATCCCTGGAAATTTGAGGCCTGTTTGGGCTACTTAGTGAGTTCAAGGTCAGCCTGAAGTGCATAGCAAGACCCTGTATAATATATATATATATATATACTGCATGTGCTACCTTTGCGAAGGAGAAAGAATGTACAGGCATATAATCCAGTAGGAGCAAAACACCTCTGGAGTTTGTACCATGGCTGCCTCTGGGGAGGGGATCTTGGAGGCTGGAGGATGTAGTGGAAGAAAGACCCACCGTCATCATACGCCCTCTTGTACCTTTTCAACTGCTTTAATTAATTAATTTTT
>NW_004524659.1:6476630-6479773 GCF_000260255.1 Octodon degus
CAGGCCCTTGGGCTTGCCAGGAAAGTGCTTATTCCACTGCCAGGGAAGCGCTTATTCCACTGAGCCATCTCCCTAGCCCCGAGCTGGTTCTCTTTTGAAATGTTCCTGGCTACATATTTAAAATGACCACACAGTCCTCCCTCGGTACTGGGTATAATAATTCCTGGAGCATTCCCGGTGTCCTCCTGCTCCAGCACCAGTGAGCCTCTGCGGGTTCTTTCTCCCATCTCTGCGTGGCTCATTCCTTCACTTTCTCATGGGCCTTGCATCCTATTTAGAATCCCCAACCCCATCCTGGCCTCTCCATGCCCCGGTGACTTATGTCTCCCAAGTACCTATTCTAGGAAGCTTCTCTTTGCAGGCCCTCCTTGAGTTTTATCTGAATTATGGACCAACCTCTACCACAGAGTCAGTATGACATCTTGGTTAGATGATGAAAGAAAGGTGTTCTTCTCTTTTCCTGGTCCCTCCATCCCCCAGCAGAGCAGAGCTCCTATCCAGGAAGGTGACCTTGGAGGACCACACTTGCTGGCAGCCCTAGGCCAGCCAGCTTCTCAGTGGAGGTCTGGGAGGACATCCAGGTGCCCCAGTGTGAGCAGAAATTACTGGGAAGCAAGAGCAGGGTAGGCCACCTCTCTGGGCTCTGCGTAGCTGGGATAAGGGACCCAGCATATCAGCCTCTTCTCACCATGCCCTAAGACAAGGGCCTCAGACTGGCAGCCCACGAGCTAAATCCAACAGTTGCTGCTGTGGCTCCACTGTGTCCCAGAAGAGCATAGGCTGGAAATTCAGTTCCCAGTGCTGCAGTAGAGAGCCGAGTAGACCAGAGGGATGGATTCATGTGGCATCACCAGAGGGGCCTGCTCCTTGCCAGAGTGTGTTGTCCCAGAAGCAAGTTCAGCCCCTTTCACTCCCGTGTTCCCTCCCTGTCCTACTCTTCTCAGTGTCTCCCAAGGGATGGTGGGGCAGGAAGGACCTCACCACATGCCGGTGCCACACCGCTGGACTTCCCAGCCTCCAGAACCATGAGCCAAATACATTTCCATGCATTTTAACTTAGCCCACCTTGGGTATTCTGTTACAGCAGTGGCCAGCAGACTGCTGCATGACAAGCTCCCTCAGCCTAATGAGCTTCTCTCAGGAGACCTGGCCTAACTGGCTTCATCCCCAGCTGTAATGAGGCAGATTTTTTATTTTATTTTTATTATTTTTTTTTTTTGACAGGGTTTCACTATGCAGTTTAGGCTGGCTTGAGCTCACAGTGATCTTCCCACCTCAGCCTCCTGAGCACAAGAATTATGCACCACCACGCCCAGCTAATGAGGTAGAATACTGAGAGTCAACCAATCTCCCTGAAGTGTATTTAGGTTCACTGCACTGCTTATGTAACTTCTCTATAGTCAAAATAATTCAGACTAAGAGTTAGGGGGAAAAAAATCAATAAAAATGTAAAATTAATGTTAACACAAAATAATGGACCACAGACTAAAAAACAACATCAAAAGAAGGAAAGGGAAAGGGAAATTCAGAATCGGGTCACCAGAATGTTAAACAGAATTTAACTGAACAGAAGAAATTATATCTCTATGCTGTAGATATGACGGGCGAATTCTTTTTTAGGTACAAAGCCGTGCGGTGTTTGCGCTCCCACAGGGTCTCCTTCCCCTCACCAGCCACGGCCCCTCAGCACCCAGCTCTGCCCCTTCCTGGGTGTGGGTGACTCAACCTCTCCTGGCTGCCCTGGAGACCCCGAGGCTCGAAGGCCTGGCAGGAAAAGATTTCTGAAGCTGGGTAGGGTGGTGCGTGCTTTAACGCCACACTCTGGGGCGCTGAGGTAGGAGGAATGCGACTATTTAGTGAGCCCCTGTCTCAAAATAAAAAATTGTAGAAAGGGCTGTGGCTGTAGCTCCGTGCGAAGGCCCTGGGCTCAGTCCTCAGTACGCAAAAGAAGAAGAGGAAGAAGGCAGAGGGGGAGGAAAAGGAAGAGGACGAGGAGGAGGGGAGGAGGACGAGGAGGAGGGGGGAGGGGAGGAGATTACTTCTGAGCGCTAAGGCTGGCAGGCTCTCTCCTGGCTGCAGAGGCAGGACGATGAGTCCGCAGTTCTCAGAGCCAGCCTGGCACCCCTGGCCAAGTGCCCCCTTCCCCCATTCTCAGCACACACAGAGGGCGCTGCACCCAAACCGTGCAACTCCACATGCCTAGTTGGGTCCCTGCTGCTGCCAACTCGCTCTTTCCTACCTGGGATACCCCCCCACCACAGATCTCAGGCTCTCAGCGAGGGCACAGTGGGGGTGCTGGAGCGCTGTTCCTGGAGGCAGGTTGGGGTGGGGGTGGGCAGCCGGAGCTGAGATTCCAGCCAGGCTCTGGCTCTCCCTCTCCGTCCTCAGCATGGGTGGGGTGGGGGGACAGAAGGTCCCTGAGGGCCCATGTAACTGAGGCTCCCAAGAACAGACAGCAGAGTTCCAAGTGAGAGTAACTCCAGAGAACATTCCAGAACCATCACATCTCCCCCTCCCCCATGCCCTCCCTTGCACCTGCCTCTGTCCCCTCCCTGGCTGCCCTCCCACTGGGACATCACCACAGCAACTCTGGGGCCCTAGCTCCCAGCCCCACCTGGATCCACCTAACTCCAGGTGATCCTTGA
This sequence comes from Octodon degus, assembly GCF_000260255.1. Lineage (NCBI taxonomy): Eukaryota > Metazoa > Chordata > Mammalia > Rodentia > Octodontidae > Octodon > Octodon degus. The sequence continues at coordinate 6,479,276 of NW_004524659.1, forward strand.
CCTTTAAGTCGCCCCTCTATCCTGCCCCTCTCCCACCTCACCACCCTCTCCCACCTCTTCATGCCATGCCTCTGCAGTAGCCTCTAAGTCTCCTCCAGCAGCCCGGACAGGCGCCACCCCGTTCTTTCCACTGATTCACTGTCCCCAGATATGCGCCCACTCCTCCGGCCACACACTGCCTGCTTCTTTACTTCTTCTGGCAGCATGAACATGAGGCGTTTGCTGACAGACGGTGTTGTACGAAGATCTGCTATGCTAGTGCCTCTCCGTTGGGAGCGACAGCCCTGCCAGGGAAGGGCCTTGGCTTCCCCCCTTGCTGCTGTTTCCCCTGCCCTGCGCTCAGGGCTCGGCACATAGTAGGTGTCTAGGAAATACCATGGGGCACACCTATAATCCTAGCGCACTGGGAGGCAGAGGCAGGGAGATGGCAAGGTTGAGCTCAGCCTGGGCAATTCAGAAATCTAAGGAGACTCTGTCCCTAAATAATAAGTAAAAGGG
>NW_004524659.1:6479948-6492559 GCF_000260255.1 Octodon degus
AGAAAGAAAGAAAGAAAGAAAGAAAGAAAGAAAGAAAGAAAGAAAACAAGCAAGCAAGCCATACTTGAGAATTACTCATTGTACACCAGGTCAAAAATAGATGACTCACAAGCCCCACCCTCCTTCAGTCCTGCACAATTTGGAACCAACACACACACACACACACACACACACACACACACACACACGCCTGCAGGTGAAGGAAGGAACCCAGAGCCAGCCAGCCTGGGCTCACCCTACAGCCCTACCACATTCTCTTTGTGTGTGTGACCTCAGGCGCCCCAGCTTGCTCCTGAGTCTCAGTTTCCCCGTGTACAGCTGGGCTAATAATAGCTATCTCGCTGCAGGGCTGCCCTTTGGATTCAATGGGCTGGTTGTGCGGAGGCTGACAGCAGGCCCCATCCTGAAAGCCGGTTCCCTTCCCGGAAGGGGGCGGCGTGGGAAGGGCGTGGCTGTGTTTTCCAACAGCCCACAAAGAGACTCTTGTAGGCAGGGCCCGTCGGGCGTGGAACGCCTACCCACCCGGTGGATCCCGGACAAAAGCTTCGGGTCACAGAAGAGAGGTTTTCCAGGCACCTGTTTTCTCTGCTGGTTGTTGCAACAAGAAATACTGGCTTGGGGGAAGCCTGCTTCATCCCCTCTGCCGGTGAGGAGCGGCTGCGAGGGCTGCTGAGGGATCTGTCGCACCCATAGACCCGGTGACTAGGATCCAAAAGGTTTAAGACAGTCCCTGCGCCCCAGAGTTTCGATTGGCTCAGCGAGGGCAAATGAAAGTGAAGCGTTCATTTTTTGTTTAAAATGGGGACGTGGTGGCGCCCACTCATAATCCCCGCGGTTCTGGAGAATGAGGCTGGGAATCAAGGTTCGAGGCCAGCCCAAACTGGAGAGACCCCGTTATGAAATAAAATTTTAAAACGGGCCAGGGGTGTAATTCAGAGTACCTTCCTAGTGTGCGCTACGTTCTGTTCCCGTACTGGAAACGAAAGGAAAGAAAGGGGAGGGGAGGGGAAGGAGGAATGGGAAGGAGGAGGGGAAGGCAGGGGCTTAATCCTTGAGATAAGAAAAGATTGGGAATTTTGTTTTTCTTAACTGAGAAGCTTTTTTTTTTTTTTTTTGGCTGTCTCAGGCTGCCCTCAGGGCAGGTCTGGTGCGGTATGTGGAGCTGGGGATGGAACCATGGTCCCCCGCGTTGGACTGAGTTTGCCCAAGCAGGCGCTTTAAACAACTGAGCTAACCCGAAAGCCCAAGAATTGGATTTTTGACAGTGAAAAAAATGCACATTTAAGGCCTAGTAACTCTGCTGTCATTTTGCTCCCAAAAAACAAAACAAAACAAAACAAAACACAGCCAGAGGACTAAGCTAATAAGATCCTGGACCAAGAGAAACGCTGAGAAACCAAGCTAACACTGTCATCACCCCATGCCTGGCCGACGATGGAATATTCAGGTAGGTAATAGGTGATCTACAAATCTGATTTGCTTAACTCAATTTGAAAGAGGTTTTCCATTCTTTGTAAGCCGAATAACCACAGTGATATACAGGAAAGGTCCCTGGTCCAGGATCGCGGCACTTACCACGTGATTTTCGCTAAGGGTGAGCCAATGCGTTTCTTTTAGCTTGGGTCAGTCCCAGGCTCTCTAGACTCTGGATGTTTATGGTGCTGTCCTCAGCCAGCTCACTTTCTGCAGACAAAGCTGCCTCCTATCAACCCGAACAGATGCCGCCCAGATGAGGACCTGGGGGCTGCTGGCCCTGTTCGTCTTCCCCAGCTCCTCCGGGAAGGAGAACAAGGGGCCAGCAGAGACAGGAGACTTGACAAAGATAGCCACACAGGGGCCTGGGGACTCGGTGATCCTCCCATCGCAGGTGATAATGAGCCAGTGCCCAGAAGCCTGGCAGGTGTCAGGCGAGGGCAGACAGCCCTGGAGATGCCCCTGAGGGTCCCACTGAGGGAAGGACAGGGAGCAATCACAGCCTGGCTCAAAGGCTCACAGCTGCAGACCTGCTCACCCTGTTCCCCTGCCCAGAAGGCCTCCCTGGCTGGGTGCTACCTGTCCCCCAAGGAGCGGCCACACCAGGTGGGGGCCACACAGTCGGTGCTGCTGAGCACAAAGCCTGAGTCACCCTGGCAGCCCTTCTGGCTCAGTGTGAGAGAGCTGTCAGGGAGGGCAGGTTCAGAGGTGGGACAAGAGAGGCTGTAGAGCTCACAGTGGCTGTGGGGAGCACAGGCCAGCTCTGGAGGAAAACAGAGGGGCACTAAAAGACCAAGTAAGCCAGGCTATTACACAGGCAGAAAAGGACTAAGGAGCCCTGAGGACTGAGGAGGCTGAAAGGGCCAAGGGCAGGATCCCAGATAAAAGGGGTGATACAGGGAAGTCTCATGGGCAGTCAGCACAGGGAGGGTGGTAATGGTGATACAGGGAAAAAATGAAACTCCTAACCTGAAAGATACCTGGGACCAGTTCGTGTTCTCTAAAACCAAAAAATGAATTTTAGGAACAAACGGAGCTTATGAGCAGAATATATTTATTGGGGGAAAGAAAGCTTCTACCCAAGAGAGGGACAAGAGGGGGGACCCTGAGCAGGTTGTCCCCAGAAAGCTCTCTCTTCCAGGGACTTTTACAGTGTAAAACCATGCGGGTCTAAGGTGGAGAACATGGGAACTCACTTAGGTAGACATGAGGTGGGACAAAACTACAGTCAACCAATGAGATTACAAGCACCCTTGCTCAGGTAAAATTAAGTCCAGGATTAAATGGGGAAGTGAGTCACATAACAAACGGGCATGAATACAGATCATGTCCAGTAGCCAGCGGGTAGTAGTAGGATTAATGATTCTTCGGGGCTTCCTCCGAGTGATGATCAGTCCCAAATGCTAATCTGCAGGGAGATCAGCATTTGTTCCATCTTTGGTCTTCAGGTCTGGCCCACAGCAGGAGCATCCATCCCTCTTACAGTTGTAAAGTATCTTGTCTTCCGTGACTAGCCCTGTCTGACTGCCTGTAATATTTCTATCTAACTTAGCTGCCTGCAACAATGGTGGTGGCGATGTTGCCATTGATGATGGTCGTGGAGATGTCATGAGAATAGTGATGGTGATCGAGATATGGTGGTAGTGGCGGTGGTGATGACGGTGATGGATACGTGATGGTAGTCATGATGGTGGTGAGGTGTCCATGGTGACACTGGTATTGATTATAAGGAAGATGGTGGTGATGGGTGACCATAATTCATAAGGATGGTAGTGGTGGTAGCTCTGCAGTGGTGGTTGGCAGGCTGGGATGACGGTGTTGGTGATGATGACGGTGGTGATAACAGTGATGATGGTTGTGTGGGTCTGGAATATTACTTGACCCCTGACCTTAAGCAGGCTCTGCTTATGTTCACCTAGATGTTAGCTCTATAATTCTTAATATTTTCTTCTTGAATTCACTGACAAAAACCATGCTAGTCAGAAACTGTGAAAGGTTGCTATTGTTTTAGCTATTTGTAACTGAGCAGTTACCAGGAGTTTGCCTTTCACGTGCCATGTTATCGTAACTCACAGCCACCATGCAGGGACTTTCATCACCACTGCCCTTTACTGATGGGGAACTTGAAGCCCAGAGAAGTCACCTGCTTCATGTCACCCAGTTACCGAATAATGGGACTGGGATTACAAACAAGGCCAGGAACTCCACTAAGAACACGCTTTGATTTGGCAAAAAATGGCAACTCCCATAGGCTGGAAACACTCTTACATGCACCTCTCCCACTCCAGCCCACCGTCTGAGGCCAGGATGCACTGGCCTGTGGACTTCTGGGCCACTCAACAAGAGCAGGAGGCTGCCTGAGGGCTGTGGGAGTTGCTCACACTCTGAGCTCCTGAAGGGCCGCAGACAGGAACGTGTCAGTTCAGTGCAGCTGGTGCTCAGCTAAAGAGCTCAGGTTTCACCCCAGAGGCAGCAGGGACCCACAGTGGTCCATTTCCAGCTGACTCTGGGTGCCCTCAGACAGGTTACTGGGCCTCTCTGGGCCTCAGTTTCCTCAACTGTAAAACAGCAATGATGGCTCTTCCTTAGCAGAGAATGTGAGGATTCGATGAACCATTTGGAGCCCTGGCAAGGCCCACCCACTTCCTCATGGTCCACCCTGCCCCCTGCCCTGGCACATCAGCCAGGACCAGTTCTGGCCAAGAGCTATGAGCACAAATAATAACAGGTGATGCTCACAGGGAAGGACCGGAGATCAGGGTACGCACGCTGCCAGGGTGGAATCTCCGAACTGACATGGACTTGAAGCCTGTCCCGAGCGAGACCACTGTGGAACTTGTAGGTGAGAAAAACAGCCCGGGGGCACATCCAGCTGTGTTCAGGTGAACTTGTTCCTCAACCTATCGGAGCCTGTCCTGATCCAGCAGCTGTCAGAGCCATCAATCATTGATGTTCAAGGGTTTGAAGCAGGTTGGGTCTCAAGAGGGACTGTCAGTGCACAGTGGGGCAGTGGCTCAGCGTGGGTGGCCTTGACCTAGAGGACTCCTGGAGGTGGTGTTGGGCCAGCTGTGAGATCAGGCTGAGAAAGACCCGACCCTGGGAGCACACACTCGCTGCAGGCCACCTCACGTCTCCAGGGCTGCACAGGAGCCCGTGTTGCTGGCATCTCTGCGCATAGCTCTCGGGCGTGGCACACAAGCCTCCAGGGAGCCCTTGGTACACAGAGTTCGTGGGTGCGACTCTCCATGTGAACCCGCCCTGGCCCATCATGGGTGCCCAGCAAGCCACAGAAAGCCTGATACTGGGCTGCATCCTCCAGGGGACACGGAGGAGCTGGGTCGAGGGGCAGGTTGTGGCCCCCACAGGGCTGCATGCTATTGAAGCCACTGAGGTCATCAGGTGTATCCAGGAGAAAGTTTCTGCTCAGGCTACAGATCTTCAGGTAGATCTTAGGAACTGGCACCGAGAGGGCGTGCATCTGTGAAAGACCACACAGAACCGGAGGCCACCCAAGCTGCAGCGGCTGAGAACATGGCCTGGTGGACACTCAGGAAGTTCCTCCCGCCAGGGGCAGGGGCAGGGGCGGGGCGGGGGCAGGCTGCCTGGAACCCTACACCTGGAACATAGATGCCTGAGCAGGCAGGCAGCTAGCTGCGCCCAGCCGGGCTCCACTCCCCCACCAGCCCTGCTTGAAAACCAACATTCAGATCCCACCCTTTCCTGCTCAAAATTCTTTCACCATTTGACTTATTATTATTTGTTTATTAATATTAATACCATTTATTACATTTAATTTTATTTTAGTATTTTATTTTAGAGGCTGGGGCTAGAACCAGGACCTCGTGCATGCTAAGAAAGCACTCTGCTACAGAGCTACATTTCCAGCCCTTTTTAGAAATGAATTTTGTTTTGAGACAGGGTCTCACCAGTTGCTTGGGCTGGCCTCAAACTTGTGATCCTCCTACCCCGGCCCCCCTAAAGTAGCTGGGATTGCACGTGTGTGTCACTGTGCTTGGCTCAAAGCCCTTCTTCTGTGGCTTCCTGGCTCACTTGGATAAAATCCAAAGTCCTCACTATGGCCTGTGCAGTCCTGTGACATGGGCCTTCGTCACCTTCCTGTGCTTGCCTCCCCTCACTGGCTCACCTGCACCAGCAGGCAGTACGGCCACGTCCAGAGCCCTGCACTGGCGGGTCCTCGGCCCGGATTCTCCGTCCTCCTGGCCTAAGTGCTCCAGACCATCTCCAGATCTCTGCTCCCGTGCTGCCCTGTGGCCCCTTCCGAACACGCGCCATCTCGATGCTCTCTTACCTCTATCCCTGCTTTCTTTGTCTCCAGGACAAGTCTTTGAACACATCTCTTAAATTAGATGTGGGTTTGTTATTCTTCTTCCAACGATTTTTTTTTTTTTTTGACTGGCTTAGGCTGCCTTCAGGGCGGGCGTGGTATGGCATGTGGAGCTGGGGACCGAACTGCAGTCCTGAAAGCCTGACTGGGTTTGCCTCTGCAGGCACTTAAACAACTGAGCTCACTGGCAAGCCCCCTCTTCCAATGATTTTTGTCTGTTTCTCAACAAAGTTAAGTCTCTGCCATTGGAAAACTGATAGCCTGGCAAGAGGAAGATAGACAATAAACAAAGAAAAAATGGATAGGAAGGGGCTAGTGAGATGGCTCAGTGGTCTAAAGCACCTACTTAGAACAAGCTTAGCAAAGCACAGGGACCACGGTTCAATCCCCCAGCACCACATGCCAGTCAGCCCCGCCCCCTGGTGGGCTGAGCTGGCCACACACACACACACACACACACACACACACACACACACAAATAAATAAAATTAAGAAAAAAAATGGATAGAAAGGATTTAAGACACGGTGAGTAGTTTGAAGGAGAGAACATGGGGTAGCGGTGTAGAGGAAGGTGAGACTGCGAGGGATGACTCCTTGGGCAGATGTGCCCATGGAGGGCTTCTCAAAGGAGGTGATGTTTGAGTTGAGACCTGAAGGATATAATGCGTTGGTTATAGCTCAACCGCAAGGCACAGTGTTTCAGGCCCTGGCATGACAGGTGACCAAGACAAGCTTGGCAGGGTCTCGCCAGCCATGGTTTCATCCCAGATGGGATGGAGTCGTGGGAGGGCTTCGAGGCACGAGGTATGCGGGGGTGACGTGGCATCACTGATCACTTCGTCTGAGCTGCTAGGGGTGGGAGTGGCAGGCCACTGCTGGTGTGCTGCAGTTGAATGTTTTATTTAGTGATTGATCAAATGCTTTTATGCCTGCCCTTACTAAAGAACTTGTCATTCACAATTTATGTGTGTGGTGGGGGGTGAGGGGTGGGGATGGGGGTGGAGCTGGGGATTGAACCCAGGGCCTTCACAATGAGCTACATCCCTAGCTCTTTTTTCTTTCTTTCTTTCTTTTCTTTTTTTTTTTTTTTATTTTGAGACAGGGTCTCACCAGATTGCTAAATTACCCAGACTGGGATGGAGTTTACAGTCTTGCCTCTGCCTCCCACCGTGCTGGGGTTGCTGGGTGTGCCTTTTAATCCTCATCTGCAATTAGGCACTGCTCTAGAAATGGGAGACTGAGGCGTGGTGATGTACAGTCCCTGGACCAATAGCTGGCAAATGGCAGAGTGGGGTTTGAACCTAAGCCCCTCCCCCGACCAGTGCCACCTGACTCAGCACTTCGCCTGCCAGGGCACCCAGTAGCCCAGTGCCCATTTGCCCCACTCTCAGGACCCAGAACCATGAAACAAATGGAGCCCCACATCTTCCGTGGGTTTGCTTTCAGATCAAGTGCCCCATGCTGCTGCACTGGCTCCTAGACCCTCCTGATGTCTCAGAGACCAGGTGCCAATTCTTCCTGGGCCCTGGTCAGGACATAGTGCCCAAAGCGAGGCTGCCCCAGGGCACCTCACCCCTTCCCAGCTCCCGCTCTGGGCTTCATTCACACTCACACGTCTCAGTGTGGTCCCAACCACCCCTGCAATGGGCCCTCAGTGTGTCGCATCCTCTGGACGGTGCATTCTTATGAGGATGAGCCTGAGCATGAGATCGGGAGGGCCTGGGAAGTGGTCTTGAGCCCTTCGGGCAGGGAGTTCTGCTCCTGGGGTAGGGTCCAGAGGGGAACGGGGAGGGAGCGTAAGCTTTGACTCGTCCACCTGTGGAGTTAATTGCAGGCAGAGGAGGCTGGAGCAGGCCTCTGAAGTGTGGGCCCAGGGCAGGAGTGCTCTGCCCAGCTCTGTATCTGAGCTTTGCCCCTGCTGTTCCTTCTGCCTGCTCTTCCCCACAGATCCTATGGCTCCTGCTTCCCTCCCATGATCCTCTACTCCAAACTCACCTCCTCACTGAGTCCTTTCTTGCTGTACTGTTTAAAATTATAACCCCTCTGGAGTCCAGACTCAACTCTGTCCCCTGAGAACACTCTGCGTCCTGTAGCCTTTGTTTCCTCCTTGACACAGGGAGGCGATGCAAAGCCGTTGGGGGATCGGTGTGATCCACTGTGCGGTGCTGAGCCACCAGATGGCCCACAGGAAGCAAGCGCCAGCGTGGCTGTGGGGGTGCCGGCCCAGCATTCCGATGGAGTGAACACTCAGAAACATTGCCACTTACTGTGAAGCGATGCAGAACATGACCGAAAACACATACAGAAAATAACCAAAGCATGTTCACACTGCTGCTACCATACGCCGTGTAATGCTTCACCCTGAAACATAAAGGATGCCCAGGACAGCATACACTGGCTATGATTATCAGCATTATTGTTTTAATATACTCAAGGTTTATTAACTATACCTGTTATACTGCTTAGCCCAGGCACAGCTATGAATGAAATGCCCAATATATTTTAATCAGGAATAGTAATATTAGTATGGGAACTTACACACTGTCAAGACTCAAATCTTGGGCATTAAAACACCAACAACAAATAACTCATTTAATACAGACTTTTGCATACATTAATACTAAATAGTGATGCTGTTATAGCCTCAAAATTGTTTATCCAGGACCAAGCATTGAGTGGAAAATCAATGAATAGAAGCTAATTTTTAAAAAATCAATAATGCTAATAATAGTAACAATAATAAAAGGGTAAACCACAGAAAGCGAGCTTAGTAAATGTTAGTACCAGAATTCTGATCAAGAATAAAGAGGACAGCACATTGTGTTCTGGCCATGTTGGGCACCAATTATAGGGCCCTTTCTGGTCCTTGACTCAGTCTGGGAAGTTTGTATTTGTAATCCCATGGATAAATTATTGGAATCCCATCAAGCTAATTCCAATCTACCACACCCAGTGCAACCCATGGTGAGAATAAAGGGGTATTTGCAGTTATGGGGAGCCACAGGGTCCTAAGACCACCCATGGTGATGGCTATCCAGAACAAAGGCCTCAACCCAGGGTTGAACCCAGGTTCTATTCATTCATGAAGGAGGAGTGGCCTCAGGACGGGAGACTGAGAAGGCAGGAGGGCTAGGTGGGAGGCCTGCATTCACCTCTGCAGACAGAAGGATATACAGGAAGTAATCTGCATTATACTTTAGATAGGATCTTTTTTTTAAATTTTATTTGTGTGTGTGTGTGTGTGTGTGTGTCCAGCTTAGCCCACCAGGGGCGGGGCTGGCTGGCATGTGGTGCTGGGGATTGAACCGAGGTCCCTGTGCTTTGCTAAGCTTGTTCTAAGTAGGTGCTCTAAACCACTGAGCCATCTTACCAGCCCCTAGATAGGATCTTTTTTTTTTTTTTTTAAATCTGTGTCTCATGGGTTGTTTTTTTATTTTTTATTTTTATTTATTTGCATTTTAGGGAAGGGTCTACAGGGTGTTCAGGGTCTCATTACTAGATCAGACTTGTAATGATCTGCCTGTTTACAGCCTCCCAAGAGCTGGGATTACAGACCGGTGCCACCATGCCCAGTATCAGTTGCCATCTCAGCGTGCGGGGTGGGGGGGGCAGGGCCCTGCATGGCAAGCCTGTGGATGGAACTCCCACCCTCCACTGCTTGGAGGTGCTCTAATCCGCTGAGCTATTTGGCTGGCCCTTAGGATCTAATGTTTTGGAGTGGGTACTTTAGCTCTGTTGTGTAATCCTTCAAGCCCCAGGAAGTCATAGCCCCTATCTGGTGGCCCTGTCCTAGCTGACAGTGTGGAGCATTGGCTCATCATCCCATCTCAGTCCCGCTCACACTAGGGAGCCGCAGGTGGGGGCTTCTGGGGAAACTCCAGGGCGAGTCTTCAAAGACTGCCACCAGCACCTGGGCTAGACCAATACACACTGATTAAAGGCAATTGAACGGATAAAGAACAGTTCCAGCCAGCTCTGCACATATCAATCCGTGGAAATAGGATCAGGCACTGCCAAAATGGCGACAACTGCTCTTCTTTCAAGGACAGTCACCCAGGTGGTCCTCCACAGTACTGAGCACACCAGTTGAACGTGGGTGTTCCAGGTTGGAGTCCACTCTGGCAAGCATGGCTGTTCTGTGGCCCCCAGCATGGCCAAGCCCTTTTTAGGAGCAAGGATCAGCCCCTGCTCAGGAGTGTGAGTGCCCCCCGGCGTGTGTACGCCTCACGGCTCAGGGCTCCTCTCTTGGCCCTGAAGCTCAGGCCCACGTTACAGGCACAGCGCTCAGCACAGGCAGGGCGGCACTGCGCAGAGCCGTAGCCGCTGTGCTCATGCCCTTCGAGGGTGAGCAGGAGGCAAAGACTCCATGTGTTCAGCGCTCAGCTCCCTGACTCCATGCTTCAGGTCCCTGCTGCTTAAGGCCAGGTGATGTCAACTGGGGCTTGGTGCTCCCATCCCCAAAATGGGCTCTCTTCTTATTGACCTCAGACTTATTGTGAGGGCTAAACAACTTAACATAAAATCATAGTGGCATAGAACCTATTACGCTGCAAGCCTGAATGAACATGACCCACTGTTATTCCAGAGGCAATCGCTGTCTGGTCTACCTTTCCCATGCAGTGGACTCCGGTCTACTTCTCATCCCTAGTCCAAATCCCCACTCCCACCCCTCCTGTCAGTACTGGAAACCCAGGGCCTTCACACTGAGCTATATCCTCAACATTTCAAAATAATTTTTTGAGACAGGGTCTCCCTAAATTGCCTAGGCTAGGTTTGAACTTGCCATCCTCCTGCGTTGGCCTCCCAGAGTGCTGGGATTGCAAGCATGGCCCACCATGCCTGGTGTTTTCTTTTGTAAATCCTAATCTATTAGAAAATCATACTGGAGGGGCTGCAGAGATAACTCAGTGGTCTAAGCACCTGCCTGGGCAAGCACAAGGACCCAGTTTCAATCCCGGGAGCTGCATGCCATGCCAGTCCTGTCTCAGGCACCCCGAGTTGGCCACCAAGACTGGGCATGGTGGTGCACACCTGTAATCCCGGTGTTGGGGAGGCTGAAACAGGAAGATCACTATGAATCTGAGCTACATAGTGAGACCCTGTACCAAATACATAAAATTTAAAAAAAAATCATACTGAGTGGAATTTGCTTTCCAAAAAGTAAGTGAATAAATAAAGCAATCAAGGTAGCCTCAGGGTTGGTCTCATGTAGCCCATTGTTGAAGCTGCTCGATGGGTACTGGGACACTCACTCGTTTGCTGTGCTACTCTCTGTTCTTGTCTACGCTGAATTTGTCTATCACGAAGAACTGACTGAGAGGGGGTGGACAGAGGGAGGAAGAAAGGAAGGAAAGAAGGAGGAAAGAAGGAAGAGAGAAAGGAAGGAAGCAATATGGCTATCGTGAAACGTCCTTCAACCCCCACAGAAGGGCAGTTGAGTTCTCAGCTGTGCCCTGTACTAGCTGTGGCAGCAGCTCTATACAGCTCAGTTTTTGTAGCCCTAAAACAGGGATAATAATAGCATCACATCCTATTTGCAGGGTGTTTCTGAGAAGGTGAAAGCTTGAGCACATAGACCCATCGGTCCTTGGAGGTGTGCAGCCGCTGTTCACACTCTCAGCCTCTCTGGGAATTAGAAAGGTAGATATCTCAGATCCAGCTTGCTTGCTTGCTTTTGTTCTATTAGGGAAGGGTCTACAGGGTGTTCAAGGTCTCGCTATTAGATCGGACTCATAGTGATTCTCCTGTTTACAGCCTCCCGAGTGCTGGGATTACAGGCGTGCACCACCATGCACAGTCTCGATTGCTATCTCAGTGCACCCTGGGGGTGGGGCCAGCATGGCAGGCCCAGGGATGGAATCCCTAATCTGCTGAGCTATTTGGCCAGCCCTAAGATCCAGATTTCTGAGGTGGAAAAGGATGTCCAGTCACCTTGATGAGGAGGCAAGAAGCACAAAAAGCCATGAAGGTGCCTAGGGGTGGTATTCACACTATACAGCAATCCATAGAATACAGGCTCCCACCCATCTGCACGCATCCAGCTGGAGCTTGGGAAGAGTTTGGGCGCACCTCCCATGCCAGGCTTTGGCGTGTGGGAAGTGGCTGGGGCACTCAGGCAACTCAGGAAGACAGAAGCTGTTGTCTGTGCACAGTCGGCATGGCCATCTGGAATATGTAAATGAGTTCCCACCCCACTCAACCATGACTCACCATCGAAGGAAGAACTTCTCCACTCCAGCACCCAGGAGTGACGTCTGCATCCTGGCAGAACTCACCGCAGGCATGTCTGGCAGTCCAGGCACAGGATGTGGTCACTGGCCTCAGCAAATCACAGATCCTTGGCATAGCTGGACACCTTATGGATCTGGGTGGAACTAGACAGAGCAGGAAGCAAAGCGCCCCTGAGGGTCCTGCAGGAGCCCAATGGCCTCCTGGACAATACACCCTGCCCCCTGTCATTACAGACTGGACAGGCAGCACCACGTGCCTTGCCCCTTCTTTCCAAGGTGAGCTAGGCTTCTGTGTCTTCACTGGGGCTGCTCTTGAAGTTAGCCGCCAACCAGAGCCCAAACATTGCATGAATCGCCCATTGAGACCAGGTGGCCCTTTTGAAGCTTTTGGAGATAGCTGCTCTCTCCCCACTCACCAAAGGAGCCATGGAAACAAAGGAAGGCCCTTGAGAGCTGGGTGTATTGCTTTGGTTCAGTACTGCTCCTCAAAAAGTTGGTGCTCAAGTACGTGTAGAGATTTTTATTTTTATTTATTTATTTTTTTTTATTTTTTTATTTTTATT
>NW_004524659.1:6492774-6540409 GCF_000260255.1 Octodon degus
TTAGACCACTGAGCCATCTCTCCAGCCCCGAGATTTTTAAATGAAGGAGCAAAGACAGAACTGTCATTGTAAACATCCTTTGCTTTATCCTGCTCAACATCATTAATTTCTTTTTTTTTTCTTTTTTTCTTTTCTTTTTTTTTTTTTCTTTTTTCTTTCTGTGTTTTAGGACAGAATCTACAGGGTCTCACTTTGTAGATCAGACTCATAGTGATCCACCTGTGTTCAGCCTCCCAAGAGCTGGGATTACAGGCGCGCACCACCATGCCCAGTCTCAATTGCAGCCCCAGGAGGCGGGGCCAGCATGCACACCATGCCAGGGATCAAACCCTGGCCCCTGCGGCTGCCTAAGCAGGCACTTTAATCTGCTGAGCTATTTGGCCGGCCCTAACATTCATTTCTCTTCTCTCCAGACTTTCCTTCAGAATTGAATCTGTCCCTGCTACATCGGTGTGTGTAGATCGCAGGAAGTTAAGCCCTTCCTAATTTGCAGCACATGACTCACAAGCTGCGTCCTTAGGTAGACTGCAAGGATGGCTGCACTATGACAGGGACATAGAGGCTGCATCTGCAGGTGCCCAGTGGGTAACTAAAAGCAATATGAAGCTTGGGGTCTCGGCCTTCATGTCATAACCATCTCTTTTATTATTTTTAAAACTTTGGGTCAAATCCAAGCTCAACTCCCCATATAGACACGTTCATCACGAAAGGAATGTCTGCCTAAAATCTAGTCATACGTGTTTGTAAGCCCTAAATTAGCCTAACATTCCTCATCTTCCTTCAAAATTGAGGGTACTAAGATTAACTAAGGCATTTTTAGGATTTGCAGGAACTCTGATTGCTAGTTTTGACAATATCCTGTTCCTGACCCCACGGAGTGATGCCTACAAGTCTCCAGTCATTGTCCTAAAGCTGCAGTCATCTCAGATTCCAGGAAAAGCGACACCTTGCCAATCTCCCCAGATGAGGTGACCCCCCCCACACACACACCTCCATGCGGGATCATTATCTCATGGGAAGCACATTGCCCTGTCAAGCTGTAAGGGTTTCTCCAGAGCCACCTCATAAAAACCAGTCCTGAGTTACCAGTCAACCAGACCTCACTGGACCAGGATAACCAGAATGCCACTCATTCAAACTCCAGCTCTTGCCTTTGTTCTCCTTTTGTGCACAACCCCAACGCTCTGCCAGCCCCTCTGAGACAGATCTCGAACCTCTCTGTGCTTCCCAGCACTGCCACGCTGAGCAGAGCTCCTCTCCTGCCTTTCATCACTGCCTGTCTCCTTGATTACTATTTTGGGACAATGGTTGACCCACTGGGCACCCCAGAGATGGGGATTTTACCCTAAAGCTCTAGTAACAACACGAACCAGGCTGGACCAGTAAGGATAGCCTAAGGCTATTGAGGAAGAGGTCTCTCTCTCTCTCCTGGAAACTTGCTAAAGGGCGGCCTTCCTTGTCCTCACAAGATGGTGTGAGACTCACCAGAAAGGAAGGCAAACGGAGCCCAGGAATGAGGTAGGTTCAAGACATGCTCTTTGAGCATTTGATCCACCTATGTCTGAACCCAGGAATATGTAGGTTTGGTTTCAATCAAGTGAAACAATAAATTCCTCTTTTTCCTCAAGTTGGTCTTTAGACCAACACCCTTTAAGGTGTGTCTGTTATTTTAACCTGAGGACGTCTGAGAGATAGAAACAGAAAAGTGAGTATAACCAGAAAATAGAGAAAAATGAAAAACTAGAAAGAAAATAAAAATCTCCCTTAGAGGTGTGATAATAGCTGAGGGGCTGGGATTCCTGGAATCTACATGTCCTGAAAAGCTGTGTGCTTACTGGAGTTGTGCCTGGGCTGTCCCTCCTCAGCTGGGCTGGGTCCCATTGGGACAGACACCTCCAGATGAGAGCTGCGGATGGCTGGCCCTATTTGTCTTCCCCAGCTCCTCTGGGAAAAGAGCGAGGGGCCAGCAGAGACAGGAGACTTGACTAAGATAGCCACACAGGGGCCTGGGGACGTGGTGGTCCTCCCACACAGCTGATGCTGTGCCAGTGCCCGGATGTGAGAAAAGATGGCCCTGGAGATGCCCCTGAGGGTCTCACATCTTGGTCTAGGCCAAGGGAAGGACAGGGAGCGATCACAGCATGGCTGGAAGGCTCACAGCAGCAGACCTGCTCGCCGTGCTCCCCTGCCCAGAAGGCCTCCCTGGCTGGGTGCTACTTGTCCCCCAAGGAGCGGCCACACTAGGTGGGGGCCACACAGTCGATGCTGCTGAGCACAAAACCTGAGTCACCCTGGCAGCCCTCCTGGCACGGCGTGAGGCAGCTGTCGCGGAGGGCAGGTTCACAACAGAGACAGGAGAGGCTGTAGAGCTCACAGTGGCTGTGGGGAGCACAGGCCAGCTCCGTTGGAGCACAAATCCTTCACTGAATAGACATCGACTCACCGCCCCAAGGTCCAATCCTGTTCTCTGCTCTCTCCTCCAGACCCCAGCCCGTGGCATAGCTTGATGAAAATGTGTTGACTAAACAAATAGAGCCAGGCATGGAGACGCATACCTGAGGAGAATGAGGCAGGAGGATCACAAATTCTAGTCCCAGGTAGGCAACTTAGTCAGTTCTTGTCTCAAAATAAAAATGGCAATAGGGATGGTGATGAGGCCCAGCTCAAAGCCCTGGGTTCCTTCCCTTGTGCTGCCCTTTCCCAAACATTCTAGATCCTGTCTCTGTACACTGAGTTGCCCAGTCTTGACTGAACGTGCCAGGGGTGTCTTCGGGGTTGGGACTACGGCAGTGACCGAGACAGTCAGAAACCCCTGGCCTCATGGAGCAGATATTCTGGAGCAGAGATGAACAAGCTGTTTTCTCTGGATCAAGCCTGGCCTTCCACATTGTTTTGGTACAGCCTACAATCCAAGAATAGCGTTTACGTGTTTGAATAGGTGGGGGGAATATCCAAAGAAGAAGAATATTTTGTGAAGCATGAAAATTAAGTAAAATTCAAATTTCAGCATCCATAAATAACGTTTTCATGTAATCCAGCTTATTTGCTTCTGTATTGTCTCTGGAAGCTTCTGGTACAATAGGAGTGTTGAGCAGCTGCCGCAGCGTTCCCAGAAAACCTAAGCTGTGCAGTATCTGGTCCTTCAGAACAAAAGTGTGCCGATTCTAGAAGGAGGATGCTGGCAACGAACCACTGACAAACAAGGATAATTTCAGACTGAGAAACTGGGTCGACCAATGAAGAGTGGCTGAGTTCTGTGGGCTGCTTTGAGTGCAGTGGGCAGGTGGCCCTCCCTGCAGAAGTGACATTAGAGGCGATCCTGAAAGAGAGAAGGTCAACCATAGGATGGGTGACAAAAGAGCTGTCCACGCAGAGGCAGCGGAAAAGCTAAGGCCCTGAGGTCAGAATGAGTCTGGTGTGTTCCAGGAGCCGCAGAGAAGCCAATGCGGCTACAGTGAGTGAGGTGGATGGGGATGGAGGGCAGGGGTGTGCAGGACATGCAGCCCATGGGGTCTTCTGGGTGTGTGAAGGTAAAGGTCAGAGTGAGAGCTGATTTAGGCTTGTAAAGGCTGTATGCTAGGTACTGTAACACAGTGGTATCAGGGCAGCCCTGCCCTTGGTTTGGGGGCAACACAGATGAGGCTGTCGCCAGTCAGTGGAGGGTTCCTCTGCTCAGTTCGGTTGAAAATCATGAATCAGCAAAGTGTACCTGTGCTAGCAGTCCTGATGTCCCCTGATGACACCAATAATGCTAGACACCAACAGCGGACACAGCCAGCTGCTGATCACTGCCACTGCCATCTGCCAGTCTGGGAATAAAAGGAACCAAACTGGGAAAGGGGCCAAAACCAGCGAATCTGAAGCTAATTAGGATTTGGGAAGGGTGAGGCTGGTAACAACAGGCCCAGATCCCTCCCCTCTGACCTTAGCCTTGTCAGAGTGGTTCCCCCAGCCCCCAGCATCCACAGTGGCAGGGCAGGGGAGGGGCACCGCTGCCAACCATGGAACTACACTCTAGCAGCCTGAAGGAGAGTGACCACCAAGGCAACCAAGGAGGACACGGAAGCAAGCTGTCCCAGTCCGCAGAGGAGGTGAGGGGGAGCAAAGGGAAGTAATCACTGGCCAGGCCAGGCCCTCACACCGAGTGGCAAGAGTCAGGCCTCCTCTTCTGTCTCAAGGGGAAGAACACAGTGGAGGAGCAATTGCTGGTGCATGTGCGTGCGTGCGTACATGTGTTCATGTGCGTGCGTGCGTGCGTGCGTGCGTGCGTGTGTGTCTTACCAGGGACCTAACCTACAGCCTTTACACTCAGCCCATCCCTGTTCAATATTTTTAAATTCTGAGGCAGGGTCTCACTGCGTTCCTAAATTTGCCAGGCTGGATTCAAACTTGAGATCCTCCTGCCTCAGCTGAGCCTGGCTTACTTGTGCTGTCCACTTTGTTTTCTCTCTGAGAATCCCAGCACCGCCAGGGTAGAAAGTCTGGCATTTGGGTCACCGCTCTACCCTCCATGTGAGGACCATCTCCTGGTCCTCTGCTGGTTGCTTAGTCACCATCCTGGGGAGGTAAGCACTGACCCTGGGGAGCCTATGACTTTGGGAGGAGAGGCTCCAGCAGGGCAGAGCCCCTCTCTTGCCCCTGGCACCTGCAGTGGGCAGCCTCTGTCCTACAAAGGGAGCTTGGTTTGCAGGACACTGAGCTTGCTTCCTGCTCTGGCAGGTGCCCATGAAAGGACCCACCGGCCATGGGGTCTAGATGTCAGGGGCTCCACGTCCTCTGGATACAGCGCTTCCTCCCTGCCTGCCACTCAGCAACCCATGGATTCTATCTGAGCCTCTTCTCTCTCCAACCTGCCCTGATCTTTGCCTCTGAGCCTCTGAAGACATCACCCCTTCCTCAGAAACATTGGTTGTCTCCATTTTTGCCCATAGACTTTGATTTGTCTTGACATCGCTGTCTCCGGAAGCTTGCCCTGACTGCTCAGGCTGGGCTGATGCCTCCCCTGCTCCCAGCGCACCCCACACTTCCCTCCTCTGAACGCACCTGCCTGACTTCCCAACACAGCCCTGTGTTGTCACTATCTCAGGACAGCCCCCCCCCAAGTGCAGTATGGCCCCCTGGGGACACTCTGTACCTTCTCAATTACCACTGTGTCCCCAACCTCACCCAGGGGAAAGTCGGGCCCTGTGTTACCCCTCCCTGCCATGCTGTTAGGGCGCACCCCTCTCTCCTGTGCCTTGGTCCCTGCTTTTCATCCGTGCACTTGTTACATCACCCTAAAAGGGCTGAGAAGGTGGCTTGGCCTCGTCTGAGCTGCCTGCTGGGTTGGGGAGGCTGGTCAGGGCTGACCCTAAGGCTCTAGGGCAGGCTGACTCGGGCTCTGGGATGAGACCGGTCACCCACAGGATGCAGAAGCTGGCGGTTCTGACCAGGGGCCAGACTTGATGTGAACACAGTGTCTTTCCCTGATATGAAGGTCGGAAATTTAACAACAAGAGCTAATATTTAGTTATAACATTCACCGCCATGCCAAGAACTGTTAAGTTGTTTGATACTCACAACTCCACGAAGTAGATGCTGTTACCTTTCTTGTGTTTGTGTTGGAGAGGAAACTCAGCACACAGCACACAACTGCAAAGTGGTGGCTCTGGGACTCTAATCAAGGCAGCCTGACTCTGGGATCTGAGGTCCCACCCTCAAGGCGAGTGGCGGTACCCCTTGCATGATGAAAGTAACAGAAGAGAAAAGCATGCCGTGGAAAGAGTTCGAGTGCGCAACCCTAGCTGGGAACACTTTGTACTCTGTGTGTACACAGATTGAGTAACAAACAGCTGGCCCAAGGTGTCCACAGCCTGATTGCTGGGTTCTGCGACAATGCTCGGCTGTGCAGCGAAAGGCACTTTGCAGATGTGATTCATGCTACAGACCTTGAGATGGGAGAGGGCTCTGGGCTGTGCATTTGGGGCCTGTGGAATCGCATGGTTTCTTAACGGGGGAAGAAGGAGGACAAAGAATCTGTCAGAACAACGAAGGAGAGACTCACAGCATGAGGAGGACTCTGCAGCCCTCAGTGCTGTGGAGATGAGGGGAAGGACCAGAAGCCAAGGACTGGGGGAGCTGTGACCGGCCTGCAGCCTGCAGCCAGCAGTGAGACGCAGAGCTCTGACCTGCTGAGAACTGTGTAGACCTCTGCCGTGAGGAACCAAGGCAGAGAAGCATGTGCTACTCTAAGGCGCTGAGGTCCTGGCCATCTGTGATCGCGACAACAGAAAACGAACACAGTCGTGTGCTCACGCTCATGACACTCCGCACCATGGGCTTCCATCAGAGCTGCTTGGATGACTGCTTAGTGCTCTTGACAGAGATGGACTGGTGGCACAGCGAGGGCAGGAGAAGAGGACATCTGTCCTCTGGGCCCCAGCCAGTCCGCATTGTGATTACTAACTTCAGCGTCAGCAGGCCATCTCCCCAGGGCCAGAGCCTAGGGTCAGGCTGAAGGCACCTGGAGAATCCCCATCCCCTGGACACATGACCAATTCAGGAGGCAGCTAGTTGATGCCACTGAGACCCAGTGACCTTCTGCTGGGGCTGCCAGGACATGCAGGGCTCCTCTCTACAGAGCAGAAATCTGAGAGGCTGCCAGGTGGGTCAAAGGGGAGACAGCTGGGTGTGGAACCACTTTGGCAGGGGGTGTCTTGGAAAAACTGAAGCAGGGCTGGTGACATTGAGTGCCCGATGGAGCCGGGCCTGAAATACCCACTCAGAGCCTTAGTTACTTGTACAACCCACCACACTGAGCCCACATGGACTTCTACAACCAGCAAGCAGAGGGAGGCTGGTCCGGGGATAGGGGAAGGCAGTATAAAAGATTGCCACTTACTAGAGGCCACCAGGGAGGTTGTGGGGCTGGCCCTGCTGGGCACAGCTCCCCAGCACCTCACCTAGGATCTGCCACAAGTGCCCCTCTTGTGGCAGAGTTCTTCCTGTGGACCTGGGCCTTGGCTGGCTCATCACAGGCTGGGAAGAGCCTGTCACAGCCCACTGGCAACACACAGAAGGCCAGCCAAATGTACCAGCCCTCCCTCAGGAGGAGGCACAGAGGGATGGGGACTGGGAGGGAGTTGCTGCATGAGACACTGGGTTCTTTCAACTGAGGTTGAAGACCTCCTTGTAATGCCAGAAAGAGCCATCAGGGACATGGAAGTCATCTTGGGGGTCCCCATGGAAGTTCCCACCAAGCCCACAGAGGACACCACGAAAGATACTTGAAGGCACCAGGCACAAGAGACAGGGAGGCTAGCGTGGGCATGTGGCACCGCTCAGAACCACTGGAGACATGCACAAGGCTGCTGCCCAGGTGTAGCGGCAAGTAGGCCCAAGTCTCGTTCACCTGGGAACACGAACACACCCCCCCAGCTGGGGCTAGACTCCCTCAGAACTTGTGGGATAGGACCCTGCCCTCGTTAGATTTCCAAGTCTGAGCTTGCCCTTCCAGGGACGTGTCCCAGCACTCATCCAATCTCAGCTGCACCTCCCACCCCTCCGTCCTCACTCTGGCCCCAGAGACTCTGACCTCAATGCGTCTAGTCCAGGTCACCCTGGCTGCAGGGCTGAGACTGGGACACTGCCCACCCATATCATCCAGGCTGCTGCCCTGCAGCTCAGCAAAAAGCAGCAAGTACCCTGCACCTTGAAGGTAGCGTGGTTGGTAGAGCTGTGTGGGGGTCACCTCGCGCCAAGCTGCTGCTCCTTGAGTTCCATAGTGCTGGGCTGCGGCAGCCAGGAGGTGCCCCGCCCCATTCACACCAGCCTACAGGCTGGATGAGGCAGTGCCCCATTTGATTGCCCTCTCACAGCTAGCAGCTTTCTCCTGCCAGGGGCAGCTGCCGAGGGTGGAGTACACACAGGCCCCAGGAGCAGGAGGATCGAAGAACCACCCACAGGTCTCAGAGCCCGCATACCTGGCCGGCAGGAGGGCTGGCCGTTCCTACCACTCTGAGCTGCAGGACCCTGCCCTTTGTGGGCTGGCAGTGCTGCTCCAGGAGGCTGGCATGAGATGGCCTGGACTCCAGCTAGGATGTGCCAGAGAAGGTGGAGGCTCAGCACCGCACAGCCTCTGGTGAGAGTGTCTCAGCTTGGTGCCCTGGGCTCATCTCAGACCTGAAGTTTGAGGGCTGTTTCCATGGCCAAGTGGGTGGCTGGGGTGGGACAGGAGGAGCAGATATTCCTTCACATGTAGGTACAGGAGATGGTGCTCAGGTCAGGGGACCCTGGCACAGATTTAGGGGTAGATGGGGGAGGCTTCCAATGAGAGGCATTTGAGGTAGAAATGTGTGTGTCAGGGAAAAGGGTATGGAAGTGCCTGGTAATGGCAGAGACTTGGGCTGGGGACAATGGGGCTTTTATATTTTTCTGTACTGGAAATTGAACCCAGAGTACTCACACTGAGCTATATCCCCAGCCCTTATTATTTTGTATTTTGAGGCACAATCTTGCGAAGTTGCTCAGCCTGGGCCACAACTTGCAATCCTCCTGCCTCAGCCTCCCAGAATACTGGGATTACAGGCCTGTGCCACCACGCCCAGCTTCCCAGGGGGCATTTGCAGCAGAAAGCCTGGATGAGATTCCCAAAGGCGTGAGAGAAGATGAAGAAGAAGAGGTGAGCCAAGTCCTGGGCACATCAGCATTCAGAGTCCTTAGCGTAGGGGTGATGTGGAGGTACTTGGTGGGGGCAGGACGTGTAGGGGTCCTGGGATCTGGGAGTAAAGGTGCTTCAGGGAAGGGGCAGGTCTAGGTTCAATCAGAAGCTACAGATGGTCAAGCAGGATATGAGCTGGCTGGGGAAGACCTCATCAAGAAAGGTTTCAGGGACCTGACATTGCAGGGGGACCAAATCCTGGCTGAACATGGTTTACAAATGAAGAAGAGGGAAATCGGCCCTAGAGTAGGAAGCCTTGTGTAGTTTGGGGCAGCAGCCAGGTGAGGGTGAGGGACCCACAGGGAGGAGTTTTAAGTTGGGCTAAAGCGCAGTCTATTTGGAAAGGGAGAAGGATCCAGTAGAAAAGAGTATCTGTGCTGAGTGCCGTGTAATCCCAGCCCTCTGAGAGGCTGAGGCAGTATGATTCCAAGCTTAAGTCCAACATGAAAAACTTAGTGACTTAGAGAATCCATCTCCAAATTAAAAATAAAGTGTGTCAGGGCTCTGAGTTCAGAGGCCCTAGGTTCAATTCCCAATAGTGGAAAACAAAAACACAAAACCTTGAGTGTGCATTGAAGTCCCTAGAAGGGCTACAGGGCCCTCCTGGAGTGGTGGAAGGACCCGTGAAAGTGTAGTTTAACAGGTTTGCTGGTGCTGCTGGTGGCCAGGGGCCACTCTTTAAGAAGCCCTGACACAGGAAGCCAGAGCAGAAAGAACATCAGGGGAGATTCAGGAAATGCAACAGGGATGAAAGGAGCAGACCAACACCCACCACAGCAGCCTGTTTTCTCAGTGACCCAGGGAGTGGAGTGTGAGGTGGGGAGAAGAGGTTTGGCCCAGGGCAGAGAAGGTGTGAACAGCCACAGGGGTGGGGCCAAGGGAAAGCAACAGGGAGCTGACAAGATGGCAGGCCAAGGGGTCAAGTTCAAGTAGGGGTGAGGAGGCCAGCTGTGTGCAGCTGCAGAAGTGAGGTGGCCTGTGGAGGTGGGGGTCTCTGGGTGAGCAGGGCCCAGGAGGGGAAGGAGTGGCCAGGAGAGGGAGCCTGAAGTCCCACGAAGTAAGGGCTGCTGCCAGAGCTGCAGGGGCAGTACATTGCGTTGCTACTGAAGCAGTCAAGGAACCCGAGGATGGGAGGCACATTCTGGGTTTTAGAACAAAGAAACGGGGAGGCCTAGAGCGCAGCAGTGTGGAGGCCTTGGGCTTTGGGTAATGCCGTCTGCTTGTGACCATCTGTCAGCCTTGGTCAATCCCGTGGTCTGCCATCTGCCCACTCCTTGTCCACCTGTTCCTCTCTCACTGCCTGTCCCACCACCTGTTCTAGTCATCTCAAGTGGTCCCATCTCTGACCTTCCGCCTGTCCCTCTGTCCAGCCCTCCAGTCTTCCTGTCCATCTGCTTGGTGGTCTGTTTTCGTGTCTGTCTCTCGCCTGCTCTGTCTGTGTGCCCGTGGGCCTGCCCCAGCCTCGCCCGACTGCCCAGCTTCCAGCCTTACTCACCCTCACACATCCTGTTGGGTCATCTGATTTCACCATCACGTCCTGGCCGCAGACCAGGCCTCTGGCACCAGGGTTCCTTCGTCCAGCTCTACCTCCACTCAGATGCCAAGAAACGGGGCCAGGAGGAAACAGCAGGGCTGGAGCTGCAACTGTCACCTGGAGAGTGTGTGCAGGTGGCCGTGGGGCCCCAGTGGCAGAAGGGACCATGAGGGTCCAGCAGCACACTGTTGACCCACCTGGCAGCCTCTGGCCAGCACTGGCCGTGGCCTTTCTGCCCATGCTGCTCCAGAGAGAGGAACCAAAGGGCAGGAACCAGGCTGCAGGGGTGGGGTGGGACAGAAGTGTCTGGAGTCTGAACAAGGACAGGGTGGGGATCTAAGGATGGATTGGGCTGGGATCTGGGTCCTGGAAAAGGAAAGGCTAGAGTCTGTGGACTGGACAGGGGCCCCATCACCTCGCCATAGTAGGCATAGCCATTGGGGGCTGCAAAGATGTCTAGATGAAGGTTTAGCACCAGGATACCCACACTCCTGGTGTCTGCCACACGCAGGATGCTGAGGATCCTGGAACCAGGGTGGTGTCGGAGCCCACCAGGGGCGCTCAGGTCAGGGCCAGACAGGCCAGCTCCTACCTCCCTAAAGACTTACAGGTAACCCTTATGTGTTTCCAACCCATCTGGGCTGTGGTGCCCCCCTATGGCCATCAAGGGAGCTCCTGCCCCTGGCCTCACCTACAGTCCACTGAATGTTAAGAACAGAAGAACTGGCAGGGCCGTTGTTGACAGCCAGCCCCAGCTGGAAGCTGTTCAGCTTGCAGAGCTGAAAGCCAGGAGCTCAATGTCCTGGCGTAGCCCAGGACTACTTATGATGCCCCCTTGTGGTTGGCTTCATAGCTGGGTTCCCTGGGCCCCTCAGAGTGGGCTGCTTCAGGCCTGTCCCTTATCCAAGGCCTCCATCAGAGC
This sequence comes from Octodon degus, assembly GCF_000260255.1. NCBI lineage: Eukaryota > Metazoa > Chordata > Mammalia > Rodentia > Octodontidae > Octodon > Octodon degus. The sequence continues at coordinate 6,503,929 of NW_004524659.1, forward strand.
CAACAGTAGCCTCCCTTTCATATTTTTTTGGTATCCATTTCTCTCTCTTTTTCTGTCTTATCTCTCCCTCTTCATCTGACTGTCTCCCTCCTGCCGGCTTTCTCTCCTTCTCCATCTCTGGGTTTACCTCTCTCCCTGTCTGTCTCTTCCTCTCTTCCCATCACTCATTTCTCTCTCTCCCTATCTGCTTTCTTATCTCTCCTTCTGTGTGTCTCCCTCTGCCCCCAGTACCAGGAGTTGAACCCAGGACCTTCAAAATCACCTATATTCCCAAACATTTTTATTTTGAGACAGGATCTTGTTAAGTCGATAAGTTGTTCAGTCTCAAACTTGCTATCTTCCAGCCTCATCCCCTCAGAGTGCTGGGATTGCAACTGTTGGTCCCCTATTTTTATCTCTTCCTCTTCCTCTTCTGCCTCCATTTCTCTTGTGTAAGAATCAGAGCTCATCTTCCTTGGAGGCTGGGCCAGGCACTTTCAGCCCGGGTCTTCACTGCTGTTCCTTTCCTCTCCTGGGGGCCAAAAGTCCCATGAAAGTATTACAGGCAGCCGAGTTAGATAAAAATATTATAGGCAGTCAGACAGGGAGACAGACAGCACAGAAGATAAGATGCCTTACAACTGTGGGAGGGGCGGATGCTCCTGCTGTGAACCAGACCTAAAGACCTAAAGGCCAAACAAATGCTAAACGAGTAGCACCTGGGATTGATATTCTAAATAGGTATCAATCACCTGGAAAGACCCAAGTGAGTCACTAGCCCAAATCCCAACAGAAGGAGACCCTGTCCCGCATTCTAACCCCCAACAAGGACAGACCCTGTCCCATATTCATGCCTGCTTGCTACAGGACTCACTTTCCCATTTGATACTGGATTTAATCAGTTTTACCTGAGCAATGGTGCTTGTAGCCCCATTGGTTGACCATAGTTTTGTCCCACCTCCTGCCCATCTAAGCGAGTTCCCATCCCCTCTACCTTAGCCCCACATGGTTTTACACTATAAAAGTCCCTGGAAGAGACAGCTTCCTCGGGGAACTACCCACTTGGGCCCCCCTCCTGTCCCTCTCTTGGACAGAAGCTTTCTTTCCCTCAATAAACACATTCTGCTCATAACCTCTGTTTGTTCCTAAAATTCATTCTTCGGTTTTAGAGAACACGAACTCGTGCAGGTCACGTCGGGAGATCGTTTTTCCCTGTCATTTGGAGGTTCCTTATATGGTTTGGAGGTCAGTTTTTCTCCCTGTATCAAAAGGTGATCACATCCCACATAGCTGTGAGCAGGATCCAGTCGGAGCATCATGGGGGAAGGGGAGGCTCAGGTGGGGGTGCTGCCAGGGGTCAGCGACTCACATAGGCATTACCATATGTGACCCACAGAGAGTAAAAGCTCCAGCAGCTGCAGCTCCTAGAGAAGCTGTTGTCCTCCAAGAGAGGGTCTTGTCCCCTCAATCCTTTAGTGCAGGGTCAGACCCCCTGAGAGGGTCACATCCCTTTAGACCCTAGTGCTCTCCCGACAGGCCCCAGCATCTCTGGCCCTTATCTAGGTTTAGACCATGACCAATGACCTCTGATGTCCCTCTCCAAGTAGCTTACTCCGAAAGGACCAAGAGGAAGCCTCTCCTGAGGGCTGGCCCACCCACCACAGCCCACTACAGAGCTAGAGCATTCTCCTGGTGGCCCCAGGTACTGGGTCGCCAGGGTGGGACGTACCTCTGCTGCCCCCACCCACTGGCCCCACATCTAGGGACCAGGTAGCTTCCAGGGATCCTGGTTTGCATCAGTCTCACAGAGGCTGGGCAGGCCTGGGAGCTAGAGGAGGTGTAGGAAGAAGGGAGGAGGCAGATGGGGCTTCTCCACAAGCACCCAGCCCCACCCCCCTGCCACCCACCATTAGCAGAGCCGTGCAGGAGGCAAAGCATCTGCAGACAGGCACTTCCTAGCTTCGCAGAGGGGCTGATGCAGAGCCACTGACCCGAGCGCCTCTCCTCCTACGAGCCTGGCCAGTTTCCCCTCCTGCAGGTTAAAGATTAATTCTCAGCATCCTGGGAGCTGAATGAGGGTGAAAGGCAAGCCAAAAGATGAACCTGGAGAGATGAACGAGTGCGAGCCAGCTCAGGGCCCAGCGCTGGGCATTGCAGGGAATGATGGGGGATACTGCTGCCCTTGAGCACTGAGACTGGTACTCGGTTCTAGGACTGACAGAGTGCAGGAGAGAGTGACCTGGAGAGGTGAACAGGCAGCGGGTCAGGGCTCTGTTCTGTGCACCCTGGAGATTCATGAGCTGCCTGGACAGGGCAGACTTAGAGCCAGGCAGGAGGAGCTCTATCCTCTAAGTGGGCTCCCAAAGGCACTCCACAGCCAGCACATAATAGGTTAAAACTATTAATTAATTGAATGAATGAATGAATGAATGAATGAATGAATAACAAAAATCGAAGGCAGCCATATTCAAGCACCTTAATTTCTGGAATCCCAGTGCTCTGGGAGATTGAAAAAGAAAGACTGAAATTCTGAGTCCAGCCTAAGCAATTTAGCAGTTTAACAAGCCCCATCTCAAAGGAGAGAGAGAGAGAGAGAGAGAGAGAGAGAGAGAGAGAGAGAGAGAGAGAGAAAGAGACAGAGAGACAGAGAACTGGGGAATGTAGTTCAGTGAGAAGGCCCTGAGTCCAATCCCTATGTCCACAAAAAAACAAAAAAACAAACAAACAAAAAAAACCCTAAATTTGGAGAAATACATATAGAAAGTTCCTGTGCAATACCTGGCACATAAGATGTACTCAAAATATTTTAACAGTTCTTTTTATTACTACAAATGTTACTTAAAATGTAACAAATAGGGTTATGTCCAAATGTTGATGGAATGCTAAATTCAAGATCTGCCCAGAGTCCAATGTTCTTGTCTTAGAATGAACCTTTGAAGGTACAAACAAATTGGAAAGTGTATTGTAAAGTTATTAGGATTACAATTTGTGTGTGTGTGTGTGTGTGTGTGGCTGGCTCCGCCCACCCTGGGGGCGGGGCTGGCATAGCACATGGTGCTGGAATTGAACTGAGGTCCCTGAGCTTTGCCTAAGCTTGCCGAAGCAGGTACTTTAGACCACTGAGCTATCTTGCTGGCCCTACCGTCACAATTTCATTATCCACAACAGTGGCAGGTCCAGGGGCAGCCTGACGAGAGGAAGTGAAGACTCTTAGGCAGATGGGTTGGGACCCCTGTAGTGCCAGCCCCTGGGACTTCCAGCCCAGGCACAATGTATGATAATATTCTGGCCTCTACTCACCAAGTCACTCTACCCACTATGTTTCCAAGTGTAGGACCTGGACATCGTGGAGCAGAGACAAGCATTTCTCCATTCCCTGTTCAACATTTAGAGCCACAGGATTCATAAGCCTAATGAATTGTGGTTATTTTACACCACCAGGCTTAGGGTGGTTTGTTTTGCAGCCACAGAGCCAAAATAGGGGCTCATTCCATGCCTGCATTGTTGAGGCAGCACCCCTTTCTGTGCAGAGACTAAAATCCATCTCCCTACTTATACCACTATTGGAACATTCACAATTATTTCTCAGTACAAAATGAATGGCCTTCATAATCACGGTTAACCACAGCAGTGCTCCTACCTGCGAAATCTCTACTGTGGAGGACTAACTGCCCACCTCTCCCTCAACATGACTGAGAGGTGGCAGTACACAAACCCCATACGGAGCTTTCCCTTCCAAGCTCTATGCAGAAGGCTCTTCTATATTTGGAAAAGAATTGTCAGATACAAATGCTAAGTACAAATGCCAAAGCCTGCCAGTGTCCCTGGTGCAGTTACGCTTGCTCCACAGACAGATCGATACGTCTGACTCCGAGAGGGCCAGCAAGACGGGAAAGGCAGAGTTTTAATACCCTTTGTGGAGGCCAAGGCCCTAGCAGAATCTCAAAGCACCCCTGAGATTGTCACAGTTTTCCTACCATCTTCGGGGCTCTTCAGCAGTGTTAATGGGCACAGTGAATCAAGGCTGAGCAATTCCCTACCTTCCCAACCCCTCTGCTCCATGATAGCAATGGTGCCGGCAGAACTCAGAATGGTTACCAAGGGGCTGGTGAGATGGCTCAGTGGTCTAAAGCACCTACTTAGAACAAGCTTAGCAAAGCACAGGGACCGCGGTTCAATCCCCCAGCACCACATGCCAGCCAGCCCCACCCCATGGTGGGCTGAGCTGGCCACACACACACACACACACACACAAATAAATAAATAATTAATCAATTAATTTAAAAAAAAAAGAATGGTTACCAAGCTTGAGTTTTCCCCGTAGGCTAGTTTTTTGGTTTTTGTTTTTGTTTTCCTTTTAGTAATGGATATAGAGCCTAGGTCTTTCACACAGAGCTGCATCTCAGACCTTTATGTCTTTCTGTCTGTCTGTCTATTTATCTATCTACTCATTTTTTATACAGGGTATGGCTAAGTTGATAAATGGCCCAGGCTGGGCTCGAACTTGCAGTCCTCCTGCCTCAGCTTCTCAAAGCTCTGAGAGTACGGGCCTGTTCCACTACACCCAGTTGCCAACTGGCTTTTATTTATTTATTTATTTTTACTTTTTGTATTTTAGGGAAGGGTCTACAGGGTGTTCAGGGTCTCACTACTAGATCAGACTCGAAGTGATCTGCCTGTTTATAGTCTCCCAAGAGCTGGGATTACAGGTGCGCCACCACACGCAGTCTCAGTTGCCATCTCAGCATGCCCCTGAGACGGGGCTGGCACGGCAGGCTCCAGGGATCGAACCTCCAGGCCCTGCACCTGCTTGCAGGCACTTTAACCTGCTGAGCCATTTGGCTGGCCCTCAACTGGCTTTTAATGTTCTTCTGTGGTGTGAATATGCTCCATCTCACCCAAGTGCACATATTGGGGCTTGGTCCCCAGTGTGGTGAGATCAAGAAGTGGTAGGAGCCCTTAAGAGGTGAGGCCTCAGGCAGAGTAATTGGGTCATGGAGATGCGGCCCTTGGGAGGAATTAAGCAGTTCTTGTGGGATCTCAAGAGAATGGGTTACTATGAAAAGTAGCACTGTCCCCTCCCCAGCCTCTGGCTTATTGTCTTTCCACACATGGTCCTGAGGCTGAGTAATAGGTTCGATCTTGGATGGTCAGCCTCCAAAACAATAAGCTACATAAGCCTCTCTATAAAGTACTCAGTCTTGGGCATTTTGTTATAGCAATGGAAAATAATGCAATAGCGGATGTCCACCAGGTTCTCTAGAATAGGGCCACCCCCCCCCCCGCAGGATGCTGCTGTCTTCAGTACCCCCTCCTCCTAGGACATGTTTATATCTGATCAGACCCCCCAGGGTAGGCCATACTCCCACAGAGTCCCCAAACTTTATAAACTACATGTATACACAGGCTTTTCAGCTTGCCATTGCCGAGGAAAATTTACAGTCACTTATCTCTAAGTACACATTCCTAACAAACCAATGTATGAAACAAGTCCCAAATTATACCCCAAATACCACAGGTAGCAGAGCTAGCCGTGTGCAGTCATTTGGGACCATTATGAGGGGAGGGAAGGTCTCCCCGCATGAGCTATGGAGTAGGGAGGCTCTGAACAACCAAGCAACGCTAGGTTCAGCCTTGCTAGGGCTTTGGGGACTGCAGCTGATAGTTGGAATATTTCCCATATGAATGGTTTGCTAGTTCTGACATAGTCATGACATAATTAAAGACCACTACAGAGTCAAAGGACGAACTCCTGAGCCCTTAACCTGTTACTCACTAAGAGCATGATTTGGGTTTTTTCCTTTTTCTGAAATAATCGAAAGGGCCGGCCAAATAGCTCAGTGGATTAAAGTGCCTGCAAGCAGGCACAGGGGCCAGGGGTTCGATCCCTGGGCCTGCCTTGCTAGCTCCACTGCCGGCGCATGCTGAGATGGCAATTGAGACTGGGCGTGGTGACGCACACCTGTAATCCCAGCTGTTGGGAGGCAGTAAACAGGCGGATCACTATGACACGTCTGATCTAGTAGTGAGACCCTGAACACCCTGTAGACCCTTCCCTAAAATACGAAGAAAGAAATGAGACTTTAAAAGCAGGTTTCATAACTTTTCATTTGAGCCTACAACTGCCCAATAGGTAACTAAGAATAAAAGTATAACATTCATTTCCTTTTTTTTTCATTTATGTATTTGGTACAGTGTCTCATTACACAGTTCAGACTCAGTGATCCTCCTGTTTTCAGCCTCCTCTGTGCTGGGATTTTAGGCGTGCCACCATGCCCGGACTCAGTGGCCCACTCAGACCGCCCCGGGGGCGGGGTCAATGCGCTTGCCTAAGCAGGCACTTAGTCCACTGAGCTATCTCATCAGCCTGATAACGTTCATTTCTGTAGCCTTTATTATCTTAAAACAGGATATAGGTTTGTTGCTCACTGAAGAAAAATCAGTAGAGCCAAGTTAATTGGACGTAATTTAACTATCCTAGCTCATCCCCCTTCAAGGCAGAGGATATCAGGATGGAAGAATGAGAATAGTTCTGAGAATTTCCGGGGCCTTCCAGTGTTAGCGTTCACAATGTCCAAAGCTCCTGCCTCACAAGTCCAAGATCCTGTGTTTGATCCCCAGCACCAAAAAAAGTAACAACACAATGTCCATTCAGAGACCCTTCTCCCGGGGCTGGGGAGATGGCTCAGTAGGACAAGCGCTTGACTGGCAAACGCAAGGATCTGAGTTCAATCCCCGGTTCCACAAAAAAAAAAACCGAGACCCTTCTCCCGGGAGCAAAGTTTGAAGTCTCCAGCTGTTGTCCTGAGCCTGTAATCACCTGAGAGGAAAAGCAGAGTGTCACATGACTGAAACTATCACAGAGACAGTCATTTCGTGAGATGGAACCACCACCCCCTAGGCCTGGAGGAGTCTCCCACCACATTGAAACCAGGACTGAGGTAATGATCGACCTCGTCCTGGCCCACCTCAGCCAGTCCTGCAAAGCTGGCCTCCCGGCCAACCCGCTCCAGCTGGAGCCCTTTCCCTAGCTTTCTCTTCCGTCTCCTTTCCTGCAAGTGCGTGCTTCAGTTTTAATTGCCATTTCTCCTAAAACAAGGACCCACACTCACCAGTGACAGCTTTTCTAAGGTGCTTTCTTGGATCTATTTCTATTTTAAGAAATCTCTTGGGAGCTTGAGGTGGATGAGTGATGTGTTATAGTTTTTATCATTTGAAGTCATGAGAAGCAGACACCCAGGGAGCTCGCGCGCGCGCGCGCGCGCGCGCGCGCACACACACACACACACACACACACACACTGGTTTTCAGCCTTCATTTCTCACTGTGCAGAGACAGCAGTGCCCCCTGGCGGCCAGCTGGGTCACTGTGAAGATGTGTGGAAGCTCTAAAGAGTTGGGAAGCAATCTCCCAAGGGAAGTTGAGAGTCCCGCCCAGATAGAGAAGGAGATAATCTCAGGCTGTGGTCACAAAGCCTGGCACCCCAGTCTCCAACCTATAGGGTTTTGCTTTCTTTCTCTGTGAGTCTGGAGATGAAACCCTAGAGTCTTTGTACTATGCTCCATCTCCAGCTTCTTTTTTCTTTTTGTTGATTTGCTAAACTGTCTTGAGTGAGCCCAAAATTTATGACTCTCCTGCCTCACCCTCCCGGAGAGTGGGGATTGCAGGCTTGCACCACCAGGCCTGGGGCTCAGGAGTGTTTTCTATGTTGGCCCAAGTTGAAAGTCTTTTTTGCTCACTGAGCACTGATGCCAAGTTCTCCTGAAAACAGCCCCTCATTTTCCTCTGAAGATTTTCCCACACTCGGCTTGGATGGTACTGAGGGTCTCGATCCCACCCCTGTGCTGTATGTAAGATAGATGCACAGTGATTTGCTGAGAGGTGGGCACATGACCCAAAACCTGTCAAATGAGAGCGGAGAGCCAATGAGACTCTTGTTGTGGCAGCTCTGAAGAAGTACTTCTCCACTGGAGCCGCAGAGCTGGCCAGGGGCATGAAATTATACATAAAGATGGGGCTACAGCTCTGGCTAGAGAGGAGGCTACCTGAAAATGAAACCGGTACACAGTAGAGTTGACAGCAGCGGGATCCAGCAGTGCCTGAGGTCAAGTGCTCTAGGGCATTTTTATTTAAGTGAATCATCCTTTGGCTTAAATCAATTGAGATTAGGGAACCACACTTCCTGCCTGACTTATGCCAGCCCCTAATCCCTCTTCCCAAAAACATCCTCCTTGCTTCGTACATGTACAAACTCCGAGGCCACATTAATCAAAACCATTTTTATTATTTAAAGAACATCCTGTTACCTGGGGTCCCCAGACCAAGGGTCTCCAGACTAAGGGTCCCCAGAGGGCAGACCAATATTTACACGGGGTGGGGGGTGAGCTTGGGTGGTCCCCGGGCTGAGTGGGCCCGCCACTATGGAAGACAGGAAGGACCTTGGAGGAGGCTTGGACCTGTGAATTGGGCCCAAGAAGAAAAATGTCCCATTCTAGGATCAGCCTGGACCCTACCATGTGGGGCTAAAGCCGCCCAGATCAACTCTGGCCCTGGAGGTGTGCAGTGAAGAGACGCCACAGGTCAGAGCTGGGTCACCATGCCACTGGCTTCGGAGTGAGTCTGAGGAAAGACAGTGGGGGCCTTTGAGGTCTCAGTGGCTTCCCCCAAGGTCCCACAACTATTCTCCCTTTCCTGGAAGCCTGAGGTGCTCCCTAGGGTGCTCCCTAACGTGCCCTCTTTTGGGCCAGAGTGTCAGTTTGTGAGAAGCATCTGCCACCACACATTCCCACCCAGCTCCCCTCAGGGCTCCACTCACCTTTATGGCTTGGAAGATCCACTCCCGAAAGTCACTGACTTTGGTGTAGACACCCGGCTTCTGGGCCAAGGCACAGCCGGTGCCCCAGCTCACAATGCCACAGAGCCGCCAACGTGGCGTCCGAGAGACGCTGTCCTCACACACAAAGGGACCACCGCTGTCGCCCTGCCAAGGGAAAGGCAAGCCTGGCCGGGACCCGAGACGGTGGCCAGGAGGCCCTCCAACCTGACACAGGTAGTTCCCGGGATGGAAAGGTTAGGGGCTGCCCCACAGTCTCTCACCTGGCAGGCGTCCACCCCACCCTCGGGGTAGCCAGCACAGAACATCTTGGGCTTGATCTGGTTCCCATAGAAGTCAGGGCTATTGCAGACATCATTGCTGATGATAGGGACTCTGGCCTCCTGGAGCACCCCAGCCTGCTGGCCTGGGAGTACGTGGACAAGACTGGCTCAAATTGGGGAACAGGAATACCCCCTTCCCTCCTGGTGCCCAACCTGCACCCCTCAGGGTCCCTACACCCCAGAGTTGAGAGCCATCCATCCAGCTGGACTGTCCTTCCCCAACCCAGCTCAGAGCCACCCTCACAATGGCCCCCAGCGAGTGTGCAGGACTCACCATAGTACTGTGTATTGCCCCAGCCAGTCACTGTACAAATCTTGCCATCCACCAGGGCCTGGCCAGCCGCTGGGAGGCACACAGGCTGGATGTACTCTGTGGGAAAGACCACAGTCCAGCCTCTGCTGGCCTGCCCTTCTGGTGCAAACCTACCTGTCCAGCTGTCCCGGCTGCCCCCCAGCATGCCCCCTTGCCTCTGTCCCTTTATAACATCCACAATAGAACCACCATCTACTGAGAGCTGCCCCTGCACTCCTGTTTTCCCACCCACCACTTCCTTTAACCTCCCACCAGTCCCAGGAGGTTGGGGCATTGATATATCACTGTACCCAGGAGAGAATTAAGACCAAGCCATTTGGCCACAGCTTAATAAGTCAATGGCAGAGCCAAAATCTGAAGCTAAATTGGCCTACAGTTTTCTATGTTATAGCACAAATCAGTACTTTCTGCCCTTTTTACAGCCAAATGTTAGTCCATTGTCTGACTATACCATATTTGTTCTTCCATTTGCAGATAATGCACATTTGAGGTGTTGGCATGTTTGGCTGATATGAACAGAGCTGTCATAAACATTTGTATACAAGTATTTGTGTTGACATGTGTTCCGTTCCTCTTGGGCAAACACCCAGCAGTGGAACTGTTGGATCGAATGGTAAGTTTTAACTTTTTCAGAGACTTCCAGTATTTTCCAGGGACCACACCTATCCTTCAGTTAATGTCTGGTTTGCATTCCCTCAGGGTCATTCCCTTGGCACCTGGATACCTGAATGACAAATTTAATCCACAGCCTCTGTCTCTCCTTTCTCCTCTGTCTCTGTGGTTCCCCAGGCAAGGCTCGAACCCCAGACTCACCTGTGAGGGGCAGGGGACTGGAGAGGTGGACCAGGGCAATATCATTGCTGTTCTCTTCGCTGGTAGGGTCCCGAAAGGGAAGATAGCCCCCATGGTAGACCACGGCCTGCACCCCTAGCTGCATGCCATGGGGCGAGGCCTGGGCCACCGCTCCGGCAAACACTCGCCAGCGGGACAGAACTCGGTTCCGTCTGCCCGGGAACAGAAAGGGAGGTTGGTGGCCTGCCTGGGCATGCCCTTTGGCCTCTGTCACACAGCCTCCCCAACCCAGGCACTTACTCTGGGAAGCAGTGGGCAGCTGTCAGCACCCAGTCCCCTGAGAGCAGGGACCCTCCGCATAGGTGGGCTCCGTCATAGCGCAGGCTGACTTGCCATGGCCACCTGCCCAAGCTGGTGTCCTGGCCTCCCACGATGCGGTCTACAGGCAGCTTCCTGCGGCCACAGTCTGTAGGGGTGAGGGCAGTCAGGGCAGTCGAATGGGGCAGAGATGCAAGTTTCCAGAGCACGTGGCCTGGCCCCAATGGATCTAAGAGCACATGGCCTCAGCCTGGGAAGTCTGAGGATGTGGTTCCACCAAAGGCGGTTTAGGGGGACATGGCCTACCTTGGGCAGTTTCGGGGGACACAGCCCATGCTTGGGAAGAGGAAACAGTCCTGCCCTGGGAGTCTGAAGTTGACTTGGCCCCTTGCTTAGGGGACCTATGGAGACACAGCCCCGCCCCCAGCAGGAGAGTGGGAAGGTCCAGTTTCCCCAGGCATCTGAAGGAGCCGGTTAAGGATCTCACCTTGGCAGATAGTAGCCAAAAAACGGCCTCTGGGACAGTCACTGTGAGACAGACAGGGATGGAGACACAGAGAGATGAAAATGTGGAGACCGGTCAGGACAGACCACACAGAAAGGAGTGCAGGTGTGGGGGCTGGGGCTGGGGCTGGGGCTGGGGCACCCCGCCCATCGCTGCTGCTCACCACACGTAGATGACCTCCAGCAGCCTCCTGGCATTGGGCAACCTGCCCTCATCCACGCAGAAGAAGCCCGACGTGCCGTTGGTGCCTGCTGTCCGCACGTCCAGCTCTGAGTGGGCCATAGCCCTGGACGGGGCAGGGGTCAGGCCTGCTCCCACGCCCCTCGCCCGCAACCCCCTGCTCCCACCAAGGAGCGCCCAGGTACCTGAGGAAGCCCATCTCCTCGCAGCTGAGAGCGGCCACTCTGGCGTTGGAACGCGAGGAGCACAGCAGCCGCCACGTCCCCTCCGTCTTGTCGAACACGGTGAGCCGTGCGTCCACAGGGCTGACCTGCACTGTGAGGGACAGGGAGGGGCGCCTGGGTCTCTGGGCCAGGCGCTGATCCCCTCCCTGGGCCACCCCAGAGCGCGCCACCCCCGCCTGTGTGGTGTTAGGAAGGAATGAGACCCGGGCCACACCGGTGGCGCAGCGTCTTCTCTTTCTGCAGGGACTCCTAACTAAGCTGGTTTTTGGAACTTGACTTAGACATTTGGGAAAGGGAAATAGTACCCAGCCAACTTCCAAGGGGGAATGGCAGGGGACACTGCCGCTGCTGAGGTCCACTGCTGCCCCCTTGCGGGGAAAGACGGCTCACTTGGAAGAAATCTGAGATTTTTTTTTTTTTTTTTTTTTTTTTGGTGGAACTGGGGATTGAACTCAGGTCCTTGCACTTGCCAGGGAAGCACTTATTCTACTGAGCTATCTCCCCGGCCCCCTAAGATTTCTGATAATTTTTTGGGGGAGGGTACTGGGGGTTGAACTCAAACCTTTTTGAATGACCTACATCTCCAGTCTTTTAAATTTTTTATTTATTTTGAAACAGTCTTGATGACTCACTAAACTTGCCCAAGCCGGACTTTACCTCGCAGTCCTCTGGCCCCAGGCTCCCCGAGTGCTGGGTCTACAGTGGTACAGCCAGGCTGGAAGAACCCCTCAGAATCAAGCAAGATAACGATCTCCCCTTCTGTTTAGCCAATTTAGTTTCCCTTTTGTCTTTTACAGCTGTCAGACCCTTCACTAAAATCAGATTACCAAAATGTCTCAATAACTATCTTATGGTCATTTCAAAAAAAAAAATTACAAAAATGGCTGTCTTTTCTGTAGGATTTCTCAGGGCCCTGAATGGTAATGTGCATAACTCTCCAAGCAGATGGTGTAATTAATATTCATCCATTCACTCAATGGGCATTAGCTGGACCTACTGTGTGACACTGAGAACACAGGACGACCAAGAGAGCGGGGGCCGTGCCGTCACCAGGAGGAAGTCCGGGCAGTGGATAGACAGACAGTAATTACAGTCACTTGACCAACACACTAGCAACAGTGCCGTGAGGCAGGCTGGGCTACGAGGAAGGCTGGAAAGGTCTCAACAGTTGTTCACATCTGGGGCAGGATGGGGACAGCCTGCTTGAGCATTGATGTCCCCAGAGGGCCCATCAGCCTGCCCCCCTCCACACAGCTGAAGCAATCCTGGTACTACCTGAGTCAGGTCAAAGCTCTAAGGCGCTTTTCTTTATATTTACCAAGCACTTGCTGAGTGCCAGGCTCTATTTTAGGCTGTGAACCAATCGCCAGAGCAATGAACAAATCAGATAAAACCCCGCCCTGTGGAGCTCAAAGCCCAGTAGGGAAGGTGGATAACAAACTGGACATGGAACTACAATATGCCAAGTGTCACAGGAGAAGGAGAGGCCACGGAGACAGAGAAGCTTGGCAGAGGGCAGAGCGGGTGTGGGCCGAGGTGGCGCTTCTCAGCATGCGGGCAGGGAAGGCTGCTCCAAGAAGGTGGCAAATGAGCAAAGACAGGAAGGAGGTGAGAAAGGCACATGGTACATTTGGGGACAGCAAAGGAGGCCAAGGAGCTGCAAATGCAGGGATCCCAAGGCTGGGATGTGTGGAGGGGACAGCAAGGAGCAGGAGCAGGGGGACAAGCAAAGGGGAGGGGAGGAGGAGACGCAAGGCAGCGACCTTGAACCTGTCTGCCAGCTGGTGTGCACAGGCTCTCAGCTTCAGGTGGGGACAGATTGGGACAGGGGTGAGCGAAAGATTAGGTTCAAGGCCTCGAAATGTCCAGGTCAGAGGGGAGGCAGGCTGCACATTATAGTGGGTGGCGCGGGGAGAGGAGCTGAATTCCAGGCAGATTTTGCAGGTGGAGCTTCCAGGCAGGAGCTGCTAAGAGGTTAGACTCATATGTGAATGTGCAGGAACAGAGGAGAGGGGTCAAGGGCTTTGGTCTGAGCCCCTACCAGGACGGAACTGCCGCTAGCAGAGATGGGCAAGGTGGAAGGAGCTGGTCTGGGAGGCCCACTATGGCCTCTTTGTCCTCCCCTCAGGATCACCCAGCATGGCTGTGTCCTCAGGCCACCTTCTGGAACACCAGGTCTGGTGACAACATACTTCTGCATCCTGCTAGGAGGCACCTGACAGGGCCACATGAAAGCTGAGTCCCCTTGGCAGCCCTGCAGGTCTGGACCAGGAGAGGCAAGATTTTCCAGGAGCACTCAGTCCTGCTTGGCACCTACTGCCTACCTGGGACAATCCTTCAGGCTCTCCCTACCCCACCAGTAACCAAGACCTTGCCTCACCCCCGGGACCACAGAGATCCCCTCCCCTTGTCCACGTATAAAGGCTGCAGTTTGGAGCGATGGAGAGGTGAGACTTGCTCAACATCACCAAGAAGGTGAGAAGCAGAGAGACGGGTATTTAAAACCAGGCCTAAGGAACACAACCCTGAATCATGTGTATGTCCATTTCACAGATTAAAAAACTGAGGCTTGGCGGTATCTACTTACCCAGAAACACACAGTTAATCCTGGAAAAACCAGGATTTGAACCCAGACCTGCCAACCTTCACACTCTGCTCCTTCTGTGGGTCTCACAGACTTTCTCCCATCCCTGCCCTGAATGTGCTCGTGCATCTGAAAGCCTCCTGCTCCAGGGTGACACAGGGGTGGCACCTTAGCTGGATGGTGCCTGCCACTTCCTGAGCTCCAGGAAAAGACAGGTTTTAGGACAACAACTCAGGGGCAGTAAATCTTCACTTTATTTTTTACTTGACAAACTTGTTTGTGTGATGCTGGGGACTGAATCCAGGACCTTTGCAACGAGCTACATCCTCAGCCTTTATTTATTTTTATTTTTTTATTTTTGGTGGAACCGGGGATTGAACTCAGGCCCTTGTGCTTGCCAGGGAAGCACTTATTCTATTGAGCCATCTCCCCGGCCCCTCAGTCTTTATTTTTAATTGTGAGACAGAGGCTCCTTAATCTGCTAAATTGTTCAGGCTGGGCTCAAATTTATAATCCTCCTGTCTCAGTCTCTCAGCATGCTGGGATTACAGGTGTACATCACCAAGATAGGCACAAAGTCTTACTTTGAAATGACTCTGAACTACTTGCCCAAACTTCCAGCAAAAGTAGAACATTACTGCCTGGCAGGTGCAAGGTCATGAGTTCGATTCCCAGTACCAAAAAAAAAAAAAAAAAAAAAAAAGGGGGGTTTGAGGAAGACAATGTGATTTATAGATAAGCGTGTTAGGGGAGGTGTAGGAGGTGGGAGAGGGGGTGGAAACATCAAATGCTTCCTCTGATTATTTTTAAAGCTGCATTCTATGCCGCTGTTTCTCACTTCTTAAGTCCTTCATTCTCATTTATATTATTTTAAGCAATGCAAAAAGTATGTTCTGGGTCACCTGGTATGCTTACCAAACTGCCTGATATATTTAGAAGTGTGATAATCTCAGAAAAACAATCTGGGAATATAGTTGAGGGGGTTGATTTTTGTTTGTTTGTTTGTTTGTTTCATAATTTCCCAGTATGTGGGAAACACTTAAGTACTAGCGGAGGGCAAGGGCCTGGCACCAGCCACACTGCATCTGAGGCTTAGCCAGGTGATTGCAGCTGGAGCCCCAGGACAAGTCGGTGCCTCTCAGTGACTGTGCATGGATTCATCAATCAAACATTGCCCTGGTGCCCACTATGTGCCAGGTACTGGTCAGGCAGTAAACAAAATGTCCCAGCCCTTCTGAAGGGTATTTGCAGTAAATGATTAACCATGCATGTAAGGTAGGGTTTGCTTGGGGCAGCAGGATGGCCATGTGGTGACAGGACAAAGAGGTGTGGGGGCTTCTGGGAATGCCTGGCTCCTGAGGACTGAACGTGGAGCAGGAGAACCTGTG
The DNA here is from genome assembly GCF_000260255.1 of Octodon degus. Classification (NCBI taxonomy): domain Eukaryota; kingdom Metazoa; phylum Chordata; class Mammalia; order Rodentia; family Octodontidae; genus Octodon; species Octodon degus. The sequence continues at coordinate 6,519,368 of NW_004524659.1, forward strand.
TGAAGTCAGTGGAGTTGGCCAAGAGCCACACCCTGCACGGACAACTAGGACAGCTGTCTCTTCCTGCTCCCTGATTCTTCTCACCCCATCTCCTGGATGAGGAAACTGAGGCTTCCCTCAGGTGGGGGCTGGTGTGAGGCTCTGAGCTTAGAAGTGGCCGTGCAGAGGTGAGACTGTTCTAGGTGTGAGCAGGGGAGTCGGGGCTTTGGTGCAAGTGGGGACAGGAGGAGCGGGCATGAATGAGAGGAATGGGTGAATGAGAGGAAGCTTGGGATTGGAGCCCTGCCAGTGCCCCAAACAGGACCCAAGACCACAGGGAAGTGGCAGACTGTTGGGGTTTCCTGGGGAGCCATGGAGGGGTGTCTGCAGGGCCTGCTCTCACTGCTCTGCCATTTATCCATCACGTGGTCTTGAGTACGGCAGTTCACTCCATTGGGCCTTAGTTTCCCCCATCCAAAAACTGGGATGTGAACAGCAGCTCACAGGCCTGCTAGACAAACCTGCAAACAGTGCCCAGTGCATGTTACACTTCACTCTGGCAATTAATCCAGCAGTTTTGGGATAAACAATAGCAAAGGGGTTGAGCCTAGTAATCACCCCAGCTGTGGGGGGCAAGTCCCAGTCCTGCCACATAACTCCATGACCTGGGCACAGGCCCTTGGCCTTTCCCCTCCCCCCTGGGCCTTTGTGTGCCTCACTTTCCCCACCTGAAAATAAGCTACTCTGAGGACTGACTGAATGGATCCCATTAAGCCCCAAGGCTGTGCATGGCACAGGTAAATGCCACCATAGTGCCAGCGAGGATGGTAAATGTTGGTGCTGGCTTTTCCTGTCTGGATTCTCACTTCTTCTTGTAATGTGAGCTGCATCATTTATAGGATTAGAGGATGTTCAGGGATGTGGAAAATACACCCTACCCCTCCATTCCCCTTTTCTTTCTGCGCCTCTGGGTCATACAATGGCATCGTGGAGTTGGCATCTGGGAAGATTCATTCATTCATCCCACAATGAGTTTGTGCCTTTTATCTGTGTGCCCATTCATTCCCTTCCTCCTGTAGACTATCGAGCACAGGCCTGTGTCTAAGAGCTACTCCTGGCCCCATCATTAACCAGCCATGTGTCTTCTCTGGTCCTCGCCTTCCACATTCATAGAATGAGCAAATAGCAGTGGCTACCTCCTACAAGAGCTAGAATGGTCTGCTGAATTCATACTGTACCATGGCCTATGGAACAAAATATATTCGTAGGGGCCTGAGAGATAGCTCAGAGGCATAAGCATCTATGTGGCAAGCACTAGGACCCGAGTTCCATCCTCAGTCCCACATGCCATTCAGGTGCCCACCGTGCGGCCCCAGAACCAGGCGTAGTGGTGCACACCTGTAATCCCAGCACTCAGGAGGTTGAGCCAGGAGGATCTCTGAGAGTTCAAGACCAGCCTGGGGACTACAAAAGTCAGCACAAGGCCAGCCCAAACTGCATAGTGAGACCCTGTCTCAAAAACAAACAAACAAACAAACAAAAAAAAAACAAAAAAAACAACCCAACAACAATTTGTACATCATGATGTAGTCCACAGGTCTGCGATCTGGGGCAAACCACTGCATTACTGAACCTGCTTTCCCTGTAAAATGATGATAGTAACAGTCCCACCTTCAGAGCTGCTGGGAAGAAGCCATGAAATTCCATGTACACAAATGCATAAACCCAAAACAAAGCAGTAACAAAATTCTTCCTGGGAGACATGTACTCGGATACTTTCTAACCTAATCTATTTCATACTTTCAAAAAAATTAGAGCTTTCAACTCCCTCATTTAATTTCATGGGGCACTAATGGGTAACCTGCTGGGAGCCTGAAAACCACTGGGTTCGACATTCACAGTGCTTATTAGACTTGTGCCTGGGACGCAGCAGGCCCTCTATACCAACGCATTCTTACTGCATTTCAGAGGTTCATGCACATTCATTCAAAAATATTCTTTGCACAGCTCCCCCCACAGGCAGGTTTCCTCCAGGCTCCTCAGGGGGTCCCCGCCTGCAGTGCTCACCTGGGTACAGTGGCTCCTGGTCACTCCTGAGTAGGACAGTCACTGCAGAGAAGGTAGAGGTGAGCAGGAGGCTGGGGTCACAGGTGGGGGAAGTTAGAGGCACAGGGGCCAACCACTCTCACCAATGGCCCAGGATGCCACCCCGATGCCCGTCAGCAGTAGCAGGGTCCCCACAATGAGAGCTGCCACCTTGGGTCCGGAGCATGTCACAGTCCGGCCACCTGCAACAGACACCATGCTGGGGCCACTGCCCGGTCTGTCATTGCTCCAGGGTCCAGGCACTGGGCCATTCATGCCCCACCCCCAGGCCTAAATTATCCTGCTGAACCCCAGGGTCCTGCTTCCCCAGGGCTGACAGGTTGGTAGGGCTGTTCCTCCCCCACCCTGTGGCAGGCCAAGTGTCTGTCTCCCAGAAGGCTCTGGCCAGGAAGGAGACACGGTTGGGCCCCTTGCCTCCCTGCTCGCCTCCAGCCTGGTGCTTTCCTGGCTCTTACAGCCTCACTGTCCCCAGGTGACACTGTGCTGCACTTTCTGCCTCTGTTCTTGGGCCTCTCCATTTTGCTAACTTGTCTTGAAGCTTTCAGGATCTGTAACCCCTAATCTTTTCCCTCTTGGCAGCTCCCTTTGCTCTCACTACTAGATCAGACTTGTCATAGTGATCCTCCTGTTTACACCCTTCCAAGAGATTACACCCTTCTTGGGATTACAGGCACGCACACCAACACACCCAGTCAGTCTCAATCGCCATCTCAGTGGGCCCCGGGGGCGGGGCCTTCTCGGCAAGCCTGGGAATCAAACCCCCATCCCCAGCACCTGCTTACAAGTACTTTAATCCACTCAGCTGTTTGGCCAGCCCTCAGCCTTACTTTATAATACTGGCCTTATCCATTCCTGGCTGGCATCTCAGCAGGTAACATCACCTCTGGGAGCCTCAGCTTCTTCATCTGTTAAATGGGTATCCACCTAGCACTTACTTCTAAAAATAGCATTTTAAAGTTCTTTTAAATAATAACAACCAGGGGCCAGGGAGATGGCTCAGTAGAATAAGCGCTTCCCTGGCAAGCACAAGGGCCTGAGTTCAATCCCCGGATCCACAAAAATAAATAAATAAATAATAACAACCAAACTCTTAGTGATGGTTATAATGTGCAAGAACACAGGCTACTGGGTCCTCATCTCAGCCCCACACTGATGCTCACTGTCCCCATGGCTCCCAGAGGTGGTGTCACATCTCCATGGGACTTGGGCTGAGTCCTGAATCCTGGGCAGATTCAGTGCTGGGTACAGAGCAGATAACTACAGAGCCTAACCCCTATCACAGTGTCATTGTGTCTGAGGGAGAGCAAGTGCTCAGTAAATGCATTATAATCACTATAGCTGTGCAGTCCTGGGCAACTCCTTTTGCCTCTCTGAACCTCAATATTCCCATCAGTAAAATGGAGCTTTATTCTTTCAATGTCCTATTGAGCATCTGCCATGTCCCTGGAGTCACTTTAGGCTCTGGGAACAGACCCCAAAACAAGATGGAGAAGCTCTTGTGAGGCTCACACATGGGAGCATGAACAGGGAGGAGAGGACATCAAAAGAAAAGGAGAGACAGTTGTTTCCAAGTTGTGGTGGAGGCTATGCAGTGAGGGAGGCTGGGACAGCAGCTGGGCTTCTGAGGGATCAGGACTGACTTTTTTTTTTCCCCCAGAACCAGGGATTGAATTCAGGCCCTTGAGCTTGCCAGGCAAACACTTATTCTACTGAGCCATCTCCCTGGCCCCAGGACAGACTTTTGAGCTAAGCACAGAACACTGACATTTCAAGGAAGAGCACTGAAGACAGAAGGGAGAGCCCGGACCAAGGCCGTAGGGCAGGAAAGGGCACATCCTGTCAGTGGGCTGCAGGGGCAGAGTGGTGGCTAGGTGGCATGGACCTGGGCATGGAAGTAGGAATCAAGGCTGGGCTGGTGAGAAGCAGCAGCCGGGAAGAATAGTCCTGGCGGTTACGTGCCAGCTCCTCCCCTCAGGACTGAGAAGGAACCAGAGAGAAAAGGCAACTCAGAACTTCCGCTGCCCCTGGCCTGGGCTCCGCTGTGGCAAAGCACACCCAGCCCTCCATCTACGCCCATGGTGGTATAACTATGGGCACGGTACCAGGCCAGTACCCGGAACAGAGCAGGGTGCGGTCCAGGATCCTGCAGGGACAGCCACTGCTGTTGGGGTGACTTAAGAATCTGAGAGCCTAGCAGCTCCCATCAAGGAATGAGGAAACACTCCATCACGCAAAAAGTCCCCAGAGGGCTGGGCCAGCCTCACCCACCCCTGCTGTCTCAGTCTGCCCCTCAGCTCTGCCCCCACCTGCCTTCCCCATTTGGGAGAGGATCTGGCCTCCTTGGGCCACAGAGCCATCTCCTCTGTCCGCAGATCTGCCTGCCTGGGCTATGCAGGACCAGCCTACAGGGCCAGCCTAGGGTGACAGGGAAGTGCTTCCTTCTTTGCTCTCTGGCTCAGAGGACTTTGGGCACCTCCAAAACAGGTGCCTCTGGTGAGCCAGGACTCACCTCTCCCGATTACTCCAGTGTGAGACACATCTCTGTGTCTCTGTTGGAACAGAAAGCGCCCTTGCGCTTCAACTCTGTCCTCCATGAGCCCGGGGCTCCCTGCTCCCTCCTTCGCTCTGAGACTCTCAGCTCCTCATGTCTCTGGCAATCCCCAGCTGGCCCACATCTTCTCATAGGACGGTTTTCTCCCCCCATGTAGCTGTACCTGCAGAGGTAACACCTGTAACTCCTTGTCTCTCAAAATTCACTCAGCTGATGATTCCAGGTCTCCACCCTCCCAGACTCTCCCACTAAACTACACCCCCTGGGGGCTGGTGAGATGGCTCAGTGGTCTAAAGCACCTACTTAGAACAAACTAAGCCAAGCAAAGCACAGGGACTAAGGTTCAATCCTCCAGCACCTCATGCCAGCCAGCCCCGCCCCCTGGTGGGCTGAGTTGGCCACACACACACAAAATAAATAAATAAATAAATAAATTAAAAAAAAATAAACTACACCCCCAGTCCTTTTTCAAATGTTTTACTAAGTCACTAAATCATCTGAGCTAGGCTCCAACTTGTGATCCTCCTGCCTCAGCCTCCCAGAGTGCTGAAATTACAGGGATGTATCACTGTGTCTGAATATGGTCTTCCTCATAAATAACCCTTCCTGGGTGACAGTCTCTCCTCTTTGGACTTCTGGGACACCACACACTCCTCATTTTCCTATTGCTCCTCTGAGAAGCCAGCTCTGCAATCGAACTCTCCACCCCCACCCCAAAATCTGGAATTCCTGAGGTAGGTAGGTGGCCTCTTCCCCTTCCTCCCTCCCTCTTCCTCTGTAGGCTGTTGCTTCCCCTCTATCCCCAGGTCTGGACTGTCCCACGGAGACTGCTTCCTCTCGACCCTCCTAGGCCCTTCCCACCCACCACATCCCATCCTGGCCTCCACGTCTGCAACAATCTAGCTTTTGTTTCTCCTACTGGCCACTGAACCCATGTAGCTCTGAGCTACATTCCCAGCCCTTCTTTATTTGATTTTGAGATAGGGTCTTGCTAAGTTGCCCGGGCTGGGCTCAGAGTTGCGATCACCCAACCTCAGCCCCCCAAGTAACTAGATTACAGTCATGCAGCACCACGCCCAGCTGCACATCTGCTCTCCCTCACAGGTCCTGGCTTAGAGGCCCTTGTCCCCAGGATGCTTTGCTCCCATACAGGCTGGCAGGTTCCAGCCCATCAGGCCTTCAGGGTGACTCTCCTGTGCACCTGGGAACAGCCCCATCTGACCGCTGAGCTCCCTCCCCCCTCTGGAGCAATAGGGAGCTGGGAAAACTTAGCTAAATACCAAACCCAACTCACATCTACAGCGCCCCGTGAATCCCAGGATGGAGTCTAAAGCCCTCATTCCTGCATCCCCAGCCTTGTCGGATATAAGCGCGGCCTTTAGAGATTCAAGGGTGAAACATGTCTCGTTGGATTCTGAGACAGCCACGGGCTATTTTCAGACACCCAACGGAGCTTCCAAAGAGCAACCAGAGTACTTGAAAAATCCCGCTTAGAAAAGAAAAACAAAGAATAACTACTAGCACCGCCTTGTGGAGAGACCCAGCTCCACCTAGGAATCTCCTGCCCCTCACCTTAGTGCCAGTAGAATCTAGTCCAACAGCTGGGGCAACCTGAGGCCCTCCCAGCGCCATTTCCACCCCCACCCCCACACACACCAGCACTATCTGTGTGCCCTGCACACGGGCATCTTGCGCCCCAACTTGCAGCCATGCCCTGCCTCTGACTGGCTTGGCCCACTGTCCCCTGCCATCCTTTGAGGCTCCTCCTCAACTCCAAAGCCCACAGTACTGCAATCTTTGGGGGACACTTTAACAACGGTAGTGGTGGTCACGGATAGAGTCATGGCTCTCAGGACCCCTCACCCACTCAGTGCTTCCATAACCCTGTCCTGTCCTGCACTGTCCTTACATCCTTGCTGTTGTTAATTAGGAAGGGATGGTTATTGTCTACAGGTGTGAATGAGGAAAGGCGGCCCAAATAGGTGGAGCCACCAGCTCGTCACCCAGAAAGCTGTGCAGCATCAAAACCATCAACACCTGCATCCAGATGTGACTGCTGTACCCTAAGCTTCTGGGAATATGCGGGAGCCCCTCCAACTCTCTCCCTTGGTAGCTAGACCCATCTCTGTCCATCCCAGTATTTTCTGCTTTTCTTCCCTGAGTTGTTGACCCATAGGCCCAACCCTGGCACCTCGCTTCAGTGAGCCCCAGAAAAGAAACTGTGACAAAGGAGCCCAGCTCTGCTTCAACCTGCTCGTCCGAGGGTGGCACCTTCTCTTGAGTGACTGAGAGCCCACGTTCGCTCTGCACCACAGCTGCATGGTTGGAGCCCGAGTTGCTATTTGCACCAGAACTGAGAGCCAGAGAGGCCAGAGAACCAAAGTCATTTCCTCCAACACATTCAGGGCTTCCTCCTCTCAGGCTGCGAGGTCTATCCTACTACCATCTCCATTTTGCTGAGGAAAATGAAGCTCAGAGAAGGTTAGCTGTTTGCCCAGGGCTACACAGCTAGAACGTGCTAATGCCTGAGACTGAAGTCAGGTCTTGTGGCTCCGGGAAGAGAGGGAGTCAAGCCCAGCTGAGGGAGGCTGAAAGAGAAAGGCTGCCCTGAACAGAGCTTCTCCAGCTGGTCCCCAACTGTGGAAGAGAGAAAACGGTAGGCAGGCTGCCTGCAGTCTGCGCCACTCTGGGCCTAGGGTGCCAGCCACTACCCGGCATGGCTCATCTCCATCATTCCTGCTGTGGCTTTGGTGGCACCATCTCTGCCCTCTCCATCCCTCGGGGCTGAGTCCAAAGTCCTTCCTCTGCTCTTTGTGACAGAATCGGGAATGTCTGGGTTTGGTGGGAGTCCTGGGCCCCCCAACAATAACAGATGCAGTTTATGTCATTAGCCCCATGTCCCCAACAACCTCACAGAAGGAGAATGAGGACCTGTACCCCACCCCTGGGAAACTGAAGCCCACAGAAAGAATGTCACCAGCATGGGACCATGCAGCAACAAAAGGAGCACAAGCAGAGGCAAGCGTAGGCCTGTGTGTTTGAGTGCAGGGGCCGTGTCCTTAAACCATGACAACCACAGCAGTGTCTCCACCCCAGCCTCAAGCAGAGGATGTAGGTCCAGGGTTAGCTAAAAAATCACTGAGAGGGCAATGAGGGGAAACTGAGGCAGGATGCCAAAGAGGTTATACAGGGTGGCAGGAAGGCAAGTGATGGCAGAGCCCCACAGCAAATTTGGTTAATATTTAATCAGGTGCAAGAGGCCTCAGAGGGGTGCAGTGGTTCCGCAAGGGGTGCCTAGAATCAGGGGGCTCCATGGGGTGGAGGGTATAGGACAGAATACAGCAGGAAGGGCACTAGGCAGGGCCAAAGTTGGGGCTCAGGTAAAGGGGCACTCACCCTCTTTCTCAGCCATGTCACAGCCTCTTGTTAATGATTCCCCGGCTGACCTCCTGGCCGGGGCGGGACCTATGGGGAGATGAACAGGGAGGCAGGACTCGGGGAGCCCAGCCCAGGCCTGCACCCCCAGTCCCAGGCGTCCATCCAGGGAGGCTGGAGGGACTGGGCTCTGGCCAGAGCATGCCATGATCACGGGTACAGACGAGGCTGGGTTCAAGGGTGGGGTCAGTGTCTGCCCAGTGCCAGATGGACAACTGGATTTGCAGACCTGAAGACCTCCAGGTTTGAACCTGGGTTGGAGGTAGCCAAGGACTGGAGCCACCACCGGGGCTAGGGGAAAAGAGGACTGAGCGCCCGGAGGAGGAATGTGGGGGCCAGGACTCCTCAGCATGAGGGAAGATGGGCCTAGGGCCTGGACCCCTGGCTCCAATCTCTGAGTCTGCAAGGAGAGTGGGTCGGAACTCCTAGACCCTTGGGGAGAGGTCAGATAGCCCACTCCTAGGGCCCCTGTATTGGGAGGTGGGCGTCAGGTGGGGTGGGGAGCAAGCAAACCCCGTCCTCTGGACTCGAACTGTGAGTCCGAGGGCTTTGGTCCTTACCCTGGGGTCCGGCCAGTGAGGGCAGGGCCTTGAGATGGTGCCGGTTTAGGGCTCAATCTCCAGGCCTTGGCAGAAGCATGGTGGCCCTGCAGCAGAGGGCGAACTGGGAGGCAGAGCAGCGGGTGGCAGCGGTGGCGTGGGGCCTGCTAGGCCGGGCTGCCTCACCTGAGGAGGAGGGGGCTGGGCAGGAGGCGGGGGAAGGGGCGGGGAGGGGCTGGAGCACAGGATTGGCAGCGCCAGAGGCCACCTGGCTGGTGGGCTGGGCTGGCAGGGGTTGGACCAGGCAGGCCCAGCCACCAGTCTGGGAGGAGACCGCGGAGGGGCTCAGTCCATGGGAGTGGGCCAGGGGTGCCTAGGGGACTGGAGGATGGGGGCCGCCCTGGCAGGGACTGCTGCCCCAGCCCACTGGGCTCAGTACTTTCCTTGCCCCTGCCAGGCCCCAGTCCCCACCCACTGCCAATCTCACCTACAGCCCTGGGCCTCTCCCTAGTCCTCTTCCTCCACTAACCCCTGTCGCCTCTGTCCCTTCCCCTGTCCCCAGCCCAGCCTAGCCCAGGCCGGCATTGCCCCACTCATGCCACCCCCAGCTCCCTCCCCCAGCTGCTTTTCTACAAGTCACGGGGGTTGGTTTGCTTTGGCAGCCTCTCTGCAGTCTGCCCAGTGACCTCTGGAGCCAGGAAAGTCCTGCATGGGGGGGGGGACAGTGGGGGTGGTCCGGAAAAGGCCACACAAAGTGCACAGGGCCAGGCCAAGCTGCAGGAAGTGTCTAGAGGCAGATACACACTGTCCCGCCAGCAGCCAAGAGCCATCTGCGTCAGACCCCGGGGCCAGTGTCACCACCAGACAGCAGCCCTGAACAGGCATCTGACACAGGACATGCTGCTCATACCAGGAATCTGCCCGCAAAATCAAACCCGCCTGCCCAACCCAGAGAGCCTTCTGTGCCCCGTTCACACACAGGCTCTCAACCTTGCACAGGAGGACACACTGGTATAGCTGAGCTCTGGGTTCCTGACACGCTCCCTCTGCCCATCTCCCACTTCTCCAGAGACCCACACACTTCAAGGGACTCAGCACACCCCACAGATCCCCTGTCCTCTAGCATCGGCTCTGCCTCTCCCTGCCACGGCACCCCCAAACCCAGAGCCAGCTCCCTCTCCATCCTAGGTCCTCCCATTCCCTTCCCGATAAGCTAATAACTTCCTCAACTGCAACATTAGTAAGTGTTAAGTGGCTTCACCATCCCAGTTCAGCCCTAAATGTGCATGGTGGAGACTGGCTGCCTGCAGGGAGAGGAGGGGTGTCTGGGGAAACCGAGGCTCTTAGATTTGGGGCAAGACTAGAAGGTGTGGGAGCTCAGGAGAGACAGTACATCAAGTCCAAGAATCTTTATTTCGAGAACAAAACTACTTCTGTAAAGAGAGACGAGGCAGAACGGCCCCCCTCTGAGAGGCCACAGTCGAAGGCTGGTGAGAGAGGGCGGGTGGGGCCGGGGCCAGAGTGCATCACAGGGAGAGGGGACCCCAGGTCCAGCCGGAGGAAGCAGGAGGGCACATGATGCTGGGCGTCGCAGTGGGGCCAGAACCCCCTGCCCCAAACTGTTCTGGGCCCTCATCACAACCCCCAGCCAGGCAGGGAGGGGTTGGCCCCAGCAGTGCGCGTCTGAAGCGGGCCGATGTGTGCAAATCAGCAAGAAGAAGGGGTATGGAGCCACTGCCCCCGCCTCGCCGCCCCCTCCCCAAACAGGCAGCAGAAGCAGGGGTGGGGGCAGCGGCAGTATTGCTTTACCCATCATGCATGGCGGTGGGTGGGCGGCGGGGCAGGAAGGAAGGCTGGATGAGGAGTGTCCCCTCCCACCCTGGCGGCTCCGCTGGCAGGACTCTGAGGCACGGGGAGGCCCCTGGACGCTGTCCCCCATTGGGGGCAGGCATGCCTAGATGTCCTTGTCTAGAGCTGGCTCTTCCTTGAGGCGGAGCCCAGGGCCTAAAAGGAAGGGAGAGAGGGAATAAGGGACCCCACCGGGCTGAAAGCCCCCAGACCCTCCACCCACCACACACCTTACCAGGGCTACTCAGCCACCTGGACACCAGTACAGTTCTCCTTGCTCTCTGAGGTGATGGCCAGGTATTCTGAGCTGCAGGGGAAACACGAGGTGCAGTCACCGCACATGGCCAGTCTAGCCCAAGCCTCACAGAATAAGGCAAGCCTGACCCCAGCCACCCCGTCCCACCTCCAACACCCGCACTCTGCTCCGGGGGCGCCGACCAGGGGCATCCCGGGTCCCTCCTGCCTCCTCGCCCAGGCCACTCACGCGTTCTCCTGTGCAGCAGCCTCCGTGGCGGCGGCGATCTTCTTATAGCAGTACACCATCTCCGCCACCAGCCATATCGTCAACACCACAATGAGCACGTACATCATGATCTCAGACACGATGGAAGCCATGTCTCTGTTGGCTGACAGGAGCAGGGGCGGGGCTGACACACCAGCTCAGAAAACACAACAGCCCGAGCGTGCAGCACGCTTTGCTGAGGAAGCCGGGGCAAACGCCTTGACCTCCCTGAGCCTGGGCACAGATGGGACAACCGCGCTGCTCCCCCAGCCTTAGACAGACCTGGCGATCACCCCAATTTGCCTCCTTGTGTAACTTGCACAGCCGTGTCACTCAGGAAGCTGCCGGGCACGAAACCTAAGAGCTTATGTTGTAACTGCAACCAAAGGCTGAGTTCAAATCTTGACTCTGCCATCTGCCAGCTGTGTGACCTGGCTTCCCCTCTCTGGGCCTCCATGTCCCCAAACTCAAAAAGCTGATGTAGTGGCTAATACATTGTGCCAACTTGTGAAGTTTGGACGTTTAATTAAGTGGCTCAGCAGGGAGCCAGGATTCTTATCGTTTAAACATCCTCATTCTGTACAAGAAGAGGGCAATTGTGTGAGAGCTACATCCCCAGGCCCAGGGTAGCTTGTTTACAAGACGAGGAGGAGAGGAAGAGGCTGGTTAGAAGGCAGCTGCTGCCCTCCCCTTAGCTTCTCACTGTTTTCCGCTGCCATGAACAGCTGCCCTCTGCCATGTGCCACTCTGTGGCCTGGGAGCCAGCAGAGTATAGACCGAAACGTCCACAAACTATGAGATAAATAAACCTTTCCTTCCTTCATTTTGAGTGTTTGGTATTTGTCCCAGCACGTTAGTAAAAAGTAACCAAGATAGCTGATAACCATGAGATAGCCTAGACCAAGGAAAATAAGCTTTTAATAATCCTTAGAACAAGGGCAGGGGTATCAGTGCCTGCTGGGCAAGTGCAAGGTCCCAAGTTCAATCCCCCATACCAGAATAATAATAATAATAATAATAATAATAATAATAACAATAATTCTTAGAACAAGCTGGATGTAATGGAAACAACATTAACCCCAACACTTTGGGAGGCTGAGGCAGGAGGATGGCAAGTTCAAGTGCAATTTGGGCAGTTCAGTAACTCAGTGAAAGCCTTCCTCAAAATTTAAAAAGAATCATTGAGCATCCTGGAGCACCCTTGCAATCTCAGCACTCAGGAGGCTGAGGCAGGTGGATCACTGTGAATTCAATGTCAGCCTGGACTACACAGTGAGACCTCATCTCAAAAAAAAGAATTAACATTAAAAATTAAAAGCAGGGGGCTGGTGAGATGGCTCAGTGGTCTAAAGCACCTACTTAGAACAAGCTAAGCTAAGCAAAGCACAGGGACCGCGGTTCAATCCCCCAGCACCACATGCCAGCCAGCCCCGCCCTCTGGTGGGCTGAGCTGGCCACACACACACACACATGCCAGCCAGCCCCGCCCTCTGGTGGGCTGAGCTGGCCACACACACACACAAAATAAATAAATAAATATATATATATATATATATATATATATATATATATATATATATATAATTAAAAGCGGCTGGGGATATAACTTAGTGAGAAGGACTGAGTTCACTTTCCAGTACTGCAAAATGAACACATACAATTAAAAATATCCTTAGAATAGTGTGTGACTTATCAATAGCACTCAATAAATATTTACTATCACCACTCCACTATTACCGTTACGACTGAGGCAGTGCAGCATAATGGTTAGGAGGAGGGAGCTCCGGCCCCAGATTGCCAGAGTTTTGTCCTACTTTTGCCTTGTACAAGCTGTGCAGCGTTTGGCAAATGACTGTGCCTCTCTGAGTAATCCTCCTTGTAAAATGAGGGTAATGCTCACACAGCCTCCAGAACTGCTGGGCAGAGGACAGGAACTAACACCTGTACACCGCATGGCTCAGCCAGCAGCCAGCAGGGTGCGGCTATTTTCCGGAAAGCCTGCATCCTCTCTGCAGCGCTGGCCCTCGCCACCGCCAGCTTCCTTTCATTGAGCCTAAATTTAAACTGTAAAGGGAGCTCGATCAGCCAGGGGATCAGTCAAAGGCACTTTGGCATCCTCCACCAGGTCTCTCAGGTGTCCATCCGGCACCCCGGCCGGTCCCCGACCTCACTGCCCCATGCTGTCCCCATGCCGTCCCGACGCCTCTTCTTCCCTGTGAGCCAGCACTGTCTGCTACTCCACCCCGTGCAGAGGGCAGGGAGCCTTCCGGGCCAGCACAAGCCCCTGTGCCTGAAGCAGGACCCAGGACAGGGTTCCAGGTCCCCTGCGCTCGTTCATTCACTCACCCAGTGGATGTCACTGTAGCCACCCTAATGCACCTCTCTAGGGAGCGGCTACTCACCGCCAGGCTCTGAGCTCTGATGCTCACCTAAACATCTCCCTGGCTCCTCGGAACAGCCCCAAGCACAGGACTGCCCAGGCTCCCCAGGGAGTAACCACACCAAGTTACAGCCTGGGTGGCTACAGCTCCATGGTTGGATTCTCACCTTTCTCCGGGAAACCAATGCCCAGGGAGATTTATGTAACATAGTACCTCTGCTCTCCAGATTCTGCCACAATTTTTCTAGACAGAATCGCTCAGGTACCGAGAAGGACAGGTGCTGGCCCAAGAACACGCAGCCAGCACCGGCCTTGGAGCCAGGGTCGCACCCCCACTTCCCTAAGTGCAACTGACTGCAAAGACATTCTGAGCTCAAGGAGCCACCAGTGGCCCCAGACAGACCAGAGACATCTCAGGACAGGAACTGAGGCAGAGGGGAGCTTCTCATGGGGTTGGCACACCTTCCCTGAGGGTCCCATGATTTCCTAAAGCCCCAGACCTCTAAGAGCGCCACCAAACAGGCAGCCCCCAGATCCGAAGTGCCTGCTGAGTCTCACCAGCTTCAGGCCCTGTTAGCCTCCAGGTACTTTCCTCTCCCGCCCTGTATTGTTATTGTCCTGTCTGCCCACTCACACCTCCTTTGGGCCTCCTGCCCTCTTTCACACCCCTCCAATGGCATTCTCACCACCACCCTCTGGACATGACTCAGGTCATCCCTGGGAGCCACCAGCAGGAGGTGGTGTGGGCTGATGGCAAACACTGAAACCACAGTGAAACAGCTAGTGAAAGTAATTCTAAACTAGACACGCGCAGCATGGAGACAGCAAGTAAAAATAATTCTACACTAGACACGCGCAGCATGCCTGTAATTCCAGCACTTCAGAAGGCTGAGATAGGAGGGTCACAAATTTGAAGCCCATCTGGGCAACTTAGAGACATGATGAGACTTTGTCTCAAAATTAAAAAATAAAAATAAAGCACAGGTTGTGAGGGATGGCCACTGATACTAACAATACAACAGCACCGTTTGGAATGAAAAATACTGTAGTGGAATGTCATGTTGAAAATAAACAGTATCCTGGGGGGCTGGTGAGATGGCTCAGTGGTCTAAAGCACCTACTTAGAACAAGCTAAGCTAAGCAAAACACAGGGACCGCGGTTCAATCCCCCAGCACCACATGCCAGACAGCCCCGCCCCCTGGTGGGCTGAGCTGGCCACACACACATAAATAAATAAATAATTAAAAAAAAATGTTAAGAAAATAAACAGTATCCTGGATAATGGTAAATACAGTATATAGGAGCTGGTGAGATGGCTCAGTGGTCTAAAGCACCTACTTAGAACAAGCTAAGCAAAGCACAGGGACCGCAGTTCAATCCCCCAGCACCACATGCCAGCCAGCCCACCCCCTGGTGGGCTGGGCTGGCCACACACACACACACACACAAATAAATAAAATATTTTTTTTAAATACAGTATATAGCATCATAAGCTACACTGGATATTACTGCAATATGATCCATAATATTTAACTTATTTTTTTAGCCATTTATTTATTTATTTGGTACAGGTTCTTGCTACACAGCTTGGACTCATAGTGATCCTCCTATCTCAGTCTCCCCAGCGCTGAGATTATAGGCATGCACCACCATGTTGGGTCTCGGCGGCTGGCACGGCACACCAGGGGTTCTGCAGCCGGCCTGTCATGAACTCAGTTCCTTGTGCTTGCCAGGCAGGTGCTTAAGACCACTGAGCTATCTTCCCCAGCCCTGATTCATATTTTAAAATACTAAAGTAAGGCCAGAGGTATAGCTCAGTGGCACAGCACCTGCCTGGCAAGCATGAAGTCCAGAGTTTGCTTTCTGGTACCAAAAAAACCTAGAGTAATAATAAAACCATGATAGCATGGCTGAGAACAATGGATATGCTCTCGTTCTGCTGGGCCTGGTGGCGCATGCCTGTAATCCTAACATTTGGGAGACTGAGGCAGGAGAACATCAGTGAGTTCAAGGTGAGCCTGGGCTGTATAGCCAGCTCAAGGCCAGCCTGAACTAGCTAGTGACATCCAGTCTCAAAAACCAAAAACACTTTAAAAATTTAAATACATAAATAAATACATAAAAATGTGGGGGCCAGTAAGATAACTGAGCAGTCTAAAGTACCTGCTTAGGCAATCTTAGGCAGGTGCAGGGGACCACAGTTAGATCCCCGGCACCATATGCTGCACCAGCTCTGCCCTCAGGGCACACTGAGTCATAGAAAAATACATAAATAAATAAATAAAATGCTCTAGTTCTACGGGTTATAAAAATACCATGGAGAGGGTCAGTAAGATAGCTCAGTAGGCTAAGTGCCTGCTTTGGCAAGTGCAAGGACCAGGGTTCGATCCCCAGTCCCACATGCCACCCCGGCCTCACCCCCCCCCCAAGCCCCACTCAGCAGGCCACCAAGTCCAGGTAATCCCAGCGCTGGGGAGGCTGAAAACAGGAGGATCACCAAGAGTCCGATCTGCATAGTAAGGCCTTGTACCAAATACATAAAAGTGAAAAAATAAAATAAAATTAAAAATATCATTGAGCCCAGTACTCAGGAGACTGAGGCAGGAGGATCACTGTAAGGCCAGCTTGGACTACAAAGTGAGGTCGAGGCCAGGCTGAACTGCATAGTGAAAAAGCAAAGCAAACAAACAAACAGACAAAAACCCATTGCCTGGAACTGTCGACACAGCAGGGGAGCAGCAGCGAGTAATTGTAATCCCAGTACTCAGGAGGCTGAGGCGTGAGACTTGCAAATTCAGCCCAACCTGGGCAATTTAGCACAACCTCAAAATAAAAAATTACAGGGCAAGGATATAGCTCAGCAGCACAACACCTGCCTGGCAAGCAGGAGAACCTGAGATCCATTCCTGGTACCCTCCCCCATGCCAAATGAAAAATAAAAAAGGGCTGAGGATGTAGCTCAGTATGAAGGCTCTAGGCTCAATTCTCAGCACTGAGAAAAAAGGTCCAAATTATAATACAGTGCGCAGAAAATACTAAAATGTAGTGGATTATGCTGAAAACACACACTTATGCAAGACCACACAGAGAGATCTGTATTTCGGTGACCATGGTTTAGAATGCAGGCTCTGGGAGATGGCATAATGAGGTAGCAAAGGTGACCCAGAGGCTCTCAGTTACAGGCAGAGGGGCATACTCAGTGCAAAGTGGAAAGAGGCCTGGGGACAATATCCCGAGCCCCCCACGCTCCCCTCAGCATCAGTCTTGGCTCAACAGCCAGGCATTGTTGCCCAGGTCTTGAGGCATCCTTGTCACAGCCATTGTGTTGCACCCCCTCTCGGGGCTGACCACCCACCAGCGAGGTGATGTGTGCCCCTCGAGTGGCTCATCCACACCTTCCAAATTGCCTTCTGCTGTCACCCTTTGGTAAAAAATGTAAAAACACTAATTCTGAAAAGAATCCCACAGGCATAGTGGCCCGAGAACAGTGATTCATGCTGAGAACAGAACCCACAGTCACCTGGTGGGGGGAGGTATCAAATCCAGGTCCCAACTACATGATCCCGGCCACATGACCTCACCTCCCTAAGCCTCAGCTTTCTTGTCCATACAGTGGGGACATAAGACCTCTGCCTGAGAGGTCGCTGGGGGGCTCAGTGGGGCCTGTGCCAGCAGCACAAAAGCCAGCAGCTGCGTGGTGGAAAGGACAGTGCTGCCTGTTGCTGGGCTGCTGGCTTGCGGGCCCCAGGGGACGTACTTGCTACGGCTCTCAGCTGGCTCTAGGCCTGGAATAGCTCCCTGAATCTGGGAGCCAATGGGCCACAGCGCCCTGGAAAATTCCAGCGTGTGCTGGGGAGGAGATGGCCCGGAAGGGGAGGAGCTCCGTCGGAGAAGGGGGGCAGCTAAAAAGCCACATGTGGAGGTGGCACCGCAATGTGTGGACCCTAGGGCTGCCCATGTGGCCCCCCAAGCTGCCATACAGACTTGCTGAGAGCTTGTGAGACTCCACTCCTGGGCCACCGGGATCTGTTGAGTCAGGCTGAGCATGTCCACAGACCCCTGCTGGCTGGTGCACAGGGTGGCACTTGAGCAGCCACTCTGGGTGACACTCTACCATGACCAAGGGACACGGGGCAAAGCTATTCAGTGAGCAGAACTGCCAGGCCTGGTGGCACACACCAGGTTGCGGCTGGAAGATACAAGTTTGACTCCAGCCTGGGCAACTTAACTTAGAAAGACCGTTTCTCAAAAGAAAAACTAAAAAAGGAGTTACGATGTAGCTCAGTGTGAAGGCCTTGGGATCAACCTCCAGTACCACAAACAATGATAAAACACACACACACACACACACACACACACACACACACACCAAAAACACACAAGCCAAGGCTCTCACCCTAGCAAATAAGGTACTGCTGTGAGCAGGGCCAAGCCGGAAGTGACACCTATCATGCAGTCACTCCTCCTAACCTCCTGAGAGAGAACAATGTCTTCAACCCCGGTAGCAGGGTACAGTTATCATTCCTGCCTCCTGTAGAACCACTCTAAAGCTCACAGGCAGCAAGCACCCGCAGAAGGTTATACAGCACAAGCACTGGAGCTGGGATTTGCACCTCCAAAATCCACGGGGAGAACCCTACTTGGAACTCGCCATGGGTGTCAGGGAAGTTGAAGCCACAACCAGAATGGATGGGGGTGCTGCTCACCCCACTGTAGCAAGGGGGTTGGCTGGCCCAGGCAGAAAGCCAGCCTGTCCCCTACCTGCCATCTGTCCCTCCATCTGGTGTAGTAGTGGGTGACAGGGGCAAAGAAAGAGGCAGGACTCACCTTTGTCCACCACCTCAAGGTGGATCTTCTTGACAACGCTGGTGTTGTGCTCATAGTTCTCAAAGAACAGCAGGCGGTAGACGTGGCATTCGTAGTCACCCGAGTGGTTGTAGGTGACATTGGTGATGAAGATGGAGAGGTCCTGCAGGTCCTTGGTGCCCCGGCTGCCGTTCCACACCACACGGCCCTCAAAACGTTCATCCTCCTCCAGCTGTAGCACCTCATTTTCGTAGCGCAGGATCTTGGGGAGCCCCAGAGGTGAGATGGGGTATGGGTCAATGCCTAGGCCTGCCTCCCCACTCCTGACCCCAAAATTGTCCCTGCCCTGCATAAAAAGACACCAGTGGCACCGGTGGGTTTAGGTACCTTGACCTCAGGCAAGGAGGACACAGCTAGCCTGGATCCATGCAGATCCTGGGACACACAGAGACTCTGGCACAGTCCCCAGTCATGGTCCCTGAGCTGCAGAGGCCTTCCCTACCCTCATTCCCTGGGGTCCTTTCCCAGGTACCACACACACTCCTCAGGCAGGGGCTGGGCAGCCTGATCCTGGGTGCTGCATACCCCAACTCTCCAGCAGGTACTAAAGTCAGCGGTGCCACCCATAAGTAATTCAACATATGCAAACAGCACAAAGGAGATTTTTTAGAAGTCCCACTTTCTCTTTGTGACAACTATCCCGGAGATCTTTGCTGGTGGACAAGTAATTCCAGTGACATTCACTTCTTGTCAGCCCCACGTGTCAGGAGCATGAAGTCACTCAACTCTCACGCAAACCTCTGGGCTCTATCTTCACTACCTCACCCTTGCAGAGACAGCCTCAATGGCTTGTCCAAGGTCACTGGCTGGTCAGAGGTGTCGCCAGAATGTGGATCCAGGTCATTCATCACAGCCACACTATTCTCATTAAAACAAGCCAACAAACAACTCCCCCATCTTGAAATCCAGGCTTCCTGACTCCCCAACATAGACAATGCCCTCTGATGCCCCTGCCAGGCACCCACACACCTTGACAAACTCCTCCGTGCCCTTCTGGCGGAAGGTCCACTCGGTGAAGGTCTCAGCCGTGGTCTCGCTGCGGCGCTTGCAGGAGATGCACAGGATTTTGAAGGTCATCCCATACACAGCCTCGGTCTCCGAGTCCACCTCCACACAGCCCCCCCAGGCTGAGGACACTGTGGGGACAGCAGGCTCTGGTTGGGCACGACACCCATCACCCTCGGCACTGCTGTGCTGTTAGCTTTCAGGGCCCTTGGAAACCATCTGTTTCCTCTCAATAATGATCACAAATGGACAGAACTGGAGCCAAACCCTGCCCACACTTGCTGTGTGACCTTGGCAATCAGTCATCTTCTCTGAGCCTCAGTTTCCCTCTCTCTGTTAAATAAGCAGTGGAAATAGCATTTTCAGCCGTTGTTGGGCAGAACCTCTCAGTGCTTGGGAGGTCCTGGTACCCAGGGCTCTCAGTGTGGCCAGTTACTCTGTCTTCTGTGTGTTGGAGGACCCTTTCCTCAGAAGACCAAGCCACTAAAACATCAGGAGGTAGGACTAGAATTCCAGGTCCTTTAGAAGCTCAGGTCACAGAGTCACCCATTTCACTGGTCTGCAAATCCAGCCTCAGCTTGAGAGAAGGGACACTTTCAGGGGGGCTGAACACATGCCAGGCCTGCTCCCTCCACCAAGCCCCTGCGGAATCCACCCTCTCCCAGACTTTGGCCCCTTCCTCTACTTCCCAGGCTCCATTACCTCCAGGCCCCCACTCCCTAGTAGCCTCTCAAAAGCTCTTTCCTACCTCAGGGCCTTTGCACTTCCAAGGGATTGCAGGCTAGCTAAATTCCTCCTTCACCCTCCCACCTGCCACCTCCTTCCGGCTCCCAAGGCTCCGAGGCTACTGGTGAGTCTTTTCCATATCCCTCAGCCTTCAGGGCTTCTTGTCTGCCTGCCTTACTCAGGCTCTACGGGCTCCTCTCCCATGGGTAATCCTCTCTGGGATCTCTCAGGAAGGTCCTATCACTTTAAGTCTTCTTTCCTGCTCAGATTCTCGCTCCTTTCTCCACCTTTCCATGTCTCTCCCTTTCAAACTCCATCCCGCATTGTTCGTCCCGTCTGCGGCTCCCTCCCTAACCTCTCCGTCACCGTTAGCTTCCCCTAAGTTTTCCTCTCCCTCAGACACTCCGCTGACACTCCGCTCCTTTCTCCCCGCCGCCTCTGTCCAGCATCTCCGTCGGTCTCTCACCTGGCCCCCAAGCCGCGCCTCGCAGCGAAGCCCTCGCCCCCCGCCCCCAGCGCTTCGGGTCTCTGCCCCCTCCCTCCCTCCTGTCTCCATCTCTCCGGCCCCGCGCGCCGCCTCCCCCACCCCTCCCGCGGCTGTGGGTGTCACATTGCAGGCTGCGGGGCTCTGGGAGCAGCTGACTCCGCGTTTCCTCGCCCCCGGCTGGGCGCCCACAGCTACGAGGCCGAGCCACCCTGGCCCCCAGCGCTCTTGTCCCTCGCCCCTCCGCCTCCCTGACGGCCCTGCGCCCCACAACCCGCGCGCACAACTTCTAAAGCGGACTTTGCGGCGCCCGGGCGGACGGGGGGTGGCCCCGGCGTGACCAGCGAGAGTTACGAGCGCGAACCCCGCCGCCCCGCTGGTGCCTGCTGCGCCCCCCGCCGCGCGCGCCTCCAGCGCACTCACCCAGTGCCGCGCCGACCACGAAGGCCAGCAGCGTCCCCATGGCTGCGCCGCGCGCGCTGCGCCCCCCTCCCGGGCCGCCGGTATTAATAGCGGGGCGAGAGGCAGCGGGACCGGGCGGCGGGTAGAATGTCCCCGGGAGCGCGCGGGCGCAGCAGCTGCGGCTCTGGGACCGGCGAGGGGGGGCGCGGCCCCCCCGC
>NW_004524659.1:6540631-6567185 GCF_000260255.1 Octodon degus
GGCGGCGGCGGCGGCGGCGGCGGCCTGGGAGGGGAGGAGGGAGAGAGGGAGGGGGCGGGATGAATCACCGCGGGGGGAGGGCGCGGCCGCCCAGCCTTTGCCGCAGCGGCCGGGAGTCGCCCGCCGCACCGGCCTCTCGGGTGGCGCAGGGCCCGTGGGCTCGCACCGGGCGGGTGGTCTGGGTGTGTGTGACCCCGTCTGACTTTGGGACTTCTCATCATCGAGTCTGAGAAAGGTCATCCTTGAGACGCACAGAGGACTTAGCGGGCAGTTTGCGGATGGGTTCCCTTCTCCAAATTACGGAGGTCATCCTCGCGAATTCCTGGGACAGCTAGGCTGGGCCGTCTAAGTGACCTGCCCCCAAAAGCTCTGATATCTAGGCCTAGAGGTCACTGTGCCAAATGGGCATGGGCAGAAGGTTCAGACTCCATCTACTCCCACAGACCCCACCCAAACAGGAGGAACACCATACCACAGAGGCTGTTCCCTGCTGTGGAGTGTTCCAGGACGACCCTCCGAGAAAAATCTCCACCCCCACCTCTGACGTCATCTGTCCCGCTCTTGTCCAGCCCACTCCCTGCACAGAAGGCTCACTCTTGTCTCACAGGGGACGGGGAGTCACGGCCTCTTCCTAGACCCACTCTCCCGCAGGTGACCCAAGTCACTTATTCCTCATCTCCTAAAGCTCTTGGCTCCACTATCACCTTGGTCAGGTCTTCCGTGCCCATTCAGGCTACACTGCTTCTCTTGCCAGTGACTTGACCTTCTTTTCCTCCTTTGTTGCTGTTGCTACCCAACATTACATCCTTCTTGTACAGTTTATCTGTTCGGTACCTCCGCCTACTACCACAGCACAGATCCCTCAGGCTGAGGCCACTGTCCTGGGCACCACAGTGTCACAGCACCTGGAACTGTGCCTGGCACTGTAATCACTCAGTGAAGAAGAGACTGGTTTGCTGAACTCACTACTGCTTCCCAAGACTTTCGTAGTAAGTTTAATTATTCTCGCTTTACAAATGAGAAACTTTGGACTAAGAGATCCAGACTCCTGCTCATCCTGTGGTGAGTGGCTGTGAGATCAGGAGATTCTGCCAAAGAGAGAGAATGGGAGTGGGGAGCAGATTCTTCATGACTGGGCTGGAAGTGAAAGCTTAGCTGCCCCAGTCCTATCTTCCAGTTCTAGTTGAGGTAAAATCCCAGAATTCCCCTGGCCCAGCATCCTGTGCCAGCCCAAGGGGGTGGGGCACGTCCAGGGCGGAGGGGCAGACCTCCAGGGACACCAGACACCTTTGTGGTCTGGGCTTTTACGCCAGCACCTTCTAAACTGTAAAATTCTCCTGCAGAAAATGTCTTTCTGTTCCCAGCTATCCCTTGGTGGGGGGGATGGTATGCAGTGGCACAGTGAGGATAATAAGCTTTACTGCTGGGCAGAGGGCAGCCCCTACTGCCCTGCAAGCTGCCTGGGTATCTTCTATGGGTTTGGTCTTGAACTAAACACAGAACCAGCATTAACTCATACAGTTCTTCCTACAAAGTAGGTAATGGCATTGTGAGTAATTTACATGTATGGGAAACTGAGGTACATGGTGGATAACTGGTCCTGACCACTGCTGGAAGGTAGGAGGGGCTGATAATTTTTCCAGCCTGTCACGTGATTTGCCCAAGATCTCTTTTGTGACCGCTCCTTCCCTCAGGGTCCTACATGTCCAGGACTTGGCCTTGGCTCATGTCCTCATTCGTAGCACAGGTGTTCAAACAAACTCCACCCAGATGGGCTGAGGGGGGTTGGCACTTCACGGAACTATGGAAATCCATGGCCAGGCCTGGAGTCTCCCCTCCCCACTGGGTGCTTTTAGGCATCTTTACTACCTGATGGAGTCACTGTGAGAAAAAAATCAGCATCCCATCTGGGCACAGAGCTGCAGATGTAACGGATAACCACTGCTTATCTGTTTGTCCATAATAAGCATTACATCTATTGGATACTTACTCTGTGCCAAGCCCTGGCACAACTATGAGCTCCCTAAATCCACCTAATAGTGGTTCTCAAAGTACAGTCCCTGGGGAGCGCTGTCAGCAGAATCCCAGCCTGGCCCCAGCACAAGTCACCAAACGGCTGACCCCCTGTACTGTTGTACAGCAAGCCTTCCAGATGCTTGAACAGCCGGAGCATGAGAACCACTCCCTTAAAGCAACCCTGAGAGAAGGGTGCTCTTGTGCCCATTAAGCAGAGGAAACTGAGGTTGAAAGACAGATTTGCTCTGGGTTACATGATTACTGGTAGCAGCTGAACCCAGGCCACCAGGAACCAATTTGTCCTTGGAGGCCCTGCTTGCACTCTGATGAGGTCTGTGAACATGCTGGGAAAACTGCAAATGGCCTCAGCGCCTGCAGCCCCTGAAAATGGACAGATGCCTCCTTCCTGCTGAAGCAGGATCTGAGAACCAAGGGAAGCCAAGCCCCCACCCACTCCCAGGGCCGCACAACCACAGCCACAGCCACTTTCATCCCTTTATTGGAGCTCTGTTAGCCCCAAATAAATATAATACATAAAACCCAGAGCTGAGGGAACAGTGCACCCCAGGGGGTGCCCCCCCACAACCCCAGCTGGGCAAAATAAGTTAGTGGGGGGCCTGCCAAGGGCCAGGCCAGCTCCCTGGCCAGACAGGTGATGGCAGCTGGACTCGCACACGCTGGTCTAAAGTGCATCTCGGTTGTGGTCCCCAGTTCTGTGTGGCCCCTGGCCAGGCCACCGAAAGGAGCAGGCAGAAGGCTTCCGGCGCTCACACCATGCCAGCAGTGGCCGCCGGGGCTCTGTGTGTCCGTCAATTTGGGGGGGGGGCGGCTGTGTGGCCAGGCATCCTCAGGAGAAGCTGTCATCGGACCGCGGCTGGGTGTCGAAGGGAGGGTCTGAGACTGTGATGCCTTGGTGTAGCTTCTCCAGGGAGAACTTCATCTGCCAGGAAGAGGTGGGCAGTGTGAAGGCTGCACACCAGGAGGCATCGCCCCCCACTCCCCCAGCTGAGAGTTCACTCTGCCAGGACAACACAGCCATGCTGCTATGCCCTGGTGAGCTTCCCACAGGCAGAAGATGGGCTTAATGTGAGCTCAGGACCTAGATGCCCTGGGTTCAAATCTTGGCTCTACTACTTTCTGAGTCACCTTGGACAGGTTCCTTCACTGTCCTGGGCCCTCACCTGAAGAGTGGGTCAGCAATATCCTGCCTCCTGGGATTCTCTGAGGAGTTCAAAACCCACCAGAACCTGACTTGCAGGAAGTGCTCGATGCACACTTCCTATTACATTACTTCCTCTCCACGATCTTGGGCAAATTCAGGGACTGGTGCCCAGGCTGCCACCGACCTCCTACCTACCTATAAGATGGGTACCAAGAACATCCCCCAAGAAGGTCAGCGAGGAGGCTCACACTCTAGAGCCCACTTGGCACTTAGCAAAGCCCAGCTCTAGCACCACGCGGTGTGCACCTGCTGCTGTCATTCCTCTGCGAAGTCAACTCTGTTCCCTCAGAGCTTTGCAGGAGATGGAGGTCATTGAAATTCAGCTCAAGGTGGGATCCCTGCCCTGCCCTTCTGTTCTGTGATTCCCTCCCCGCACTGTCCTGCACAACCCTTCTAGCAGGACCATCTCCTTGGGGGCATGATTAGGGTCCAAGGAGGCCCCTGACATGCACCTCAGTTTCTGGAAGGAGGGATTTTCACCATCACCTGCCACTTCAGCTCTGCTGGGCTTTCCCTAGTTTCCTACCCCCACCAGCACCACAGGCACCTACTCCAGAACCCCACTTTTGCTCTGGACAAAGTCCATAGGACATTAGAGAGGGCCCAAGGACATCTCTATGTGGTGACAATGTGTTTACTGAGCACCTACTATGTACCCAGTGCTAGGCTCCCATATCAACACACATAGTGCTCACTGTGTACCAGTCACTTTTTTAACACATTAACCCATTTTAACCTCCGAAGAGGTAACAACTGTGATCCTTCGTACAGAGGAGCTAGCCAAAGCTCAAATGGCAAAAGTGCCTACACAGGTCACATACCAAAACTGGAACTCAGTTGTCTGTATAGATGTTGCCCTTAAGCCCCACACGGGGTATCCAGGTAATTCCCTCTTAAGAATTGAGACCTCAACACCCTTCAGAGAATCGCTCTCTCCCCTCAGATCATGTGACCCCTCCATCAGCCCAGAGTGGGGTAAGAGGAGCAGCCTGTGGGGTAAGAGGTTGGCCCCAGAAGCCAAGGAAGGAGAGCTTTTTGCTTCAGATGCCAGCTTGGAGCTGCAAGTACCCCTTTGGTCATCCTGAGGGAACCAACACCTCTAAATAAAGTTGCCTCTGGGGATCAGCAGTTAAGAGATGGATTCTTACTACTGCCGAGCAGCTGGATCCAGCTGGATCTGAAGTGGGCCCTCCAGACTTTCCTCCCAGATTGTTTTTTTTTTTTTTTTGGTGTGTATTTTCTTCCTTCCTTCCTTCCTTCCTTCCTTCCTTCCTTCCTTTCTTTCTTTTTTTGTAGAACCAGGGATTGAACTCAGGCCCTTGTACTTGCCAGGCAAGCACTTATTCTACTGAGCCATCTCCCCAGCCTCTTCCCAGATCTGAATGAATAAATTCCCGCTTCCACCCCAGACTTCCTCAGCAGCCCCATAACGCCAGGACTAAACAGCTTCCCATGTACAGGGGAGGAAGCTGAGCAACAGAAGGCAAGGCCTCTGAACTTGGGGGGCCCACCCCTCCACGACCAGCCAGCCACCCCTACCTCGTCCAGGAGCTCCACAGAAGCCCGCAGGATCTGTCTCCACTTGTGTGCCTCCACACTGTGGAACTGCTTCTGCAGGGCCAGGATCTCAGCCCACTCCGTGGCCGTCTGGGGGAATTTGCTGTGGGGACACGGAGCCTGAGTGGGGCCTGGGGCTCCCCGTCCCACCCCAGCCCCCGGCTGTGCAAGCTGCATGCTCACCCCTTGGCAAGGGCCAAGCTGTGCCAGGACTCAATGGTGTGGGCCGTCCTCTCCAGGGACCAGAGGCGATAGAAAAGAAGGGCGTTGAGGGCGACGAGGACGATGAGGCTGCAGATAGGGGTCAGAGGTCAGGGATCCCGGGGTCAGTGCTCCCACAAGTCCTGCACTGAGCTCTGGATCTCCCCTTCCTCCACAATGACACCTTCAAGGGAACCACAGTCACACCCCACTCCCCTCAAAGGACAAATGACTCAGAGAGGGCAGAAAACACCCTTAAAGGCCAGCTTCAAATCCAGGGCTGTCTGATGCCCACACCCTTGAGCACCCCAGGACACCTCCCAAGGGGACTATGGGAGGAGGAGGCTGCAGGGAAGTGAGAGCAGGGGCAGGCAAGGCAGGATGTGGACCCTACCTCACACAGATCCTGCGGAGGCAGAAGGGGGGGAAGCAAGAGAGATGAGAGCTGCCCAGCCCCCCTCCACCCTGGTGGTCCTGAGCCCAGCAGGCTCCACAGCCTCTCCTGGGTCTTGAGACCCTGAGGGTGTGGCCAACCCATCCCTCCAAGGGGCACAGTCACTCCCACCCCTCCAGAGCCCACACCCTCCCATACCTGTGGGGCTCTGCCAGCCCCAGTTTTCCAGCCAGGTCTCAGCCCAGCATCCTCGCCTTTGCCAGGAAGTGGCCCTGGCTGCCATCCAAGGCTTGGGAAGAAGCCTGTACTGTCTCCCTGCCTCCCCCCCCTGGCCCTAGTCTCTCTGGCCTACCCTCAGGGCTGCTGGCCACTGCTGTGTCCCCACCACCACCCAGCTTAGGGCTAGACCCAGAAAACACCAGCAAACTATACAAAGCACCTCACTTCTCTCCCCATCCACCAAGCTAACATTCCACATCCTGAAGCACCTGCACTTTCCAGAAACCTCCAGGGCCCCCAGGACCTCTGCCCTTCCGGCAGGGAAGACTCCTCCATGACAAACTGGGCATCTGTGCTGTGTCATGAGCCCTGCTGGACACATCCCAGACGCCATCTCACGTAATCCCAACTGGGAGGTGAGCCCACACTCCCAAGCAAGCACAGCGGCCCAGAGAGGTCAAGGTCACACAGCCAGCCTGTGGATCCAGGCTTTACTCACACAATGCTGATGAGAACCAGGGCGCTGGGGATGCCTGCCCCAGGGCCCTGGTCCACGGACGGCTCTGAGAAACGGGAGCTGAGGGAGCCTGCAGAACAGCAACTCACAGTTAGACAGCCACAAGACCCCAAGTGACCCTGCTCTGGAACCCCCAGCTCCTCCACCTGCCCTGACCACACCCCAAAGGAACATACCTGAGGTATGCATGCCACCCCGGGCACAGGGGTCAGGGTCTGGGTGCTGGGGTCCATCACTGTGACCCCTCCAGCTCAGGGGCCGCTTCCGCCTCCGCAGACCCGACAGCAAGCTCCGGGCATCCTTCCCACCTTCCTCCAGGGACAGCTTCTCAGCCTTGGCTAACTCTCGCTCTGGGGAAGGCAGAGAAGGCTCTGGATGTCTGTACCCAGCCGGGCCACAACCCTTCCAGGATGGAAAGACCCTGCCCTGGCTGGCTCCAGTCCCCTACCCAGGTGGTGGAAATAATCTTCAATGCCACTCCATGAGTTCTTCTCAATGAGAGACTTGACGAGGCTCCAGGGCTGCTTCCGGTATCGGATCTCCGAGGACACCCTGGGGGCGGGGAGACAGACAGGAGTTAGGGTCTGCACTGAGCCAGCCCCAGGCAGGGTCTTTCCATCCTGTTTCAGAGAAGACACTGCCACTCACAGACAGAACAGACCTGCTCTGCACCCCAGGGCTTCCTGGCTTCCCAGCTTCCCACTCCCACATTCCGGCTGACCCATGGGACCCCTTCTCCATCTGTGCTGATCTCCCGGACTGCCCAGGCCCCATCCCCGACTCCTCAGCCCAGGCCTTGCCGCTGAACCTCTTCCATCTGGCTGCTACACTCCACCTCTCTATGGCAAGTCCAAGAAGTCAGCCCCATTGCTTCCAAAGTGCGCCCCGATCACGCTCCTGGCCCCTTCCCCCACCTTCCTGTCCTGCTCAATGGCAGTTCCATCTTGTAGTGGCTCAAGAGGACACCTTGAGCCGGTCCTTGCCCACTGAACTTTCCTTCCTTCCCACTCACAGATGAACCCAACCTCCCCACAGACCCTGTCAGCTCCACCTACAAAATGTGCCCAGAAACTACCTCTTCTCCCTCCACTGCCCCACCACCCACCTGGCAGTCACAGCAGCCGCCCCAAATCCCGGCCTGCCTCAGGGCCTTTGCAACGGCCATCCCAAGCAACCCTTCACCTCCTTTGGGTTCTTGGTGAAATATTCTCCAGGGACCATCTCTGACCAGCATGCTCAGGACAAAACCCTTGGCTAGCCCACTTGCCCCCAGTCCCTAACCCGCTGTGCTTTTCTCCAAAGACCTTACTGCCAGGGAACACTCATATAATCACTATTTTATCAGCCAATTTCTCACTGAGATAAGGGTCTGGAACAGAACAGTCACCTAGTAGGTGCTCAATAGGCAGATGAACAAACCTACTACTCACTCCCTGTCACAGCTCCAACATGCCTGCAGGCCTGAGAAACTGGCCTGAAGGCCCCTTCGTCTACCCCCTGCTATTCAGATTTAGGAGCCTCTGGGAGCCAAGACTCTGCTGCTGACCATGGGTGGGAAAAGGGGCAAGGGCCCTGCACTATCAGGCAGACCCCCAGCCACTGCTCACCGGAGCCGGGCCTTGTTGCGGGCCAGGCCCAGAATGCAGTAGCGGTGGGCAGTATAGAAGTAGTCCTGGTAGGGGATGCCCTGTGTCAGCACCTCTGAGTCCACCACACAGCCGCCTGCCTGTGGGCCACGCCGGAACAGTGTCTGCAGGGGCGCAGAGGATAAAGGTAGATCGGGGTCACCTCCTCGGGGCCACCCCCTTGCCCCACCACCTGCCTGGCTGCCCCACTGGCCCACCTGTGTCTCCACCACTGAGGCACTCTTGGGGCCCAGGGGGTTGCTGATGGGGATAGTGTACGTCAGCACCCGGCGCTGGCGGCACTTGCTGTCCCCGCCCCAGGGGCTCAAGGTCACATCTAGGGGAGAGAGGAAAAGATGAGGAAACCATTCTCTGGTCCTTTGCCCTCAGTGGCAGGAGTCTCCACCTTCTTGGAAGTGTTCAGATTCATCGTAAACCCCGCCCCTCCTAATATCCCTGCCCTATCCACCCCAGGATTCTTTTTAACAGAATAAAACTTCAGATGGTGTTGAAAATTAAGAGCTGGGACCTCTCTCAGAGCTTCAAACACCTCTGACCCATCTCTCTGCTCAGCTACCCCCATAGCCTCAGTTTCTCTTTCTCTATTGGAACTGGCTCCTCCCCTGAGCACCAGATCTAGGAACCTGCAGCCTTCCCAACGTCTTTCCTGGGACCCTTCACACCTCAGGCCCCACATGAGCCTTGGCATCTCCCCAAACCTGTCCAAGGGTGGCCTCATACCCTCCCAGCCCCAGCTGGAGCCCCAGGTCTCGCCCTAGCTTCCCCCATAGCTACATGGGGGAAGACTACAGCTCAGACTCTCTGGTCCAGGCTTGTTCCAAGTCAAGCCAGACCCCTCCCCACAATCTATCTAGCAAATTCCATAGCTCCCAAGTGTCCCGGGGCAGCCTGATCTCCTCTGCTGGATGTGCCAGTCCTTCCAGGGCAGAAGCATAGTTCTGTGAGCTGCCTGCACCCCTTACTGACTCTGCATTCGTTTCACACAGCTCCTTTGCATCAACAGAGAAAAGGAAACAGGAAAAACATCTCTGAGCCGCCCCTCCCAGACTCCAAGCTCCTGTGCAGCCTCCCTCAGCCTCCCCTGGAGCTCGGCTTCCCCTCTCTGCACCCGGCCCTGGGGCCACCCGAGGGATCTCTCTCAGGGTCTAGCTCCCCCCGACTCTCTTCCTTTCCCTGCCTTCCTCAGGTCTTCCTTTAGCTCTTAGATCTGCTCCACCTAGCAGCTGTGGCTCTCAGATCACAGATGACAATCACAGCCCCCATCCTTAACTGACATGTAGGATTTTGTCTTGGGTGTTTGCAGGGTGCTGAGCCCTGAACCCCGTGCCTGTGCATGCCAGGCCATCCTCATACCTCTTAGCCACAGGCCAGGCCTTAACACTGATTCCACCTGAGTGTGTTGCTGGCTGCTCTCACGGGATCCTGCGCACTAAGAACAGGAGTTCATTTACCCCGGGCTCTTGGGCCTCCGAGGTCTGCACAGGCCAGGCAGAGCTATGTGATCTTTAACTTATTACTGGCGTTTTGCAAAGACCAGGGAGATAGCTCAGCGGCACATTTTGCAGTACTAAAGACTGAACCCAAGGCCTTTGTACTGGGCTCCATTCCTAGTCCTTTTTTATTTTACATTTTGAGATAGGGTCCTACTAAGTCACTAAATTGCCCAGGCTGGGCTTGAACTTGGCCTCCGCCTGCCTCAGCCTCCCACAATGCTGAGATTACAGGCTTGGGCTACCACATCCAGCTCATGAACTTGTACTTACTAAGCAGTTCCTAGACATTACTATCTTGGGCTATTCTCCAGTATTAGCTGGGCCGGTTCTTGTGGGTCCCTGAATAGACAGGCATTATGAGCAAACACACCTTCACCCAGAAGAAACTGAAGCTGAGACTGTAGCCAAAGTCCACTCAGCTAGTAAGAAGCTGCACCACTTCTGCTCCCAGATGCCAAGCGCCCCCACACGCACAGCGCACCAGCTGGTAGCCACCTCCTGTCTCCCTGATGGTCCCCTCACCCTGCCCTATGCCCTCTATCTCCTGCCCACTGACCTGTGAATTTGCACTGCTGCAGGAAGCCCTGAAGGAAGGGCGAGTCTGAGAATAGCATCTGCTGCAGCCGCTCAGCACCCACGTGGAAGACAGAGTTGATGAGGAGCCGGCCAGAGAGATCAGGAAGCAGGGCAGCGAGGTCAGCTGGGAAACAGAACAGGGCCCCATGGGCATAGATCCTGTAGGGCCCCACTCCCAGACCCCTCCGGGTGGAGAGGAAGCACCATCAAGCGCGCGTACACATGATACTGCGGATTGAACCCACAGCCTCTTCAATAAGCTACAGCTACACCCCTAGTCCTTTTTAAATTTTTCTATTTTGAGACTAGGTGTTGCTAAGTCACTAAATTGCCCAAGTCAGACCCGAAACTGCGATCCTACTGCCTCAACCTTGCAGAGTGTGGAGATGACAGGCCTGCACCACCACACCCAACTCCAACTATGCATCTTGCTGGACCTCACCAGGGTGGTTCCAGTGGAATCCTGCAACTTCAGATCCTTTGCTGCCTGGCACATCGGCATCAGTGATTGGTTCAGGGGTGGGTTCATTCACCAAGCGGAACCAATCAGAGCCAACGCTAGAGTTTTTCCTTTAGCCTGTAGGAAAACCATGCTATCTTTCTGTTTGCATTCAGCTGGGACAGGACAGGGCTCTGTCTGTCCCTACACAAAGGCTGGCAGAGAGAAAATGAATATACCTGGCTCAAGCATTCCACATACACTAATTCATTTAATTCTCTTAACAACACTATGAAGTGGGTACGACTATTGGTAACCCCACTTTTCAGAGGAATATACTGAAGTTCGGCCAGATCAAATAATGTGCACACATCACATAGGTCAGAAGCAGTACAGCCAGGATTTGAACTCTGGTCATTGGTCTGTAGAGTCTCTTACTCTTCCTCATTCTGCCACATAGCCTTCAGAGCAGAGGCCAAGACAGACAGACTTCTAACGGTATCAGTGGAAAGCTGCCCCTGCCCACATCTTCAAATTTTTGCTCCTCCAGTCCTGGGGACTGAACCACGGATTTTCACGCTAAGTTGCATCCCCTGCCCTTGGTTTGCTTTTTATTTTGAGACTGGTTCTTGCTACATAGCTAAACTGTCCAGCCCGAGTTCAAACTTGGCATCTCGCTGCTTCAGCCTACAAGAGCATGGGAATGACAGGTATGTGCTGCCAGGCCTGGCCAAACCACACATTTTTTAAGTTCCTTTGTGCCAACATGTGACTCTCTTGCTTGACCTGTCTGAGTGAGGTCTACCTGAGGTAAGCAAAGCTAGCAAATGAAACGGGGTCCACCTGCCTCACCTTCTTCCCCGGTGGATGAAGAAGAGTTACTGGTGTCCGTCAGCAGCTCCTCCCTGGGCAGCAGATCCAAGGGTCCCAGGGGGGCAGGCCCTTCAGGTGGAGTGGGCTCTGTCCCCAGAGGTTCTGCCACTGGGGTCACAGTCTGGCTGGAGGAGGGATCTGGCTGGCTGTCCACTTGCTCTTCCTTGTCCTCTTCTGCCTACAGAGAAAGGCTTTATCCACCTTGTCCCAGCTCCAGTCCAGCCTGAGAAGCCCTGGGGGCCACACTGGACTCAAGGGGCTATGTGCACACCTGGAGCTCACAGCTGAGTGAGGAGGGACCCCCAGGGCCAGCCGGATGCAAACCTGTCTCGGATGCATGGACCGTAACCTTTCTTCCTCCTGTCTGTCTCCTGTCTCATCCAATCACATGTCTCTTGGCCTTTCTGCCTCTTACCCTTCATGGCTTTCTCTCTGTCCCCCCTCCACCTGATTCCCTTCCCCCATGTGGTCCTGCTGTCCTTGCCCACCTGTCCCTCCCCTCCATCCATCCTCCCATCACTCTGTCCATCTCCCCTCTGCCAGCTGCTGGTCCCTTTCTCCCCGCCTGCCCTCAGCCCTCTTCTACCCTTTTCCACCAGCACCTTCTGACTCACCACATCACTGCTGGCCCGGGAAAGATTGGGTGTAACGCGGCCACGACGGGACCCCACAGGGCTCGGCTCCTGGCTGTGCTCTGCGGCCCCCGAGGTGGTGATGTCGCTCAAAGCAATCACATCACCCACGTCCTTAGGACTCCTGCAGGGGAGGAAATGGGTCCTCTGGGTCCTCGAGATCCCCACACCCTCCTGGGACACCCCCCCCACTGTCCACCTAGCATTCCAGGATGCTGCACAGCCCCCCTGATGGTCTCCCTCATACCCACCACCAACTCACCCCAGACCATTCAGCTGCAGAGGGGAGACATAGTCTTCATCCTCACTGGTGAGGCCCAGCTCTGACCCATAGCACTGATGCACCAAGTGCCACAGCTCGCGGGGACTCAGCGTCTAGCCGGGCGAACAGGGTTTTGGCCTCACCTCCCCATGGAGCCCTCCCCACCAGCCCTCAGCCCCTGCAGTTCCCATAGGCTTCCACAAGGGGGCGACATGTTCCTCCACCACCAGGATTGAGAATAGATTTAGGAAACAGCTAGAGTCCTTCTGGGCCTCTGGACAACTGAGGTGTCCATGCTCATAGGGAAGAACCTGTGGAGGTCCAGGAAGGGAAAGTCATTTGCTCAAGATCACACAAGTGACCTGGGCAACTCTGGGATGCACAGGAGGCAGGCTCCGGGAGCTGTGATGGCTCCCACCCCTAACTCTTTCCCCAGGTATCCTCAACAGCCTGGGCTTTCAGCTGCCCCTGGCCAGGGTAGCTGAATGACAAGGGCATTGATGGTAAAACAACAGTGATGGTAGGGCCGGGGAGATGGCTCAGTGGAATAAGTGCTTTCCTGGCAAGCACAAGGGCCTGAGTTCAATCCCCGGTTCCACCAAAAAATAAAAAATAAAAAAAAAGCACTTCTCTGAAAAGTGATGGGGCTTGAATGGCATTTTGACCTTCCTCTGCCCTTGGGCTCTTTGGAGATGCTGACTGCACTGTCCCTCCCCTGGCTCCTGAGTGGGGCCTTCTGGAACCTGTGCTTCAGAGGCCAAATGGAGCTGCCAAGGATGCAGGGTAAGAGCCTGAGACGGCAGGATGTGTGCAATGGAGCTGGAGGGGCGGGCCTGGGTGCACCGCGGTGGGCAGCCCAACATCCATATGCCTGCCCTCCCTCCCTTCAACAGAATGCTGGCTTTGTGTGGTGTGAAAATCTGCCCCAGCCCCAGGGACAAATTATGATGGTCTGTCTACGTGGACTTGTTTCTCCTATACCAGAGATTAGCTTCCAGGTCGGGCCCAAGGACCCCCCAGCTGCCCAGAAGATCCTATGGTTATAGCTGCCCATGAGAAGAGTCAGGGATTCCTCCTGCTCCCCAGGTTCGGGCGCCTTGGATCCACAGTCCCCTGGAACCCACCCGTCAGGCCCTACCCAAGCGCACCTTCTCCAGCAGCGCATTTTGCCAGAGGCGGAAGATGAGGAGGAAGCATCGGTCACGGGCCCCGAAGGAGGTGAAGAAATGCTGCAGGAGACAGAGGGCATGAGGGGTGGGGGGCTCAGGACAGAATAAGGGAGCAACTCCCGCCTTCCCCTAGCCATCCCAAGGAATCCATTTATCATCCCTGCATCCACTGCACAAAATGTGTATCCCACGGCTGGCCCAGGGCTGTGCCTGAGTCACAGTGAGGAGGAGCCCAGGGTAGACCAGGGTAGAATAGGAGCCTTTTCCCAGCATCCTCTGCCTTGCATGGCGGGGGCTGCAATGTGGAAATGCGGTGCATTTCCCCAGTCCCATCACGAGGGGTGGCTTTAGGTTGGCAGAACACAGGGGCCGTCTGCTGCAAAGCCTTCCTTGCCCTTCCCACTCCCTTCTGGGACACCAAGTGTGACAAGGCCATCTTGCAACCAACTGCACATGGTGCAGAAGGGCCTGTGTGAGGGGCGCTTCCAAGGGGAGGAGGCATCTAAGCTGCTGGATATACGGGCAACAGGGACTTTACTATCACTGCCACATTCCCAGGCAGCTATAGGAGGGGACACAAAGCAGAGAAGGAACAGGAGGCTGCTGCAGGGACCCAGGCAGAGGTGAAGAGGGCCAGGCCACAGCAGATGCTGAGCAAGTGACAGCTCGGAGAGCTCAGGGTTCAGAAGAACCGGACCCCTGCTCTGCTCAGCGGCCTGTGGAGACTAGTGGCCATGTGGCCCTCTGTCAGGACCCCTGGCTCACCTTCTCACTCTCTGTACAGATCTGGATGGCATTGGGGATGAGCTTGGCTGTCTTTTCCTTCTTCAGACACGTCACTTCCTTCAACTGGATGGAAATCTGAGGACGGCAGGAAGGTCAGAGGCACCAGGGCCCAGCCCCCACCCTTGCCCTCCCCTCCTCGCCTGCCCCCACGGCAGCTCACTGTGGTCTCCCAGCGGAAGATGTTGCTGTAGAAGCAGATCCAGTTCTCGGAGAGATAGAGACGGCCCTGGAGGAGGATCTCACGCTGCAGGGCGCAGGAGTAATCTGAGAGCCACGAGGCGCAGGGAGAGACAGGCGGATACCCGAGTCACCCAGCCATCCTGGCAGTCCACAGGCCAGCAGGGACAGTGGGGAGGGCAGAGCTGCAGGTGAGGTCAGGGAGCCGGCAAGCACTGGGCCTGGGTATGGGAACTCACCCACAATGAGGCGCTCAGCCTCGGGGAGTTTGCTGAACAGTTTGCGGAAGTCTTCGTTGCGCTGCTTGTATGTGGGGCTTAGCATCTAGGGGTGGAGAAAGGACAGCCTGGGTGGGGATCCCACCTCAGCACAGCCCCCTAGACCTTCCAGATCCCCTCAGGCTGCTCACTCATCCCGACACTCTCGGAGGATGCAAACCTCCTGCTAGGTTCTGTTGCCTATAACACAATGCTCACCATGATGCCGGCTGCCATTTACTGATTTCTTATATAAGCCAGGCCCTGTGGCAAGTACCACCAGCACCACCAACCCTTATTCAGCACACACTCCCACCATGTAAGGCGGGGCTGTTCCTTTCTCTCTTTTTTTGGCACTGGAGATCGAATTCAGGACCTTGTGCTTGCCAGGCAAGCACTTAGGCTGTTGAGCTACCTCCCTGGCCTTTGGGCTGTTTCTTAAGGTGAGGGAGAGAGGGACAAGCCCAGAGACGTTACGTACCCCATTCAAGGTCACAGAGCACATGAACAACAGTATCTATTATGACACAGGCTGCTAATCTCAGCACACACCCCTGGACTGCTGCAGCCTGGGTTCTTGGCCAGCAGACTACCTCCTCCTTGCAGCCTTCTAGCGAGTGTCCTTGCCCAAATACTTACACTGTACCAGCTCTGCATCTTCTGCAAGAGAAAGAGAGGAGTCAGGATGAGCCCCTGGATCCCCCACACTCCCGCCCCTCTCCCCACCCACCTGGGCTTGTACCCACCTTGCTGTTTCGGATGAAGTTCCGGCTGCCCAGGCTCTGGGTGCTGGGAGTCCCAGGCACCCCACCCTTCTCCAAGGAGCTATCAGACCCCTTCTCCACCATGGTGCTTGTTTCAGGCTCAGGTGGTGGCCGGCTTGGGGGTAAGAGCTGCAGCCGCTTCCGGAGAGATGGGGAGCTGCTGGGCGTGCTCCGGCCAGAGTGGGGCGTGGTGCTGGGGCCAGGGGAGGAAAGAGAGAGGCATGGAGGAGACAGGCTGGGGTGGACCAGGCCTACCCACCAGCCATCCAGCCCACCCACCAATTCACGCCCCTGGATCTGCCCATCTAATCATCTAACCTCAACCTCCCGGCCACCCACCCATCCCTCAATCTAGCTCCCAGCTGTCCATTCACCTGCCCACCCAGCCAGCCTGCCCTGCACCACAGCCCCGAGCAGATTCCTGACATTTCTGTGCCTCAGACACTTCACATCTGTACTCCTGGGAATGACAAACACATCCTCATCTTGCTTGGAGAGTTACACAATACATGTAAAAGGCTTCTAACAGAGCCTGGTACATACAGAGCTCTCAGTAACATATGCTACTCCTTTTAACTTACTGATTCATTCATGTGACAAATATTAAACAGCAACTTTCCACCCCATTGCTCAAGCTAAAACCATAAACAGGTCTCATTTCTTTGCCTCAGCCCTTGTTTCTGGTCTTGTCCCACCAGCACCACGACCAAAATCTATTCACTTTCACCACTGGGAATTGAACCCAGTGCCACCACATTCAGCTATTTCCCTGGCCTTTTTTTATTTTGAAACAAGGTCTTGCTAAGTCACTAAGTTGTCCAGCCTGGGCTCAAACTCGCAATCCTCCTGCACCAGCCTCCCGGGGTGCTAGGATTGCAAATGTGCACGCTGCTTCTTCTTCTATGCCAATTCTCCCTGCTCCAGCCTCCACAGCCCATCACCCAGATACCACAGCGGCTTCCTCCCTGGCCCTCCCCCACACTGTTCTCACTGCAGTTGGTGACCACTAGGTCAGGTCAGGGCCCTCTCAGCTCCAAGCCCTGCATTTCACCTGCAGAGAAAAGCAACATTCTCACCTGGACCCCCAAGCCCCTTTTGACCAGGTCCTGTCACCTCCCTGGCTGTCCCAGGCATCCCAGCCTTTGTTCCCTGAACTGTCCGACTTCATGTGCACACCCAGCCTCCGCACTCGGCTTCCCTCCGCCTGCAGTGTCCATCTACGGCCCTGTGTAACGCTTCATCCTCTTCATCTCACACACACCTCCTTCCCCAGTGGCAAGGCCTGGAATGGGCACCTCCCCACGCCACACCCCATACTACTTCCCCTCCCTGTTTGTTTATTCATTTTATTGCTCCCCTCTGACTGAACTGCAGAAAATCTTGGTTGCTGAGGTGCCCCTAGCACCCGGCTCACAGGACATGGAAGTTACACTCAGTAAACCTCGGGGACTGGATGAACGGCCGCTGGCCGGAGCTGGGCCAGCGGAGACCATCAGGTACGGCCGGCCGGTGCCCTGGGAGAGTTAACCTTCTGATAGGAGGCAGACGTTAAACAGAACCCTCAGGTGATGGTGCGATTACAAACTGCAATAAGGGCTGTAAGGTATCGGCACTTTGAAGGCATATTCATTGTTGACTCCTTATCAGGAACTCTATCAAGCTCTCCTTGTGATTAGTTTTATTATTCCTCAAACAATTCTGACGGAACCACTTGACAAAGGATACACAACAGGTTTGTCTCAGGGCAGTACTACCAGCGGGGAGGCCCTGATGATTCCGGCATGCCATGCGGACAGGACTGCATGCAGTCCCTGCCACCAAGGAGGCCTTTCCAAACTTGGCCCGCTGGCCTCCTAGCTTTGGCAATGCCCTTCTTCTATCCAGAAGACTGTTCTTGCCTCTGTTTCCCCCCACACTGAGGAATGAACCCAGGATCTTGGTGCCGAATACATTCCCAACACTATTTTTTATTTGGTGATAGGGTTTCACTAAGTGGCCCCGGCTGGGCATGAACTTATCATTCTCCTGCCTCAGCCTGCCAAAGCCCCCTTGACCTTCTGTGGGCCTCCATAAGTCCCTGTGCAGCTCTCACTCCAGGAGTGACTTCTCTCGTCTGCCACTGTCTGACGACAGGCCATTTCCGCTACAGATCTGAGGGCTCCCTGTGGGGAAGCCTTGGGCTGTCCTGATCCCTGTGGTCTTCCTCAGTCCTGCCCAGGACGGGGTGGAGGGGTGGAGGGAAAGCATTCACATAACACTAGTATAAGGAATCAGCGGGATAAAATACATAGGTAACTAAGTTACACAGGAGACAGTGAGGGCCACTGCCACTCTCCTGGACCCTCTGCTCCTACCTGTAGCCAGAAGAAAGCTGTGCCTCCAAGTTCGGACAGGACCCTCCCAGCCTGAGCCCTGCACCTCCAGCATGGAAAGCCTAGGGCTGGTTCCACTTCGCCATATTCCCTCTCCTCCAGCTCCTGCTTCACCCTTCCCTCTGCCCAAATACTTTCCTCCCAGATGTCCTGGGGCACCCTCATCTCCCTCTGGTCTCTGAGCCACTGACATGTCTGAAAAGACACCAACCAGCCCCAGCCACGCTTATTGGCTATTGGCACATGCCAATCCTAGCACAATCCTAGGAGGCAGAGGCAGGAGGATTGCTTTGAGTTTGAGGCCAGCCTGGGATACAAAGTGAGTTTAAGCCTAGCATGAACTGAAAAGCAAAACTTCTCAAAAAGGCGAAAAAAAAAAAAAAAAAAAAAAAAAAAAGGTGAAAAGAAAAAGACAGCTACCCCAGGGCCTGCCATGAAATTCCACCACCCACCTCCAGCCTCCTTCCCTGCTTTCTCTTCTTCCTCAGCTCAGCCCCCAGTGACTTCTGGGTTATTTTTCTCCCCTACCCGATGTTATATCCCCATTCCCTAGCAGGGGCCTGGTGCACCGCACTGCAGGTGCCCTGTGAACATTTGCTGTTGTGGGCCCACTGAATGATCAACGCTACCAGAACCCGGATGAAATCCACCCAGGGCATGATTGGCAGGACTTGGACATGCAGGTCTCAAGGAATTCCTCCCTGTGTGGCCCTGGGCGGAACCTTGCTGAGCCTAGGTGTCCTAGGTGTGTAGTAAGAACTGCAACAGTTCCCACTCACAGGGCTGCCTAGAGGAGAAAGCAAGGACCACTGCATACAGCCCACAGGGAGAAAGCACTGTGGTCTGACCAGTTTCCCTCTTAGCAGACTGAAATGCAGTGCCCAGCCCTGCCTGCAGCTCAGCCACGTTAGTCCAAAATGCCACCCTGACACTGACAGGGTCCTCATATACACCTCAGCCAACATCAGGAGCCTCAGCCACATACCCTGTAAATATGCCAAGCATCTGCCCTGTACCTGGCATTTAGACACAAGGAGCTGACAAGAATGCTGCCCAGAGGGACCTGGATTCTAGTTGAGGCCCCACAGAATCAGTACAAAAACAGAGAAATGAGAATAATGGCCTTAAGGGGCGGGGGAGTTGGCTCAGTGGAATAAGCACTTCCCTGACAAGGGCAAGGGCCTGAGTTCAATCCCCGATTTGGGGGGGGGGGGGGATAATGGCCTTAGACAGTGGCTCCTACTCCAATCAGGCTGCAGCGTGGCCTGGGACCACTGGGCCGGGGGACCAGGAAATTACTCAGAATGCAGAATGCTGGGCCACACTTCCTATCACAGGATGGGGTGGGACTCAAGAGATGTATATTCAAGTGTGGACAGGACTACAGGCTGTGGAGGTGGTTTCTTTAGTGAATCTGTGAAGGCCTCACTGGACCTGACTCGCTCAAGCCAAGCAATGAAAACAAAGAACAGAGTTGGCAAAGCCTGAAAAAAGACAGTTCTAGGGGCAAGAACATCAAGTTCAGAGGCAGAGCGAGCTTGGCAGGGCTGAGGAAGAGCAGGGTGGCCAGCAAGGCTAGGACAGGGGAGGAGGGTACAGGCCCACACTGCAGGCCATGCTGTTCAAGTGTTTGGGCTTCACCACCCAAGGACAGAGGAGAGCAGGGAAGGACTCTGAGTCGGGGGTGACTTCTCATCTCACTGGCCTGAAACACAGGGCCCCCAACTCTCCTGAAGCCACAGGTCACCAGTGGGGCTGCCTGAGGATGGTTCAAGCTTACACACAGGCAGGGCCCACACCCCAGTTCTTGCTCCAGAGAGCAGAACAAAGAGGAAGTGCTCAAAGAGCAGGGGCTGCCCTAACCCAGGTGGCTGTGGTATCGCAGAGGGCGGAGCTCTAAGAGGCTGGAGGACGGTTATGGAGGTGGGGACTTGTAAGAGGAAGGGGTTTTTGCTACCAAAGACTGTCTCACCTCAGGCTTCCTGGACCCCAGCAGGTCCAGAGCTGCCTCTGGTCAGAGAGAGGCAGATATATACACAGGTGTGCATAAGAAGAAAACTCAAGGAGATCCCAAGGCCTAAATCATTGGCAAGCTGCACTTACAATCACACTTACAATTGCACGTCTCTCTCTCTTACACACAGTAGTGTCAGAAACATGTGACAGTCACAGAGGGAGCCAGTCTCGGAATAATTACCAACATACACAACTGCAGCACTACAAACATGCTATAGCAACACACAAAGACCCAGAAAAGTTACACATACAGTCACACACACAGAGCTGCAGCAGAGCACAGAAACACACAAGAGAATGACAGAAGGTCCCAGATGAACCGCACTTATACAGAGCCACAAGAGTCTCCGATGCATCGAAAGCAAACCAGATTCACACAGTCACCAAAGAGGACCACAGGGCGAAACAACATTCACAGGGAACCCCAGCTAAATCACACACACACACACACACACACACCCTTAAGGTTGATGAAGTCACGCAATCAGCACCCACACCCCAACAGTCTCTCTGTCCTCATGGTGGTCACCATCTGGCAGGGAAGACAAAGCAAAGCAATAATGTGAGGGTGGCAGGCAATCTCCACACTCACACAACCACAAAGGACTCTGGAATAACACAACTCCAGGCACTGGGGACACACCCTGACATCACAGTGGCCAGGTTTTGAAATAATGCCTAGGACATGTTTTATAAACTTACCAGGGGTCAGTCATCACTCCTTCCCAAGAGTCAAGGTTATACCCAAGGTCTCAGGAAGGAGGGTCCCAGGCCCACAGTGAGCCACAAGAGGTCTCTCTCCCTCATGCACACAAAGCCACAAAGTCTAAGCCCACACAGAAAACCCTGGGCATATGCCAACAATGTCACATCGAATACACTCCGGAACTTTCACACAAAGATAGAGTCAGAAGTGAATGTGGGACCCAATCACAGAGGGTCCCAGCCTCATGCCCAGAGAACCGGACACCCAACAGTGGACACAGGCTGGCAGCTTCCATTTGCATAAAACAGAATGAGAGTTTCAGAGGTAAGCTATAGGCACAGACCAGCACCGAGGGTCCTGTCCCGACACATGCGCACATAGTACAGAGGCACAATGGGACAAACACTGGTAACTCAGTGACACGTGGGGCCATCCACGGAATTAACAGCAAATTACAAATGCCAACAGCTAAGGAGGGCTATAGCTGCCGCACACCAGGAGCCCCAAGCACTCATCAACACACCCTAGAAACACAATCAGACACAAATCGGTAATTTGTACTTGCATGAATGGGATGAGGAGCATTACACACACACAACCAAAGGCAGGGTCACAGCAGCACGCAAAGCGCCCCAAACGCGCACTAGTTACCACGAGACACACACAGGTGAGGTATAAGAACACTCAGAGCCACGGACGGAATTCGTGGCAATTACACACACCTACACGGAAAAGGCTCCCAGCTGCTTCACACGCACCAGGAGACCCGGACTGACCCACAGACACTACCAGGACAGGCTTCCTAACCGGAAACACGAGCACACTCGGCAAGGCTGCAGCCACACGAGACCCCGGGGGACCTTGTGCGGGTGGGGACGGTGGGAGGGGGCGCAGGCGGGAGGGGCGGCTTGGCCGGCGTGGGGCTCGGCGGCCTGCGGGCCCAGGCTGGCAGGGGCTGGTCCCCGTCCTCCCTCCATCCCGGGCCGGCCTCGCACCATCGCCCCTGAACTCCCGGGCAGGGGCGACTCAGGCCGGGGGTGGGGGTGGGCTCCCCGTACGAGGAGGCCCTCGGGTGCTGCCTCGCAGCAAACCTCGCAGGGCCGGCCCCGACCTCCCTCCCCGCCCGCGCTGCACCCTGGTGCTGCCTGTGCGCCCCGGGTTCCCGGCACCGGCGCTCCCCGCCCCCACCCGGGGTCGCCCCACGTGCACCGGCGTCCAGACCCCGCGCCTCCCGCCCGCGGCGGCCCGGTCCTTACTCGAACATGGATGCGGCGCGCGCCCGGCGCAGGGCAGAGCCGGGCTGAGCGGGGCTGAGCGGGGCTGGGCAGAGCTGGGCGACCCCGCAGGCCGCCGGCCTCGCCTGCCTGGGCCGCCGCCCCCAACCGACCCCGCCGCCCGCACAAAAGGCCGGAGCCGCCGGAGGCCGCCGCGGCGTCAGCGACACCCGGTTCCTGCGCCCGCCCCGCCGCGTCACGGCGCCGCCCCCCGGCCGGGAGGGGACGTGGGCGGGAGCGACGCGGCCTAGACCCGAGAGGCGGCTGGGGAGAGGACCGGACCACCCGGGATTCGAGAGGACGGGGAGGGGCGGGGCTCGAGAGATGGGGCGTCGTGAGAGCTCCGGGTCCTAAGACCCCAAAAGTCAAATCCGCCCAAGCCCCTGGCCGTGAGAGACCTGGGAGCTGGCGCGGAGGTGGGAGTGGCAGGGATGCTGGGTGGCAGGGCTGGGGGAACCGAGGCTGGAGGAAGGGTGGTGTGTGAAGGCCGTCCCCCATCCCCTCCCAACCTCTGAACCCCAGTTCTTGGCACCGGGAGGTTCCTGGGCCTCAGGCTCAGGAGACTTCACAATCCCATTCCAAATCCAGGACCCCTGGCTCTTACTGGTGCTGTGAACTTGGGCCAGCCACCCTAGGTGTGGGGATCCCCCTGGGATAGTGGAGGGGAGGACATCCTCGGTGTGGGGAG
This sequence comes from Octodon degus, assembly GCF_000260255.1. Classification (NCBI taxonomy): domain Eukaryota; kingdom Metazoa; phylum Chordata; class Mammalia; order Rodentia; family Octodontidae; genus Octodon; species Octodon degus. Next base: position 6,562,888 of record NW_004524659.1, read on the forward strand.
TCTGGGCCTCAAAAATGGCAAGTGACTTGCCAGGCCCCAGGGCCACAGGCTGCAGAGCCAACACCCACCCTTGTAAACTGCAGCTAGCTGATGTGCTGGAGTTCTTGCCTAGGCTAGCCTCCAATTTGTAATCCTCCTGTCTCAGCCTCCCTATGAGCAGGGATTACAACCATGTGGCCCTGTGCCCAGATCCTACCTCTTTCAGGAAATCTCCATTCCCATCCCGCTGGCCCTTAACACCTCCCCCACTCCCCGACAAAAAAAGTCCCTGATTGACTTCTCTGTTTTGGTGGATGACAAGCCCCAACCGTGTGAACCTCGCTTGACTCCTCTCACTTGCAAGGGATCTGTCACAACCCCCCTCAGCTCTGCTTATAAAGCCTTCCCAGAAGCTAAACTCCTCCCAACCCCTCTTGACTGCCCCAGCCTCTAGCTCCTGGCCTGGACCATCCCAGTTGAGGTCTCTGGTTCTCACATCCCTATTTCTGTCCTTATCCCCAGTCTGTTCCCACTCACAGGCAGCCCGACCCTGTGAACACCAGAGTTAGGCCAGAGCCCTCGTGGCTGAGAATCCTTCCCAAGAAAAAGTAGAGTGCTCACCCTGGCGCCAAAAGCCCTAAGGACCTGGCTCTTTAACCTCGCTCCTTTCTCTCTGGTCCCTTGGTTGCTCATTCCTAGCCACCCTGCCTTCCCTGCTGGGCCTATGATTGGCCACGCATATTTCTGCCTCTGCTGCAGGACCTTTGCATCTGTTGTCAAAGCTCTCCCCTAGGTCTCCCTAACTGCCTCCCACCTCCAGACATCAGAGAAGCCTTCTTTCCTCCATATTCCTGTGCCTCAGTTTTCTGTTTCTCCTAGCCTGTTTCTTCTTTTGAGATACGTTTCCATTTTAAAGTAGGTAATACTAATTTCAAACAGGAAAACATAGCGGCCATCTATGTTCCTTTGACCCATATGCAATCAGTGTGGACATTGGGCATATTGCTTCAGATCTTTAAAAAAAAAAAAAAAAGGAAGAAATAAACTATTACAGCGAAAGGCCCACTCCCTACCCCTGCTTTCTGTGCCTGAACACCCAAGGTTCTCTGCCTCGAAGTTAGTGTCAGCACTTCCTGTGCAATTTCTCTACCCTTTGGCCACATCAGGATGCATCCACCAATTATAGCCCAGCATTTGGTGTTCTTTTTTAAAAAGACACACAATTGGGCTCTTACTGTATCATTTTGCAATTTGCTTTTCTTCATCGTTTCTGAGATTTTTCCACACCAATACACAGAGCTCTGCTTCGTAAACATTCCCCCTTATCCAGTGTCCATTGTTGGAAGAAAAATGCATATTTCTACCCCTGGCCAGTGTGTGGCTTTCCTTTTTCCCCTTATGACCTTGAACCTCCCAGTTCCTGTCTCCTTGGCTAGAGGTAGTGAGTCTTTGCAAAAGTTTTTTTTTTTTTTTTTTTTTTTTTTTTTTTTTTTTTAGTCTGCAGGTTTCAGCAGGAAATACCTCTTGCATTGGCCTCTAGCACATACTTAGAAATATATGTCATGTCCCAGAAGTAGCAGGAAACCACGCTTATTCTCACCATGTCTGTTACATAGCATTATTTTTAATCCTACTCTATTTCAGTTTGGAAACAAACTGCTGATCACAGTTTACCACATCGGTTTTCTGGCCCTTCTGTGGATCATGACCCACAGTTTGCACAACTCTGAGTAGTCAAGCATGGGGAGGGAGGTCCACTCCAGACTTACTGGGTCACGCTCAGTTGAACTCTTAAATTGGTGCCACAATGTACCCGTGCAGGTTTTGTTTGTGACTTTGTTAATTCCTGTGAGGTTAAGGCTGCACACAACTGTAGCCCCACCCTGGACAGGTGATGGTCACAAGATCCCATCCTCCTCCATGACGAAGGAGAAACAGACAAACACTGTCTTTCCCATCCCATCACCCCGATCTCACCAGTCCTGGGGGAGACTCTCTAGGCTTGGGGTCCTCAGTCGCCGTAAGGATGAAAGAGATGGGGAGCTGGAGGGTGACTCCCCATCGCTGGATGGTGTGATCTGAATGGTGGGTACCGCCAGGAACCTCCATGGCTCTGGGGCCAAGCCCTGGGCTCCAGCATCCTGTGCCTGCCGCTCCACTGGGAGAGCAGGCAAGTCCTGGGCACCACCCTGGTCCTCTGGGGGCGCCCACGGTAACAGGGGCAGGAGCTCAGCCATGGCAAGAGTCTTGAATGGCAGCGTGCCCGCTAGGGGAGAAAGAGAAGAGGTGAGGGGGAGGGTTCCTGTCCCAGACTCTTCCACCTTCCCCTCCACTATGTCAAGAGAGACAAGCTTTGATTAAAAATATACGTTAGTGTGGAGGACCATCTGAGCAACTCTCCTTGAAAGAGGGACAATTGTCTCCATTTTGGCTGAGCCTGACCCTTTTTCCATGTATTGACTTCTACAAGGGGCCGGGGAGATAGCTCAGTAGAATAAGCACCTGCCTGGCAAGTGCTTTAATCCTCAGTACCTCAAAAAAAAAAAAAAAAAAAAAAAAAAGACGTGTACAGAGCTGGCTAGTACTTTTCCTTATCCTTTTAGTTGGCTTTAAGCAATGCATATAGGTCCACCCCAGATGCTAATGGTAGTCTTTGAAGACAGCAGGTGCATTTTCCCAACCCCCACTGTTGTTCCCTTGTGTGAGCCAGGACAAGATGGGATGAAGAGTCAGTGCTGGGATGAGCCTCGAGTCAGAGGCCGTGACTTTCTCGGGCTTGAAAGATGGCACATCAGAGCTGAAGCACTGACCCCAAAACATTTGGTACTAGCTCTGTTGAGTTGTGCAGATTATCTTTCTCTGCCTTTTGTAGAGGTGATTTCCTACCTAGCCCAGCTCACAGCACCCAGCTAAGCCTCGCCATTCTCAGTCACTCATCCTCAAGTCACTTCCTCCTTCATGAATGAATAAAACCCAGGTTGGGCCCTGGATCGAGGCCTTTGTTCCCCATAGCCATCATCATGGCTGCACTAAGGACCCCTTGGCTCTCCATAACTAGAATACGCCTTAGGGTCTTTATTCTTGCCATAGGTTGCACTAGAAGTGATAGATTGGAATTAACTCACTAGAATTCAAATAACTTTCTCATGAGTTTACAAATGTAAACTTCCTGGGCCTGGATGAGGGCTGGGAAGGGCTCTTATAGCTTAGGGGGGTCACAGAGATCTGGTGAGGTTCCCAACTCTGCCGGCGTCCTTGCTTTGTGACCCTGAGCTTCACTTTCTTCTTAGGGGGCACTGGCAGATCTTGTATGACATCCGGGGGGAGTGTCAGAAACCCTAGCTGTGCAGAAGAGCACACAATGAGGGCATAGTAAGTGCCTGTCCATGTCCCTAGGCTGGCAATATTTTTTAAGCATCCACTGAGGCCATGCCCTGGATGTTTAGTACACTCCAGCCCAAAACCTTTCTAGACGCAAAGCCTGGAAAGAGCCAGGACTGAGTGGGCTCCAGAGGCCTTGACCCTCAGGAACAGCTGGTTAAGTGGAGAGAAAGAAGCGTGACCCAAGATTTCCCTTCCCTGGTTGGTTTCCCAGCAGTTGCTTCTCCGGAGATGAATAAAGACCGAATGGCCAGTGGCTACTGTGGCTGTGGCCTCTGCAGCCTGGGGGGAAGCCCTGAGGTTGTAGCTTCCGTGCTGGCATGCAGCTGGGACTGAGGAGGCCAGACAACAGCCTGTTGCTCAGCATGGCAGAGAACAGCAAGGGCTTCTTGGAATCCAGCTGCCCAGGAAATGGAGAGACAGTTTTCCTATTGGGAACTGTGGGACCAAGAGACAGTTCCCTGGTTGGGGAAGATCCTGATCCTTACAGGCCAGGCTGAGACCCTACCAGAACCCTAGGACCCCAGGACTTTCCTACCTGACGGGCTCTTCCTCCTTCTGTTCTCACAGGGTGCAGAATTGTATGATGAAGGCAGAAGCCCTTTCTTCACCTCTTCAAGTCCTGGCTGGGCCACAGAGTTTTGACCTTCAAGCCGGAATAGTCAGGCCGGAGTCATGTTACTCTCTGGCCAGCTGAGAGAGAGGACAGAGAAGGGGGTAGGGTGCCCATACGCTGGAGGAGGCTCAGGAAGGCCACCCCACCCTTCCCTTCTTGACAGCTTAGTGATGAAAGGGCCCTTCTTACCCTAGGCCTCTAGTAGTCCATCCCTCGGGTTGGCCTCCACAAGGCAGCTTCTGCCCCCTGATCCGCAGTGCTGCTTTTCCAACTCTAGATACTCCACACAGTGGCTGAATCCAACATACTTGCCAGCCTTCAA
>NW_004524659.1:6568065-6575423 GCF_000260255.1 Octodon degus
ATTGCTGTACAAGATGCGGACTTGTGATCCTATTTACAAACAGCATTAGAACAAATCATTCTATTCCTTAAGAGAATACAACTATATATCTATCCTAACCACTTTGAATACACAGATACAAAATGGACATTCATCGGTATACCCCATTTTTTCTAGGTTCTGTTATTGAATATTATAGGTGTGTAAACTCAGCAAAATATTCTAATAATTTTGTTTTTTTGAGAGAGGATTTTATTAAGTCAGTAAGTTGCCCAGACAGAGCTCAATCCTCCTGCCTCAGCCTTTCAAAGTGCTGGGATTCCAGGTGTTTACCACCACACCGGACTGGGCTTCCATTTTAATTTTAAATGCATAATAACTGGCACTAAAGGATGTCTATATTGTAAGCATGAGTTATAATATGTGACAATAGGTGGAATGCCAGGGGCTGGCCAAATAGCTCAGCAGATTAAAGCTCTTGCAAGCAGGCTCAGGGGCTGGAGGTTAAATCCCCAGGCCTGTGGTGCTGGCCCTGCCCCCTGAAGTGGCACGCTGAAGTGGCAATTGAGACTGGGCCTGGTGGCCTGGGCCTGTAATGCCAGTTCTTCGGAGGCTGTAAACAGGCAGATCTCTATAAGTCCAATCTAGTAGCAAGACCCTGAATATCCTGTAGACCCTTCCCTAAACTACAAAAATAAAAAAAAAAATTTAAAAAGGAGGAGCCAGGGAGATGGTTCGGTGGAATAAGCGCTTCTCTGGCAAGTGCAAGGGCCTGAGTTCAATCCCCAGTTCTGCAAAAAAAAAAAAAAAAAAAAGGAATCCCACTGAACTATGGAATTTCTAAGATTTGTCCAGATGTTAGGCTAATCATTTATGTCTGCTGATATATGAGAATGTGGGAATTCCACACACTATCAAGTTGCCTGTCACCTCACCTGGCCCACCCACATCTTACCCCAGAGCCCACCCTTCTGTGCTTGTACAGAATTAACATCCTCAAGAAATATCATGGTTGACTCAGGATACTCAGAGGTTGATTCTTTGGATAGGTGTATATTCTCTTTACCTTGTCTGTTCTCTGCCTTTGCAAAACAGATTCTGAACAAAGTTCATGGCTTGAGTTAGGGCTGTGGGAAAAAGAAAGCTCATTTGAACCCAACAAACTTGAAAATATGCAAAAGTGCCCATGTGCAAAAATGAAATCTCAAATAGAGCAGGATTACCTAAGAAGACTCTTATCTTCCTCACCCTAGAAGCTCTGTAGATTGAGAACCATCAATCTCATTGTTAGTCGGCTTTCTGTGACTGTAACAAACAACACCTGAGGTAGTCAGCTTATAAAGAGAAAAGGCTTGGGGCTGGTGAGATGGCTCAGTGGTCTAAGGCACCTACTTGGAACAAGCTTAGCAAAGCACAGGGACCGCGGTTCAATCCCCCAGCACCACATGCCAGCCAGCCCCACCCCCTGGTGGGCTGAGCTGGCCACACACACACACACACACACACACACAAACAAACCCCCCCCCCCAAAAAAAAAAGATTATTTAAAAAAAAGAGAAAGACTTGCTTTGGCTCACCGTTTTGGAGGTTTTAGCCCCTGATCAATTGGCCCTGTTGATTTGGGCCTGTGGTGAAGCAATACATGGTGGCGGAAGCATATGGTAGAGCCAAGCTGCTCCCCTCATGGCTAGGACGTGAAACAAAAGAGGAAGAGGAGGGATTAGGGCTCCTTCATCCCCACCAAGAGCACACCCTTGAGGTTCCACCTCTTCAAGCTTCCACCCCTTGCCAACAGGCTGGAGCTGAGGGCCAAGTGCTAGGGAGAGGTTGAAAAGACAAACCACAGCACACTTTCACTCCATTATCTCAGCTTTTCACACGTTCTGAGAGGGACCAGGGAAACCACCCACTGCCCACAGTGGTGGGCTGACTGGTCCCAAGCTTGCTCACTGCTACAGAATTTTCCATGTGAGGAGCTGACGCAGAGTTAGAGTCTGTGTTGATGAAGCTACTTTCCCTCCTATGTGCATACTCAACAGAGTGCAGGCTCCTGTATCTCTGACAAATTGTGAGCAGCACTGTAATGTTTACATTCTCCGCATATATCAAGATTTGCTATCTTGATGTTTGTTTCTATTTCCAATGAACTGTGACTTCGGATTTTTTTTTTCCTCCTTGAATATAACCACCTGGCAAATGTAGACATCTAGTCAAACCTCACCGCATTCTTTGTTTCTTTGTTCATAGCCTGATAGTTCTCCCTTGGGGCTGAGCTCCCCTTCTGCAAAACTGATGCACCCTGGGGCTGGGGAGATGGCTCAGTGGAATAAGTGCTTGCCTGGCAAGCGCAGGGACCTGAGTTCCGTGGTTCTGCAAAAAAAAAAAAAAAAACCAAAAAACAAAAAACTGATACATGCTGTGTGTTAACTGTGTGGCTGTGGGGCAAGTGGAATGGGCTTCCTCCTATCTGCCCTCTTGCTTCTTGACCTCTTAGACAGAAGGTCTAGAATAAACATCTACTTTGCCCTGTAGGCCTACTGAATGAAATGTGGGCACTCTCACAGCAAAAATACCAAGCACAAGTCCACCTTCCAGCTTCATGGGAGAGAAAACTTGCTGTGTCTCACGTTGCCTTTGGAATTAACACGTTGGCATGAACAGTACAGGAGGGATGAAGACCATTTTGTTCTTCACTTGATGAACCAGAGCATTACAGAGTGGGCCTCCCAAGAGCTTCTTCTTTCGCCCAGATCCCTTCTGAGCACCAGCCTCTATTTTGCATTCCCTACCTTGAAGACTGAGAGGTCCAAGATATGTTGTAAGAAAACAGGACTTGGGGCTGGAGAGATAGCTCGTAGAATAAATGTTTGCCTGGCAAGTATAAGGTCCTGAGTTCAATTTCCAGTACTACAAAAAAAAAAAAAAAAAAAAAAAAGAAAAGAAAGAAAGAAAGAAAGAAAGAAAGAAAACAGGACTGTTCTGCTTCTCATAACCCAAAAGGAGTTACTTTTGTGACCATTTGAGCTCATTTCTACCAGGCCTTGTCAGGATCAGAATAACACTTTATAAAATCACTGCACTTTAAAGGTACCTAATAATGCCCAATGGAGCTTCCTTCCCATATGGCTGCCTCAGATGCCTTCCTGGGATCTCCGATGTGGTGGCGGAAGGTCCATCTCCACCCTGAGGGCGAGGGAGCCAGCCTCTCTTCAGCTGTAACTATTTCTAGGCTGTTTCCTCTCCTCCTGGCATGCACGTTGTCAGCTGCTCTTCTAGAAAATGGATATTAAGCCACAGATGGAGAGGCATGCTCCTGGTAGTCGATGAGCTTACAGCCCTCACCCATAAAGCATAGAAAATGTTCTTTTTTTTCTTTTTGGTGGAACTGGGGATTGAACTCAGGCCCTTGCGCTTGCCAGGGAAGCGCTTATTCCACTGAGCCATCTCCCCAGCCCCAAGCATAGGAAATGTTCTTTCCCACCTCAGTGGGTTTGGAGAATCTAATAGCTCATCCAAGCAAATGCTCATCCTAGGCGGGCTTGAGCACACACTGAGGGCCCAATTGCTACCTTCGCTACTGTTGTACCATCCCACGGGGAAGACTGAATGTGCAGCCACGGTTCATGATTTCAACAACAACATTATATAAGACACTGGTCTTCAGCTAGGAGCAATGAAAAAATCCTAGAATGCTTGTCATTTCCTGTTAGCTTTGTTTAGCTCGAGGTGTTTGTTTTACATCATTTATTAGGAAAATTCTTCAAATGAGAAAGCCACACCTGCACGTTTGCAAAGAGAACTAAAAAGAAAGGAAGAACTGAAGCAATTACACCCTGCTCCGCAGTCAGGTTTGTGAGGGAAACCCTCCACTCAGGGCAGGTTTCATTTTGTATGAGTCGCTTTTTTCCTGTTTTGTATATTGGGATTATGGGTATTTTTTTGTTTGTTTGTTTGGTTCGTTTTGCTTTTTGGAAAACATTTCAAAATACTTAAGCGTGGTTAATTTTAAGAGGAACCAGCTGCTCTGGCCCCCAAGAGGCCAGAGAAAAGACAGGGCAGGAGTGGGGAAGGGCCGGATCTCTGGGAGAAGCAAGAGCTGCTCAAGGAATGCACACCTCGGGGGAAACTTGGCTCCCGGGCGGCCGCCCTGCAACAGGCAGGACTCAGCCCAGGAATGCACTGCACTTAGAATGTGCTGGAAATTCATGAAGTTTCCACCATCTGTCCTGAGATGAAACAGCAAGAGAGATCCTCACTGCATGGGGCTGCCCAACCTTGGACTTCCCAGCCTCCAGAACCAAGGACCAAATACATTCTGTGGTTAGGCATTACCCAGCGCCAGGTGCCCCACTCTAGCAGCACAGAAGGGACTAAGCCAGGGTCACCCAACACTTTGGCACATGGGGAACTCACTTCTTTCTTAGAAACAGAAAAAGTCTTGGTGTGACTGAGTCTCTACTCAAAGCCACTTTGAAAATTTCAGTTTGAAAGCACACTTGCTCTGTTTAGCAATGGGACAGAGGAGGCAGGAAGAAGGTCCTTCACCAAACACCGGTGCCAGGCTCCTGGGTCTCCCAGCCGGTGGGCCTGTATCGACCACAAGGCCAGAAATCTCACTGCAGCTAAAAATGAAATTGATGTCTACTTATTTCACCTGACCCCAAAATTGAGTACGTAGCAAAATACAAGTAGATATTTCACATTGGAGAAGGTATTATGGGTGCCAGTTAGGATGCTGGGCCATGGAAACATGTTACTTAAAAACAAAACCAAACGAGAAACATCTTTACCATGGAGATTGTGCGGCCCTGGGCCTCAGTTTCCTCAATCAAAAAGTAGGAATAAAAATAGTACTTAATGTGTAAAAGTTTCAGTTTGAGTGTTGAACAGATTACCAACATCTAAATAGGTATTAAAAAGTTAAAAATTGGGGCTGGTGAGATGGCTCAGTGGTCTAAAGCACCTACTTAGAATAAGCTTAGCAAAGCACAGGGACCGTGGTTCAATCCCCCAGCACCACATGCCAGCCAGTCCCGCCCCCTGGTGGGCTGAGCTGGTCACATATATACATAAATAAAATTTTTTAAAAAGTTAAAAATTAATCCCCGGTTCCGAAAAAAAAAAAAAAAATTAAGTGACACATGTATTAGTTTCCTGCAAATCAACACAAATTTGGTAGCTTAAAACTTCAGAAATTCAGGGGCTGGGGAGATAGTTCAGCAGGTCTAAGCACCTGTTTGGCAAGGGCAAGGACCCAGGTTCAATTCCCCAGTACCACTTACCGTGTGAGGATCACTATGACTCTGAGCTGTGTAGTGAGACTCTGTACCAAATAAAAGTTTGAAAAGATTACAAAAAAAGAAAGGGGGGATGCTGGGGAGGTAGCTCAGTAGAATAAATGCTTGCCTGGCAAGCACAAGGGCCTGAGTTCAATCCCCAGTTTCACACACACACACACACACACACACACACACACACACAGATTACCAAAAAAAACCTTTCAGAAATTCATTATCTTAAAATTCTGGGGGGTGTGACAGTCAGGTGTGAGGGCATGGTCCTTTTCCTGCCTCTGACGTCACTAAGCATTCCTTAGCTTATAAATCAGAGGAAATCTCATCTCAGTCTCTGTCTTCAGTGACCTTTTGCTCCTTCCTGTGTCCCTTAGAAGGACATTCATCATTGGATTTTGTTCCACCTGGATATTCCACAATGGTCTTATCTGGAGATTCCTTAACTTAATTATATCTCAAAGACCATTTTTCGTACTATAGTCAGTCATGTGTCCTGAGGGTTAGGATGTATATAGACAAGCCAACCTACTGCAACACTCAACTGAAAAATCTGTACACAGCTCCTGAAAGACAGGTACAAGAATACCAGTAGCTTTACTCATAAGAGCAAAAATATTGAAACAAACACAAATGTTTATATGATATAGTTTTTTTTTTTGGGGGGGATGGTCTGCAGCATGTTCAGGGTCTCACTACTAGATTGGACTAATAGCAACCTACCTGTTTACAGCCTCCCAAGAGCTGAGATTACAGGCAAGCACCACTATGCCCAGTCTCAATTGCAGTCTGTGTGCCCCAGGGGTGGAGCCAATGCGGCAGACCCGGGGATTGAACCCCTGGCCTCTGCATCTGCTTGCAGGAGCTTTAATCCATTGAGATATTTGGCTGGCCCTTAATTTTTAATGTTTTTAATTTTTTGCGGTACTGGGGATTGAACTCAGGATCCTGCACTTGCCAGGCAAGTGCTTATTCTACTGAGCTACCTCCCTGGGCCATATTTTTTTGTTTGTTTGTTTGTTTGTTTTGTCTTTTTGAGACAGGGTCCCACTATGCAGCTCAGACTGGCCTTGAGCTCACTTTGTTTTATTATTATTATTATCATCATTATTATTATTTGCTACAGAGTCTCCCTATGCAGTTCGGACTTAGTGCTCCCCCTGTATCAGCCTCTCCAGTGCTGGAGTACAGGCGTGTGCCACCATGCCCAGTTTCAGTGGCCAACTTGTCACAGGGCCTGCATGGCATGCAATATTGGGGATCAAACCCAGGTCCTTGATCATACCAGGCAGGTTCTTAGACCACTAAGCTATCTCTCTGGCCCCCTTAAGTTCACTTTGTAGCCCAGGCTGGTCTCAGACCCACAATAGTCCTCCTTCCTCAACCTCGCCAGTGCTGGGATTACAGTCCTGCACCACCATGCCTGGCTTTTTAAAAAATAAAGTTGCTTGGGCCCTCCCTCCTCAGTCCACTGTTTCCTTCCTCATCACAGTGGGAATATGACCCATTCCGGTAGCAACAGTTTTTATCTCTGGGGTAAGGACAGGTGGGCAGGAGGTAGGGATGACTAGGTCCATCCTTCCAATAGGAAGCATTATATGTATTCATCTGTGTATTGGTGGCATCCATGTGAAAAATTGGGCCAGGGAGATGGCTCGGTGAAATAAGCACTTCCCTGGCAAGCGCAAGGGTCTGAGTTCAATCCCTGGTTCTGCCAAAATAAATAAATAAATAAATAAAATAACGTGAAAAATTAGTTACATGTATATGTTATACCACAATAAGTAGCTAAAAGTAAACAAAATTTTACTGACAGTGCAGTGCAGTATGTCACCAATGTCCAAGCTACTCTAACAGCTTTATGGAAAGTAGAGTTGATGTGTGATGACTTGCGCTTATCTGAGTGACAGAATGAGACATTTGATTTTAACCAATGTATATACACATGAAACCGTTACCACAGTCAAGCTAACAACACAGCCTCCACTCCAAGAAGCTTCCCCCTGCTTCTGCTTCCCTCCCCTGCCAGCTCTCCATCACTCCATCCCCAGATCATTAAAATTGTTATGTTAAGAATTTTTGCAGGGC
>NW_004524659.1:6575733-6579264 GCF_000260255.1 Octodon degus
GTGAAGGAACGACACCTAAACCCAAGAGAGCGGGTATTGCAGCATGCAGCTCATCTTGAGAATTGCAGCAATCACTCAAAATAAATGCTTTGGTTTAAAAAAAGAAAAAAAAAATGAATTTTTGCAGGCCGGTTGTGGTGATGACTCCTGTAATTCCAGCAGTCGGTAGGCTGAGGCAGGAGGATTGACATGAGTTTGAGGCCAGCCTGGGCTACATAGCGAATTCCAGACCAGGCTGAACTACATAGTGAGATTCTGCCCCACCCCACCCCCGCCAGAAAAAAAGAATTTTTGCAAACAATAATATCATTACTATGTGTTCCCTTTTGGGGATTATGCCAGACTGTGGAGAACTGAGAAACCCACATACATTCTCCACTCATGCATAAGTAGGGGCTGTCTGAAAACTGGGGGGGGGGGGCTGCAGATACAATGACAGTCAAGAGTCCAGGAAGAAGCCAGGAAGGGGTGCCCATGGCTATGAACACAAACTAAACCCACAAGGCACAAAAGACCAGCAGTCACTTGTTTGGAATACGAAGAACAGGACGGACAACCTGGAAATTGGAACCTTCCTCGAATTGGTCAGGCCTGAGCCCTGGGGCCAGGGAGACAGCCCAAACTCACTGGCCTGAACAGGAAGCCTGCCTGCCGGGGAGGAGCCTGGAGTGACTTTCCCATTGCTTTCCTGGCTGGTGGAACAAAGGAAGACTGAACAACTCACACAGACACACATTCCCCTGAGTTAGGGACCTTACTGGAAACCGGAGTGATTTCCTGCCAGAGTTTCCTTCGGCCCTACTACAGAGCTCTTCAGTGAATGGCACAGGAAGAGTTGCCTCATCCCTAAGCCAGAGGTACCTCAAAGAAGAGCCAGTGAGTGATGGGAACAGTGGGGGACCAGATCCTTGCCACCCACCTCAGATGTGTAAGTAATAAGATGAGGCAGTGCAGGGAAATGTCAGTGGCAGAACTTTGAGGGTGAGTATACATAGCGAGTTCAACACCAGGGTGAACTACATAGTGAGATTCTGCCCCCGCCCCACGCCTCTTTCCCCTCTCTTCTCTCCTCCCTCCTCTCCACTGGATGGCTGCAAAGTCTCACTAAAAAGTTACAGAAGGTGCCGTGGAGACAGCTCAGTGGCTTATGCGCCTGCCTGGCAAGTGCAAGGTCCTGAGTTTGATCTCTGACACCAAAAGAAAAACAAGTTACTGCAGGGAAGATGTGCACAGGAAGTGAATAAAAGGAAAAAAGACGAAAGCAATCAGTAGGGCCGGGGAGAAGGCTCAGTAGAATAAGCACTTACCTAGCAAGCACAAGGACCTGAGTTCAATCCCCAGTTCCACCAAAAACAAAACAAAACAAAAAAAGCAATCAGTAAAAAAAGTGTAAATGAAGAAGACTCTGGTAGGCTAGGAAACCAATTCGATAAAAAATGAAATGAAAAAAAAAATGAAATGAATCATTAAAATGGAAATTAATTAGAAGTAAAAAGAAGAGAAACAGCAACAACAATGAGATGATCTCAAAAGCAGCTGGAAATAAAAGACAAGATTATGCAGTGAAGCCTAAATTACAGTCACTGTGCCTTTCTCAAAAAGTGGGAACAAGAACAATACCTTCACTGTACTGAGTGCAAACAGCCATCAGTTTAGAGCTGAATTTCCTGCAGTTCTCCAAGAGCAAAGATGGATTGCAGACTTTGAGGAGCAAACGTGTTTGCAGGAAGAAAACCTGAAAAGTCTTGCTGGAAATAAATTTCCCCAGAAGGGAAATTAAAAAACTTTAGCTCAAGAGGAAGAAGAGCATTATCAGAGGGAAAAATATAAAATGTAAAGCGAACCAAGGTGCAATAAAAATAATAAATGTGCGAGCAAATCTAAACAGTGATTTATAAAAACACCATTTGGTTTCCAGCCTTTTGTGAAAAAAAAAAAAAAAAAAAGGGACAAGACTGAAATCTGTGATAATCGACTACGACTCAGGATGAGGGACTGTAGGTAATGTGTTTTGAAGTCTGGGTGTTGGAGGTTTACAGGTTAGCTCAGTTGTTTAAGCACCTGCATGGGCAAACCCAGTCAGGCTTGTGAGACCACGGTCATCTCCAGCTCCACAGGCCATACCACACCCGCCCTTGAGGCAGCCTGAGCCAGCCCAAAAAAGAAAAAAAAAAAAAAAATCTTCTGAAGTCTATGTGTTGTGTTGTTCCAGGGAAATAAAATACACAAGAAACTCTGACACATGAAACATGTATTCCAGATAATAGAAAGAGAATGTGTAACGCCTAAATTCAGAGAGTGGGCCGGGGAGATGGCTCAGTGGAATAAGCGCCTCCCTGGCAAGTGCAAGGGCCTGAGTTCAATCCCCGGTTCCGCCAAAAATAAATAAATAAATAAATAAATTCAGAGAGGGAAGAAGATTGTCAAGAAAATCTCTCAATCTAAAACAAGCACAAAAGGTAAAATGAGAAACATACAGGGGACCAGGTGTGGTGACTCACACCTGTGATCCTAGCCCATGGGAGACTGAGGCAGGAAGATCGCCAGGAGTTCAAAGCCGATTTGAACTACATAGCAAGAGCCTGATTCAAAAAGAGAAAGAGGGGGCTGGGGAGAAAAAGAGAGAGAAAGAAAGAAAGGGGATAAGCAAAAGATACACAAACTATTATGACTGAAATATTAAAATACAAGTACGTGGACCATCTGCTTCAGTTAAGATAGACTACAAAAGTAGAAGTAGAAAAAAAAATGCAGCCACATAGCATTTATAAGGTAAATAACTATTAGATAGTAATAAAGGGGCCTGGGATGGTGGTGCACGCCTGTAATCTCAGCACTCTGGAAGCTGAGGGAGGAGGACCCCACTGTGAGTTCAAGGTCAGCCTGGGCTACAAAGTGAGTTCAAGGCCAGCCTGAACTACTGCATAATGAAACTGTCAAAAAAAAAAAAAAAAGGAAATTGAAAATACAGGAGGAAAATAGCAAAATACAAGAGCCAAAAGGCAGCATAGCTGTTACATCAGACAAAAAAAGGCTAAAGCAGTAAATATTTAGAAAGGCAAAATCAGCCGCGATGACATGAAAGCGCCTGGATGCAGCGAAGAGCGTCATCCAGACCAGCAAGGAAGGTGACCCCTTTTCACCACACAGACTATTGGCAAAACTTTGGGAAGATTGAGAGAAAGGGGCCAAGAAAGCTTCACCCTACCAAGATCTTCACCCGTCTCCTCAGGCTGTTCCGAGTGTGCGCTCCACTCAGCTCATTTAGTTCCCCCCTCAAGTCACCCAAAGCTGCTCCTCCACATCCTCTACCCAGACTGTGGGCCAGCTGCAGATGATTCTGCCCTGTATAAATCCACCTACTCTCCAAAGTCCACTGCAGGCCCTCCCCTCCTCCTCCTCCTCCTTCTCCTTCCCCCTCCTCCCCCTCCTTTTCCTCCCCCACCTCATTTCCCCTCCTCTCCCTGTTCACCCTCCTCTCCCCCTCCCCTTCCCCTTCTCCTTCCCCACCCCCTCCCTCCCCTCCCCCTC
>NW_004524659.1:6579404-6583171 GCF_000260255.1 Octodon degus
CCACCCCCCCCTTAACTTTCTGAATGGCGAGGGTGCTTCTGCCTCCCACTGCCTTTTGGTCTACCTGGCCAAGACCCACTGTGCTTCAATGCCCAGCACAGGCCACACACCTTGGAAACACCATAGCAACAATCCCCTTCAAGAAATCTTCCTGTCCTTAGTTCTCAAAACAATACGCTTTTGTTTTTTGTTTTTCCTGGAAAACTCTTTTATTATGACCACCTTGAGTCATAACAAGGTGTTCGCCACCATTTGGGGCCTCCTGATAAATAAGAGCTCCTGAGGGCGTGCGCTTGACGTTAGTCACAGAGCGCGGCTGCCAAAAGCCTGCTCAGGGAATGACTACAGGCCTGTAGTCTTCTCTCATGCTCCTTTTCAGCCTTCAGCACCCAGTTGAGCTATCCCTTTCTCTAGAAACTGCTGGTGATGGCCTGGCATGAAGCGGGTCCTTTTCTGCTGTCTCAGGGCATCGAGCTTCTTTATACTGCTCTTGTAGGTCATTGTGCGTCATCCACTGTGTCTCTTCCACTTCCACCACCATGGGGAGGGGGCAGGGTGTGTCCTCGCCAAACACCCCATGTGCTAGCACAATGTTGGCACACAGACGGTGCTTAGCTCCTTGCATGTGTGTGTGCGTGTGTGTGTGTGTGTGTGTGTGTGTACATACTTGAGGTTCATGCAGTTTACAGTCTTTTGGGGCAGTGGGTACATGTACATACCACAACTTGTTTCTTTTTTTTGGTCCCTTTCCCTCTCCTTTCCTCCCTCCTCCTCCAATCCCCCATCCCACTTTCCATCCTTGTTGGTATTATTCCTCGTAGCTCCTGCGATGGCATGGAGCATTTATATTCATTGAGGCCATTGGCTTCCTGTGCTCGGTGTATGTCCCTTCTACTTATTTCCCTTCCCCTCCCCCTCCCCCTCCCCCCTCCCTTGGACCACCTCCCTATTGCAGGAGATCCATCCCCTCGTCCCCTGCTACCCATCCTTTATTACTCTCTCTGTCTGTACTTTGCCTCCCTCAGATGACAGACAGCATGCAGTATTTTAGCTTGTGGACCTGGTTTAGTTCATGCATCACTGTATTCCACAGATACATCCATTTTCCTACAAATATGACAAATTTGTCATTCCTTACAGCTGAGTAGATACTGCATTTTTCTTTTCTTTCTTTCTGTCTGTCTGTCTGTCTTTATCTAGCTATCTTTTTGAGTAGGGCCTCACAATCACAGTGCAGTTCAGGCTGGCCTTGAGCTCCCTTCGTAGCCCAGGCTGGCCTCAGCCTCACAGTGATCCTCCTGCCTTAGCCTCCCAAGTGCTGGGATTACTGGTATACACCACCGTGCTGGCTCCACATTTTCTTTATCCAATTGTCTGTTGATGGGTGTACAGGCTGCTCCCAGGTTTTAGCTATTATGCATTGGGCAGCTATGTATTATGAGGTCTTAGGTTCTTTGGGGATGATACCCACCAGGGGTTTAGCTGGGTCATATGGAATTTCTAATTTCAGTTCTTTGAGAAATCTCCACTCTAATTTCCATAGTGGTTGCTGCTTATTAAATAGAAAAATTTGAACATGAATCTTTCATGTCTAAGAATAATTTGCTTCTTCCTCCCCAATTAAATTTACTATCACAGAGTGTATGATTATTTTATTTCGTCATAGACATTTTCAAATATTCCTTATACTAAGAAAAGTAGGGCCAGGGAGATGGCTCAGTAGAATAAGCGCTTCCCTGGCAAGCGCAAGGGCCTGAGTTCAATCCCCAGTTCCACCAAAAAAAAAAAAGAAAGAAAAGTATAATGATTTGTCTTATATATGACAGCTAGCTTTCAAGGTTACCAACATTGTTGCCAATCTTTTGATAGAATGTTCTGCCAGGAAGGTGGCATAAGTGCCTGCCTGGCAAGCACAAGGTCCCGGGTTTGATCCCTGATACTGTCAAAAAAAAATTTTTTTTTTCTAAGAACTTGTTAGGATATAAGCACGTCTTATAAAATGGAGCCTTTTTTTTTTTTTTTTCTTTATGGAACTGGGATTGAACTCAGGCCCTTGCGCTTGCCAGGTAAGCCCTTATTCTACTGAGCTATCTCCCTGGCCAATGGAGCCATTTTGATTGTACACTATGAGCAAATATTTTCATGCATAACTTTGCCTTATGGCGCAGCACACTGTGTATTAAAATTTTAAATAGGTATTTGCTACCTCATTCAAATGTGATCTGAGATAAGCTCAGGGAAGGGGCTTGGCCTTGGAAGAAATAAGAGATTAGCAATATCCTGGGGCAGCCCACAAGGAAGGGTTTGGGCTCTTAGGACCTCTTTGCTTCCCTGGAACTCCACCCGAGCTGGTCTCAATTCAGTTGAGTCAGAATGGCCTTTGTCCGCACCCCTTACAGAGTTTCCCCTCTTGTGATCTGAGAATGGAGAAGCAAAGCCTTCATTTCATTTACGGGGGGTACAGTCTCTGACACAGCCAGCCAGGGACCCTGACCCCTCCCTCAGCCTTCTTGTCACCAGTCCAAAGTGTCCACTCATAGCAGCCTCTTTATCCCATGCTGCCAGCCCCTGTAGGCCCCTGGCAACACAGAGGATCACGCTATCACATGGCAGATGCCTGGCATGGACGTTGGTGCCAGGGCAGAAGGGCCTGAGCAGGAGCCCCCCCCCACCTTCTGGACAAGGACTGCAGACCCTCAGAGCCCTCACAAGGTAGGGAGTGGGGCAGAGCAACTGGGGGCAGAGCAAGGGTGAGGAAGGGCAGAGAGCATCCTGACAGGACAGACACTGGTGTGGAGGGCAGGGGGCCTCACGGGCTTCCTTCCTACAGCACAAGTTGGGGAGGGGTGCTGGAGAATTGTTCAGGGACACAGGAAGAAGGGGGTGCTTGGCAGAAGAAAGGGGCAGAGAGGGAGGCCTTACAGGGAGTGCTGGCCTCTGCAGGCTCCTGGAAGGATGAACAGAACCCTCAGCTTTTCATCTGAGCAGGAGACACGTCCCAGAGTGGTGCAGGGAAGGGGACCAGCTGCAGTGCTTGGCCACTAGTTGGCTCAGGAAAGCCACTTCTGTCGTTCGGTGTTGACAGTGTTTCATTCTGGTTCAGAGTTTCAAACTGCCCCACCCCCAGACGCACTGCAGATTTATTTTCTGCATCTGCTTCCTCCTTTCTTCAGACTTAACGTCATAAATCCATTTACTTTATTCATTGTTCATTCACTCCACAAATACTTGCGTCAAGGGCTAGAGATGTGATGGGCAGCCTGTAATGCGGGCACGATAAAAATGTATTCTGAAGGCATACACTGCTGCTAGGCATGGTGCTGCACGCTGGTAACCCCAGCACTCTGGAGGCTGAGGCAGGAGGATTGAATCTGAGCCCAGCCTGGGCAATGGCAGCAACTTAGCGAGGCCTTGTCTCAAAAAATTAGTGGCTGGGGATGTGGCTCAGTGTGAAGGCCCTGGGTTCAATTCTCAATACTGCAAAAAAGAAAAGGGAGAAGAAGAAGGGGAAGGGGAGGTAGAAGAATAAAATCTTACCATGCAGCAAGTCAGTATTATTTTAGCTAGCACATATTAAGAACTGACTCTAACCCTAGTGACTCTTGAATCAAAAATGAGAAATCTAGCAGTGTTTGGAAGGCTGAGGCAGGAGGATGCCGGGAGTTCCAGCCCAGCCTAAGCAACATAATGAGTTCAAGACCAGCCTGAAGTACAAAGTAAGGTCCTATCTCAAAAAACAAAACAAAGTAAAATGGGGGGAGGGAGAG
>NW_004524659.1:6583283-6584104 GCF_000260255.1 Octodon degus
GGTGGGATGTTAACATAGAATTCCAGAATGACAAGAAAAACTGTTAGCTTGGGGGAGGTGAAGAAGGAAAAAAAAAATCAAATCCTCAGAAAAGCTTCCCAACAATGGGAAGAAAGAAATCAGAGGTTGAATGTTTCCACATCTTGGAAAAAGCATGTAGGAAATTTAGGAAAGTACTGTCTTCTGATTTGCCTGACTCACCCCGCGAGATTCAACGTAGCCATTTATTTCTCTGTCACTTAGTAGTTTCCAGCTGACCTATGCTAATCTGATACAGACAGGTATTATGAAAATGAAATGAGGGCCAGCCAAATAGCTCAGCGGATTAAAGTGCCTGCAAGTGGGTGCAGGGGCCCGGGGGTTCGATCCCCGCACTTGCTGTGTGGCCCCATCTCCATGGCACACTGAGATGGCGAATGAGACTGGGCGTGGTGGTGCAGCCTGTAATCCCAGCTCTTGGGAGGCTGTAAAGAGGAGGATCACTACGAGTCCAATCTAGTAGTAAGATGCTGAACACCCGTAGACCCTTCCCTAAAATACAAAATTAAAAAAAAGAAAGAAAATGGAATGCACAATGCACAAATAAGTGCACTGGGACTGTAAAGTGAACATGCTTATCCATTTGTTTTTATTTTTAATATTTTTGGTACCTGGAATTGATGAATATGCATAAAGTCCCCCCAACACTGCTGAGCCTCTCTGTCTTCTGGGCACATTGCTTCCCTTCCCTTCCCTTCCCTTCCCTTCCCTTCCCTTCCTTTTCCTTCCCCCTCCCCTCCCCTTCCCTCCCCTTCCCTCCCCTTCCCTTCCCTCCCCTTCCT
>NW_004524659.1:6584204-6593731 GCF_000260255.1 Octodon degus
CCTATTTAGAGACCTCCCCTTTCCTTTCCTCCCCTCCCTTCACCTTCCCTTCCCTTCCTTCTTCCTTACTGGAGACTAAACCTAAGGCCTTGAATATGCTAGGCAAACACTCTACCACTGAGCTATACCTTAGAGTTTTTGTTTAGTTTTGTTTTTGAGACAGAGCCTTGCTAAGTGGCCCAAGCTGGCCTCAAACTTCGGATCCTCCTGTCTCAGCCTCCCAAGTAGCTGGGATTATAGCATGTGCCCCTGGGCCTGGCTAAGGGATAGTCTTCTACGTGGCTAACTCATTAATCTTACCATCAGCCAGGGGCTGCTCACGGGGCAGACCCATTGTGGGCGGCGCTTCACTGAACAAACACTGCCCGGTGAACCATCGCGTTTGCTGCCCTCCAGGACTCCGCAGTGGACAGCAGACAGCAAGGTAAGCCAACAGGAGACTGTGCTTGGGACTGGGCAGAGTGAAAACTAGAATTTCGGTCTGAGCAGTTGGTGTTTAACTTGAACCTTCAAAGCACTTGCGACATAAGTTAACACTTCCACATTTGCTTTAACTACACTCCAGGGGAGATGGCTTAGTAGAATAAGAACTTCCCTGGCAAGCGCAAGGGCCTGAGTTCAATCCAAATAAATAAAGAAAACAAAATTAACTACACTCCAGCCTGAAGGTCCTTGGGGTTTGGGGATTTGTAATATAAAGACCCCCGAGAGAAGGGCTGCCTGTCCTTTCTCTGTGTCCGCACACCCAGGTGGCCACACACTTCCACACAGCCCAATTTCATGTGCACACAGGTTCTCACCATACGCAGTAAGCTAGACTCGCAGGCTTTCTCAGCCCCGGCTGCACACCGGAATCCCTATAAAATCAGAGAATCTGGAGGGCGGTTCCCTCAATCAGGAATCTTCAAAGCTCCTCTTGTGATTCTCAACTCGCCGCCAAGACTGAACCCTTGAACTCAAGCACCGCTTACACTCGCACACGGAAAGCCTGTGGGTCTTCACAAGATGCAGTGTTTGATTCAGCGGGCCTTGTGTTCTGGTCTAGGGCTCTAGGTTTGTACCGAGTTTCCAAAGTCCGTAATGCTGCAGGCGTCTGGACCATACTTTCAGCCGGAGCTGGGAACTCTGGCAAAGGGTGGTGTTTCTTGCGCCCTCTGGTGGTCAGAATCTTTCTAGCAGCACTTTGCAAAGAGCTGATGTTGGAAATCCTCTCTAAAACACGTAATTTCTGCAGTCTTTACCCATTCTTTCCCCAGAGCCCAGTCAGCTGCATCTTGACTTTGTCCTTGTAGTGCCCTGGGTAGAGCCCTGTCAAGCCGGCCTGGACTCCTGACCTATGATGCTGTCAGCTCATAAATGTTCTGCAGCAATAGAAAAGGAATAAAGTTTTATAGACTGCAATAATAGGCCATTTGAGACTTACAAATAGATCCACGGGCTTGACCATTGACCCTGCATGATTCTGCAAATCCAGGCAGATGGATCAGCTCCAGCCTCCTGCTCCAGTGAGAGGAGATGTCGAAGGGACCGTGCTTCTCTTTTTATCATTATTATTATCTATTTTATTTTATTTATTTATTTATTTATTTATTTAGGCTGAACTGGGGATTGAACTCAGGCCCTTGCGCTTGCCAGGCAAGCACTTATTCCACTGAGCCATCTCCCCGGCCCCTTCTCTTTTTATCAAGACTATTCCTGGGGCATTTTTCTTCCCATGCACTTTTCTTCATCTTGTGATGTTTGTTGTCACTGACATCTGCAGAAGGTCAGGGATAGCCAGGCACGGTGGTGCTGCACACTTACAATCCTGGCACTTGGGAGGTGAGGTAGGAGGTTTGCTGTGAGCCTGAGGCTACATATGAGTCCCTGTGTCAAAAAAGAAAAGAAAAAGGCTCAGGGGTAGGGTGGGGATTTTCTAAAGCTGAGCACAGTAATATGTTCACCCCACAGACCCTCCTTACTACAGGATTCAGACATTCCCCTACTGAGAGATGGATCTATGTTTTTTTCCTGTTCGATCAAGCAGATGTGAGACAAAGGTGGGAGTGACAATAGGCGACTTTCAAGGCTAAGTCGTGCTCCTGTTCTCTCTCAGGGTACCCACTCCTGGAAGTCAGGCGCCATGCTGGGAGGAAGCCCAAGCAGCCACACTGAGAGGCTATAAGGAAAGTGGGGAGACAGGCAGGAAAAGCTAAAGGGCCTTGGTGAGGTTTCTGGCAAATATAGAGCTAACCCCTGCTAGAGAGAGAATACTAAGAAAAACAGAGAGAGTGAATCAGGCTGGCCTGGCTCACTTCATGCCAAGATACAGCTCCCTCCTTCCTCCATCTTCAATCAAGTGGGCGAGAAGCAAAGTGGGGAGGGGAAGAATATATCCTGAAAACTCACTTCATATATGAAATGTACACGAACATCTAAATGCTAACACATCCATACATATAAATACACATATATGTTATTTTTCTTACCACATTAATACACTAAAATGTACATTGGTTCTTTTAACTGATTTGACCTTGAAGGTAACTCCGCTATAAATCTCACAAGATAAGCACAGAGAAACCACAGAAGTGCTTATGCAAGAATGTACACGTGGGCAGCAGAAGGGGCAATGGACAAATCAAGGGTCTTGGAGTCCCAAAATAGCCAATCAAGTTATAACAACTCTCAAGGGGCCAGGGAGATAGCTCAGTGGTATAAGTGCCTGCCTGGCAAGTTCAAGATCCCAAGTTTGATTCCCAGCACCACACACACACACAAAAGAAAGAAAGTAAAAAGGAAGAGGGGCTGGAAAGATAGCTCAGTGGTCTAAGCGCCCACCTGGCAAACACAAGGAACTGGATTAGATCCCTGATACTGCATACAGTGCCGGCCCCTGCCCTGGTGCACTGAGCAAGCCCCCAAGACAGGGCATAGTGGTGCAGGTTTGTAGTCCTGGTGCTGGATAGGCTGAGCCAGGAGGATCACTACAAGTCTGAGCTGCGTGGGGAGACCCTGTATCTAAATAAATAAGCTAAGAACAAACACCTGAGTTGTTGAGCACCAGCTTCAGGCTCCCTACTTTACTCTGACAAAGTAACTATCTATCTACTTACTTTTTTTTTTTTTTTTTTTTTTGCAGAACCAGGGTTTGAACTCAGGCTCTTGAGCTTGCCAGGGAAGCCCTTATTCCACTGAGCCATCTCCCCGGCCCCTTACTTTCTTTCCTTTTCCTAATAAAAGGATTTTGTTCTCCCATTTCTCTTCCCTTCCCAATAAAATGTTTCATATCTTCTTTGAAACTTATATCTCTAATTCTTTAATTGAAGGAGGGTTTTCTTTTTTCCAGATTAACTTAGATAAAATTCTGTGCTCTCAAGACATACCAGGTGCCCGCTGCTATGCTGGCCCCAGCCCCAGTTGGGGGCCACCCAATGGCCAGACACGTGAGTGAGGGAAAGCCTTCAGAAGAGCCCAGCCTCATCCTAAAGCCACTGCAGGGGCTGGTGAGATGGCTCAGTGGCCTAAAGCACCTACTTAGAACAAGCTAAGCAAAAACGCAGCGACCACGGTTCAATCCCCCAGCACCACATGCCAGCCAGCCCCGCCCCCTGGTGGGCTGAGCTGGCCACACACACACACACACAAACACACACACACACACACACACTAAATAAATAAATAAACTAAAGCCACTGCAGCCACTCGTGGTCCAAATCCTAGATTTGTGAGCAGAACAATGTTGCTTTGAGCCCCTCAATGCTGGGGTGACTCGTTATACAGCAATAGGTCATCAAAGCACTCTCAGCTTTGTCCTGAGGACAAAACCCCAAATACGGTCAGGCCTAGGATGAAAGTGAAGAGCCACAGGTTTTTACAAACTACAGATGGGTTGCCTATTTTTCATTAATTGCTCTTTTTTTTTTCTGGCAGAACCGGGGATTAAACTCAGATCCTTGCTCTTGCCAAGAAAATGTTTATTCTACTGAGCCATCTTCCCCCCCCCCCGTTTTTTTGTATTTAGAGAAGGGTCTACAGGGTGTTCAGGGACTCACTACTAAATCAGACTTGTAGTGATCTGCCTGGGGCTTTTTGCTGTTGTTGTTTGTTTATTTTGTTTTGTTTTTTGGCTGAACCAGGAGTTGAACTCAGGCCCTTGTGCTTGCTAAGCAAGCACTTATTCTACTGAGCCATCTCCCCAGCCCATTAATTGCTCTCTTAAAAAGGTAATATCATAAGAAACAAAGCTTATAAACTTTGTAAACTAGTAGGAAACCAGTCCTAGAACATTTTAGGAAAATTAGTAGTTTTAAAACATTCTTCTCTGCATTTAATTCAATTGAAAATTTGTCCCTTTACATAGTTTTCTAGAACAGTATAGGCCCCTTGGGTACTATAGGTTTAGACGTTTTCTCCAGGTACCACTGCACCTGTTGCTGGCAGATGTCTAAGCCAACCTCGGTGCATCTCCACCTCTTGTTATGGGTGCCCTTTTGAATTTCTTTCCTTTGATTAGGGATTTGCCTCTGTGACTTACTACTAATTAAGACCATGGTGGGGCCAGGGAGATGCTTCAGTGGAATAAGCACTTCTTTCACAAGTGCAAGGGCCTGAGTTCAATCCCTGTTTCTAGAAAAAAAAAAAAAAAAAAAAAAAGACCATGGCAAATTCAATAACACATCAATTCCATGTCTAGGTGGAAAGAACATCACAACTTCTGTCTTTCTGGCAGACTCTCAATTGCCTTCTTGACCCAAGGCTTTAAAGCAACAAGTTGCCATGTGGGCAAGGCCCTCCCCAAAAGGCGCAAAAGCCTGCATGGAGAAAACAACGAAGGCCAACCATTTATGAAAAACTGAATGGATTTAAGAGTGACTCCTTTCCAGCTGAGCCGTAAATGAAACATCAGCCCTGGCTGGCAGTACACTTGAGGCAGAGGACTCAGTCAAGCCACGCTTGTGGGGCCGGGAAGATGGCTCAGTAGAATAAGCGCTTCCCTGGCAAGCTCAAGGGCCTGAGTTCAATCCCCAGTTCCACCAAAAAAAAAAAAAAAAAAAAAAAAAAAGCCACGCTTGTGTTCTAGACAAAACAAATTATCCCAGCATACATTTCAGATGGGCTTAAAACAAACTCATAGCTCAGCAGTCTAAAGCGCCTGCCTAGACAAGCCTAGGCAGGCACAGGGAACCGCGGATCCGTCCCCTCCCCAGCATGCCGTGCCAGCCTACCCTCAGGGCAGGCTGAGCTGGCCAAAAAAATAAAAAGAAAGAAATATGTTTCAAGTCAACACTCATTTGTTACATCTTAGTTTCTGTGGATTTCTTAGGCAGTAATAAATAAATAACCCCCTACCCCTCCTCTGTCTGCCTCTGGGTGATTTCTTTATCAAATCCCCAGGCATGTTCAATCTAACACGTGCGCGCACGCGCACACACACACACTTTCTCACCTCAGTGTGCCTACCCCACGTATGTCTGTCAGCTACATCACGCCTACTGGCTTCTCCCCTGATGCAGCAAACCTGGGTTTGCTGCATTCTCTCGGAATGCAGAATGCAGTAGCCTGTTCCTCTTCCCTGTAAAATACTCCCCCCGAAGCTTGGGTCTGACTTTGAATCAGGGAAAGCCTCAGACACACTCTCCAACCCTAGATGTCACAATTTCATTTACTCTTCTCCTGGGCCAGGCTGAGCTCAGGCTCTGCCCAACCTGTGGCTTCCTCAGGATGAACTGGCTCTTCTGGTAGCAGCAAAAGCCATTTTCTCCAAGGCAGGAATTTTCTCTCACTCGGGCTCCTGCCCCTCTTCTCCTGGCAGTCTGCACTAGCATCCTTTAGGCCAGTGGTGGCTGTGGTTTTTTGTTTGTTTGTTTTTTGAGTGCTGTGTTTTTTGAAGACAAAAGATGTTAATGTATGAGTTGTTTATTTCTAAACTGAAGTGTCAGTTTTCAGGTTTAACAGCGGCTCTGGCACTTTGTGGTAAGTGGGTTTTGTGTTGCTGGCAGGGCACCCATCTCTAAGAGGTTTGCCCTGGACGGTGATGCTTCGCAGCTTTGGAAAGGTGAGGAGTGGTCTTACCCATGGAGGAGCCCTCGCCCAGAGAAGGCCAGAGACAGGAGAGGCACAAGTGGGCTTCTGCACTGTTTGGTTGGAAAACTGGGAGGCAGAGCAGTCCAAGTTGAGGCCACCTTATCAATTCCTGCCTGCTCCCCCTTGCCTTTGCCCTCTTCCCTGTATAACATGACACCGCAAGCTGTTTGTCCCACAAAACGTGCCATCAAATCATGTGTGTCTTTCCTTTTGTCTCTATACACTCCATTCTAGGGCTGGGGAGATAGCTCAGTGTCATAAGTGCCTGCCTGGCAAGTGCAAGTTCCCAAGTTCGATCCTTGGAACCAGAAAAAAAGAATTGAAATCTATACACTCCATTCTAAGTTTATATTCTCTCTTTCTTTCTTTTTTTTTTTTTTTTTTTTTTTTTTTTTTTTTTTTTTTTTTTTTTTGTGGAACCGGGGATTGAACTCAGGCCCTTGTGCTTGCCAGGCAAGCGCTTATTCTACTGAGCCATCTCCCCGGCCCCCCTCTAAGTTTATATTCTGTAGCCAAACACCATACCTCGAGAAAGAAAGACCTGCTTTGGTTCCCAAAGACTGGATGAAAATTTCCAGGCCACGGGTTTCCATTTCCAATGGCCTTCATAGGCAAGCACAGAGGAGGATGCTTTCTGTAATCAGGAGCTGGGCACACCTCAGATGCCACCCCATAGCACGGAAAAGAGCTCGGCAAGGCCACATCTCAGGTGACCACTGTGCGGACTAGGGCAGGACAGTGTGGCTGCAGACAGCTGCGGTCAGAGCCCAGCCGGAGGCCCCCGAGGGAAGAAAGTAGTTTTTTCCCCCCTCTAAGAGATGGCAGCATGCCCTGCTCTGTGCAGTCAGCTCAGAGTGAGATTTCCTATGAGAAATAGGGCGGCTGAGGGGCAGGTAATCTGGGGGTCCCCAAGATACAGTAAGGAGCTAGAGCAACAAACCAATCATTTTGGAAAACAATGTGTTGGGAGGCCTGAGTGCTAATTTTTCATACTTTTTATATTTTGTTCTGTTTTGATTTTTTGGTGCCTGGCATCCAATTTTTCATCCGCTTAATAAATATTTATTGAATATCTGCAGGGTTTCAGGTACTGTTTTAGGAAGTGATGTTACAGAGGACAACACATATCCAGTGACCAGCTCCAGCTAGGATCCATTCCAAACGATGCAAAGCAAAGGCCTAACCAGAAGGCACAGAAGCTGCGAAACGGAAGGCAAACATGGAAGAATGTTATGAAAATTAATCCCAGCTTTTGGGTGGACTTTCTAGATAGGATATCCTAAAAATAAAAAATGGTCATGCTAAAAAAGTCATAAAATAAAACACAAATGATATATGGATAGAAATGCTTGTTACTCATGTCACAGTTAATTTTCCACATTTATCAAAAGCTCTGGGGGGTTTAAAAAAAAAAAAAAAGCTCTGAAAGTCAATAAGAAAAAGTGCACAACAATCCAGTTTAAAATGGGCAAAGAGGGCCGGGGAGATGGCTCAGTGAATTAAGTACTTCCCTGGCAAGCGCAAGGGCCTGAGTTCAATCCCCGGTTCTGCAAAAAAAAAAAAAAAAAAAAAGAAAGGAAGAAAGAAAGAAAGAAAGAAAAAGACAAATTTAAACTTCTTTGAGGCACACTTCTTCACATAGCTGGTTGGCTATGACCTAAAAACTGATACACTCTTTTGCATTTTTACTATTTGAAGGGAGTAGACAGGCAGTGCATGCTGTGGATAGGAAAACAGATTGCTGATACCTCCATGGAAAGCGACATAGAAAACTTATTTTCATGTTTGTTATATAAATTATTTATTGTAAATATTAGAAATGCACCTAGATTTTCTTATAAAAAAAAATCAGGGCCAGCCAAATACCTCATCAGATCAAAGCACCTGCAAGCAGGTGTAGGGGCCTGGGGTTTGATCCCCAGGCCTGCTGTGCCATCCCTGTCCCTGGGGCTTACTGAGAGAGCAACTGAGACTGGGCGTGGTAATGCGCACCTATAATCCCAGCTCTTGGGAGGCTGTGAACAGGCAGATCACTATGAGTCCAATCTAGTAGTGAGACACTGAACATCCTGTAGACCCTTCCCTAAAATGAAAAAATAAATAAATAAATAAAAAATCAGGGCTGGCTTGATAGCTCAACGGACTGAAGTGCCTGCGTAGGCAGAGCGCAGCAGCCCAAATTCAATCCCCCACCCACAGGGTGCACTGAGACAATAATTGAAACTGGGCGTGCACCTGTAATCCCAGTGCTTTGGAGGCTGAAAACAGGAGAATTACTATGAGTCCACTCTATATAGTGAGACCCTGTATACTCTGTCTTAAATACAGAAAGAAAAAAAAAATTAGTGTGGAGATTCTTCAAAAGAAAAATCTTTTTTTTTTTTTTGGAGGCCCAAAATGCCTTTAGGGCATTTCTTGTTTGCTGTGACTCTCTGGGTTCGAACCACAGAAGCCTGAGCTTGAGGGCTTTGCTTTGGCAGGCACTTAAACAACTGAGCTATTGGACAGGCCCCCAAAATGGAATAAGGATTTTTTTTTTTTTTTTTTTCTCCTCAAATGCCTTCAGGGCACTTTGGGTGGGCTAGAGTGTTGTGGGAATCGAACTACAGCAACCTGAGGCTGACAGCTTTGTGGAAGCAGCCACTTAAAGAACTGAGCTAGGGCCAGGCCCCCGAGAAAAATCTTAAAAAATAGAAATCTCACTTGATGTAGCTTTAACTCTTCTGGATATCTTCCTGAGAGTAAAGGACACCATACTATAGTGATATGTGTATATTTACATTTATTTATTTTTTGAGGGGGCAGAACCAGGGATTGAACTCAGGACCTTGCGCTTGCCAGGCAAGCGCTTATTCTACTGAGCTATCTTCCCAGCCCCGCATATTTACATTTATAACAGCATGACTCATAACAGCTAAACCATCAGGTGGATAAAGAAAATTTGGGGGGCCAGGGAGATGGCTCAGTGGAATAAGTGCTTCCCTGGCAAGCGCAAGGGCCTGAGTTCAATCCCCAGTTCTGCCAAAAAAAGATAAAGAAAATTCGGTGTGTATGTGGGAAATCTAAAGGGAGCTAGCTCAGCGGCATAAGCACCTGCCTGACAGGAGCAAGGTCCTGAGTTCAATCCCTGGTACCACAAAACAAAAGCCTAGAAAATTTGGTACATATAAAGAATAAAGTACATTTCAGCCATAAAGGATAAATCTGAATCATTTGTAGAAAGATGAATTTGCCCAAAGGCCATAATGCTAAGTGAAATAAGTCAGACATTGCAGTGAGCCCTTCCTGGTCCATATCACAGCCCAGGAAGTTTCTATCTATAATCCCATGGTAAAGTTATGGGAATTCTAGTGAATTAATTCCAGTCCACCACTTCCAGCATAACTCATGGTGAGAATAAAGACACTAAGGCATATTTATAGTTGTGGGGAGGTAGGGGGGTCCTAAATCCAGGTAAGACC
>NW_004524659.1:6594751-6596222 GCF_000260255.1 Octodon degus
TAAAAAGGATTCAGATAAATGTATGCACCACTTCCCCATGATGAACATATTGATTATTTATCACAACATCTGTGAATAAAAAAGGGACACTAAACCCAGAAATCTCTCCTATATACTCACAAATGTATGACATAGGTCTAATTTCCAGGCATTTTTCCCCTATGGTAAAAAAAATGTTGGACCAGTTGACAAGTCCACACACAGGGGCTGGTTAATTGAAGGACAGCTCACACAGAGGTGTGCCCGGGATCTCCAGCAACTGGCTCTCAGAAAAAAGTGCTGACTTACAGCATTTGGATTCTTTATCACATCTCCACAAATACAAATGTAAACGCTTATTTTCTAAAACATGGAATTTACCCTGTGCTTAGGTTATGTTATTCCTTGGGGTCCAGGCTGGCTTCCCCAGCTCCTCTCTCCACCACCCTCCCGTGTGCCTCTCTCCCCTCTCTGGTGTTTCTCCCAGTGAGGCCAGTGACTCCAGAATCTCTCTTCAGCCCAGTTCTCAGAGCTCCAGAATCCATCTGCTTCCCAGGTGGCTTCCCCGGGTCATTTGCTTGCTGCTCACCTTCAGTGCTAACCCTCCCCTCCCTCTCACCCCTATTTTGTATGACCCCACCGGTCCTTCCTACCCACAAACACATTGTCCTGCAATATTCTGTTCCCATTTCTCTGCGCCCTCACAGCTTCACACACTGCCCTCTCATGAGCATACTGCCTGGCCTCCCAGGTCTTCTGAAATCTAGACAGAAGCCTTCCTCACCCCACAACTCCTGTGTTCTGCATGCATTCACCATGCGGATGACACCAGGGTCTGCTGCCAAAGGAAGCAGCAGCCAGTCTTCTTCCTGTCTGGGCTGGGAGGGTCCAGGATCTGGACTGCTGCATACCTTTAACCTAATTCTGAGGAACAACTTCCCTAGGCTGCCCCCATTCTGGAACATGGTCCTCTGGGGCTCTCTTCTGGACACAAAGTCTTTCACTTTTGCAATTTTGAAACTACCAAGGGTGGAATCCTGCTGGTTCTTGTGATATCCTTAACACATTTTCTCAGTGGTACTCTTCTCAAATATTTGTCTTTTTCTTGCTAGTCTTTTCAGCAACCAATTTCTCTTCTGTTCCACATTTGCAGATGCAACTTTGCTGGAGCTCCCTTTCTGGCCAAATTCACAACATTCTGAATCATTCTGCTGGGCTCTTTGCTCTTGATTTTCAACATAAATCAAATAAAAACCCTTAACAGTATCATGCCACCACCTCAACATTATACTGCTTTGAGATTTCTTCTGAAAGATCAATAAATCTTCCACCCTTAATTTTTTTTTTGCAGAACAGAGGATTGAACTCATACCCTTGCGCTTGCCAGGTAAGCTCTTATTCTACTGAGCCATCTCCCCAGACCCCTCCATCCTTAATCTTAACCTCAATCTCAGGCAAAATCTTTTTATTATTATTATTATTTTTTTTTTTT
>NW_004524659.1:6599677-6610127 GCF_000260255.1 Octodon degus
GGAGGTTATGAGCAGAATATATTTATTGAGAGAAAGAAAGCTCCTGTCCCGAGAGAGGGACAGGAGGGGGGCCCAAGCAAGTAGTTCCCCCTCAAGCAAAATCTTTTGAAATAAGCATTATGCAGACAAACTTTCTGCCAAGCCATATTACACATCGTCTGGAGTCCAACAGCCAATGCAGTCTTTCTTCCCAGCAGAAACCTCCTGAGCCTGGTGTTTACCAGCAGGATTTCCTTTTTCTTTTCTTTTTTTCTTTTTTCTTTTTTTTTTTTTCAGAACCAGGGATTGAAGAACTCAGGCCCTTGCACTTGCCAGGGAAGTGCTTATTCCACTGAACCATCTCCCCAGCCCTACCAGCAGGATTTCTGTCAGCCTTCTCATCTTCTGAGCCCTAACCAGAATCTCCCATCAAGTACAGCCCAAGACTTTCCAAGGTTGCCCTTTTACTCAAGCTTTCTGAACCTTTCCAAACTCTTCCCACAAGCTAGTTCCAAAGACTCCTGAACCACACAGTCAATAACTGTCACAGCAACAACCCCACTTCTTTGGTGCCAAAATCTGTCTTAGTTACTTTTCTATTCCCGAGACAAAATATCTGACACCAAAAGTTAAAGGGGGAAACATTTATTTGACTCACAGTTCATAGAGATTTTAGTCCATAATTGGCTGGCTCCAAGGCAGGGTGATATGGCAGAGGGACATTGCAGGGAGAAATAGTCCATGGCAAAGGTGGGCAGGGAGAAGACAGCAAGCACCAAGTCCAAGCAACTTTAGTAGCTTCTTTTGGCCCCTTTTATATTCTATCTAGGCTACCAGGCTTAGGGCAGGTGCCAAACCAATGTACTGATTTAGTAGTCACCCACCCCTAATCCTAGCACTCTTAATTCAAATTGCAACCATGAATCAATTACACACTCTAAATCTAGCCACCTCTGAAAACTCCCACCTATGGCGGCATGAGCCTTTGGGGGACATCAGCCACAAGCTATAACAGGTAGAAAAGGGGATAAGTCCCCCAGGTTTTTGTTTTCATGGAACGTGATATAGAGCAGGGATGTGAGGCATGTCCTTGCAGGCAGTAGACAGCTGCCAAGCTGTAAGAACAACAATGGGATGCAGGAGGTTCACTGCTAGGGGATGACTAGTAGGAGGCTTCTCTGAGCCTCTGGAAGTGGAGAGAAGGAAGGACGGTGGTGAAACATACCTTTGCGTGAGTACAGGAACTCAGGCAGCTGCCCGTGAACTTCCAGTCTGCAGAGCACCACTGTATGTGTGGTAACTGATTTTTAATTGTAGGTACTCAGAGAACCGGGGACCTCATTTCCAATGCATGGGCTGTTTCCCAAGCTTGCTGGGTCTGTCCTTAGTGGGGTGGGACCAGGTTACTCCCTGAGGAGCGTGTCATTTTCTAAGGCTCAAATTCCGTATCCCTTTCCCTGTCCATCTCCCTCTTTTCTTCTTAACCTTCTCATCCTGGTCAACGGGAAGCACTGCAGGGCCGCAGAGGAAGTGCTTACTTGGAGAAGGCTGTGAGATGCCACTGGCAATACAGGTCAAGAGTGCAGGGAAGCGAGCTGGGGGTGGCAGGAAATCAGCAGGAAAAGTTTGGTACTTAGGGTCAGGGTGAATGAACAAATATTGAGGAGAGAAAAGATAAGAGGTATTGTGACAGCATGGACCACTGGATGACCCTGATGCTCACCTTGTAGAGAAGAGGTATTAAGATTTCAATTGTCAAGCAAACCATTCAAAAGCTTTGGTCTCAATCTGAATTCTGAGGACTTCCCTGACCTATGAAAAGGTGGGGGCAAGGTAGGGGAAGGGCACAGGGCTTTTCTACACAACTCAGAATAGTCTTAGAATCATGTTCTCCAGATTTTCTAGACTTTTATCAAGTATAGTCCAACTTCTCATGGATCTCTGGAGATGCTTCCTTGTGGTTTTGAGAGGTCAAATGGATCAGCATCCCCAAAGGTTAACAATGAAGTCAAAACACACCCATGTCCTATCACAGTGGTAAGGAAATTGGAGAAAAGCTCTTGGGTCCCCTCCCTAGAGTTTTCTTATCTAAACTGGACTGGTCAAAGATTTGAGAGTACAGAAAGGGAAGAACTGGTTTCTAATGTAGGCATCAGTTAGATTTCTAACTGTAGCAATTAGTTGGGTTTTTTTGTTTGCTTTTGTTTTGTTGTACCAGGGACTGAATTTAGGACCCGGCACTTGCTAGGCAAGCGCTTATTCTACTGAGCTATCTCCGCAGCCCTAGATTTGTAATTATAGGAGGCATCTGGAAGTGTGTTGTGGGTACCACTCTAGATGACCAGATGGTGCTGGCTTTAAGTACTCATTTTGCTAATTCATTCTTTGGAAATAGAGAAAGGTTATTCAAAAACATCATCTTAATTGGGAAAATGCCCTTATCTCTGAGATCCATGCTGAGAAATATGAGAACGTACAGCCTGATCGAATTATATCTATATAATGCAAACTCATATTTCAACCTAAAACCAATTAAAAGGGGCCAGGGAGATGGCTCAGTGGAATAAGTGCTTCCCTGGCAAGCGCAAGAGCCTGAGTTCAATCCCTGGATCTGCAAAAAAAAAAAAAAAAGTAAAATCAATTAAGAAAAATTAAAGGGAAATGGCCCAAGGCCATGAGGCTAGCCAGAACTGCACCAAAATCTTTACTAGAGATGTGCTTGCAGATAGTGCTAGGCATGGGGACACTGGGCTAAAACTGTCTGCTTTTCAAGGAAAGAAAAGCACAATTAAAAGAGGACCAGTGTTTCACTTCATGTAGTCCTATCTTCTCGCAGATGTCTTTTGTTGGTGGTATTGTTTGTTTTGTTTTGATTTTTTTCAAGACAGGGTCACATTATGTAGTTCAGGCTGGCCTGAACTCTCTATGAAGCACAGGCTTCCCTGGAACTGGCAGCCTCCTGAGTGCTGGGATTACAAGCATGCACCACTACGCCCAGCTCCCAGATGCCTTTGAATTCACTAGACAAAATCATGATCACCACAAATGAGCACCCTGCCGCATTTCTGTACCCACAGGAGACAACAGTTCTAACGCCGACATCTCAAATTCCCCAATACATTCCTCAAGTACACAGATGATCTCTGTAGCGGTGTTAGATTATGCCATGTGATTTCTTCCCTTTTTTGTCTTAGTTATTTTTCTTTCATTGCTGAGACAAAATAATCGACATCCACAGTTAGAGGTGGGGAAACCCTCACAGTTTGTAGACGTTTACAAACATTTAGGTTCATAATTGGCTGGGTCCAAAGCAGGGCAGAACTGGGGATTGAACTCAGACCCTTCTGTTTGCCAGGCAAGTGCTCATTCTACTGAACCATCTCCCCAGCCCCTTAACCTACCCTTAATCCCAGCATCTTTAATCCCAGCATTGCACTATGAATTACTCACACACTCTAGATTCAGCCACCTCCAAAAAAAAAAAAAAAAGCCCCATCAAAAATTTCATGATCTAGGCCGGGAAAATAGTTCAGTGGTATAAACGCCTGCCTGGCAAGCACAAGGTCCTGGGTTCAATCCCCAGTACAAAAAAAAAAAAAAAAAGTAAAGATTTCATGATTGAGAAGAAAGGTTTGTACTAATATTGTTTAGAGAAGATATCATGTCTGCATCTTGTCCTCTGAATAACTACTATGAAGACAACAATATGCAATGTATTAATTATTGTAACCGTCCTACTACCCTGTTTTGAAACTCTTTCATTGCTATTCCATCTTTTTTTCTCATTAAAATAAATAAATTTTTTTTTAAAAATTGCATGACAGGCCGGGGATATAGCCTAGCGGTATAAGCACATGTCTGGCAAGCGCTAAGTCCCAAATTGAATCCCTGGTACTGAAAAAAAAAAAATGCATGAGGCTTTAGGGGGCTATCTAGGCATAAGCCATAACACTTTGAAAACTTTTTGAGCCAGACTTGCTAGCATCCATCAATAATCTCTGCACTTGGGTGGCTGAGGCAGGGGGATCCTGAATTGGAGGCCAGCTAGAGCTGGAGACCAGAATGGACACATAATGAGATCCTGTCTCAAAAGATGGATACTAGGTCCCAGGAGGCACGCTCCTCAGCCATCGTGTCTGCCATCCGTCAGAGTGCGCTGGGTTTTGCGTTGGGGGGCTGGAACCATGCTCCTCACCGTGGTCCTCCGCTGCGGTAGCACCCCAGGCCGGCGGCCGCGGTATGTTTCACGGCAGGAGAAGCAGAACATGATCCGCCGCCTGGAGATAGAGGTGGAGAACTAGGACAGGCTGAGCATGCCCTGCGTGAGCGCCGAGCAGGAGCAGGGCCACGCAGCCAGCGCAGGGCCCGGCCTCCGAGGCCATCAAGACGGCCCACAGGGCCACACCTCCCCTCACCCCCCCAGTCCCCCCACTTCCTTTAACACTCCCACCCCGCACAGGTTCGCCGCAGACCAGCTAGACCATCTCAGAGTCACCAGGAAGTGGTCTTGACCCTGAACGTTGCCCTTCGACCCGAGAGACACCTGGCCCAGGAACTGAAAATCTCAAGTTTCTGGAAAGTTATGAATCATTAGACCAGTAACTCACTAAAACAAGCAACCCTGAATATGGGGGCGTGTGTAGAGGATATGTGGGGCAGTGAAGTGTACGAGCAATGATCTCCTGGGTTTCTTACTTTTGTAGCTTCACAAAATGATATTGGGGGATTCCTGGAGTCAAATGACACAAAAGATATCTTGAAGGTTGCACTAAAACTGAGATTCTGGGACTTTGGTTTAAGGATGAGTCCTTGATGAAAGCTTTATTGTGCAGTAGTGCTTTGCAAAACTAATTGTCTAAATTTATATAGAAATACAAGCTTTTCCAGCTCAACATACCATTAAAATAGCATTTCCTTCTGGGGTCTGACTACTGAAGTGGACATTTAAGTGAAAGTTATTTATTGGAATTGTTTAAAAAATGCATACTACTATACTACTACTACTAATAATAATAATAAATAAAAATTAAAATAATGCTGGCATGGTGATGCATGCCTATAATCTCAGCACTCAGGTGGCTGAGACAGGAAGATCATTTTGATGACAGCCTGGGCTACAGAGTGACTTCAAGCCAGCCTGAACTACATAGTGAAACCCTGTTTCTAAATAAATGCATAAGGCCCAGCCTGATAGTTCAGCGGACTAAAGCACCTGCTTAGGCAGAGCACAGCAGTCAGGGTTCAACTAACCCAGTGTACTTTAAGGCATTAATATAGTTGCAGATTGCAAGGGATTTTGTCTCCAAGGCTACCCTTAAGCACATATGCTCTACTTG
This sequence comes from Octodon degus, assembly GCF_000260255.1. Taxonomy (NCBI): domain Eukaryota; kingdom Metazoa; phylum Chordata; class Mammalia; order Rodentia; family Octodontidae; genus Octodon; species Octodon degus. The sequence continues at coordinate 6,604,993 of NW_004524659.1, forward strand.
TAAGGAACCTAACGAAATGGGTTAACCATGGGTCTAAGCCTGTGAGCCCTAACCACAGTCATCCAACCAAAATTGTTTTGTTTCTGTTCTCAGAACCCAGTGCTAGTTTTGCTTCCCTATTTCCAACACCACGCATTTCATCATGGTTGTCTTGTGCTCTGATTTTTTTTTTCAGCAAACCTCTTTACCTAACTCCAACACTGATTTGCTTCTTCATCAATGCTGTGGTTAGACAGTTGTGCTCCTGACACTTTAAGAAGCCCCCACTAACTTTGCCCAGACATGTATACATCTCAAGAATTTGGTCTTCAATGGGTGAGTGACCTTTAGTTATGGTTTGGATCTGGAATGTTCCACAAAGGCCAAATGTTAAAGGCTTGCTCCCCTGTGCAGTGTTGTTGGGAGGTGGTGGACTCTCTAAGAGAAGGGACCTAATGAGAGGAGAAATGCGGTGTGTCTTTGGAGGGAATTGTGGGCTAATGGTTTCTTTCTTTCTTTCTTTCTTTCTTTCTTTCTTTCTTTCTTTCTTTCTTTCTTTCTTTTCATTTCCTGGCTACCAGGAAGAAAGCAGTTTGCTATACCATATACCCCATGCCCTGTGTATTGCTTTGCCAAAGCCCCAGTGGCAATGAGGACAAGCAACTTTACTCAGCTTAGTTGTTAAGATCTTCAGTAGATTCAATCCACGGTTCTGAAAAAAAGAAAAAGATCTTCAGTTGATTCTATCAATCAAAGTGATACAATATCAACCAGCAGAAAAGCATATAAATTTATATAGGCATTTAAATTCCTATATGCCTATAGGAACCCTCAAAGAGCAAATACCTGGGCTGGCCAAATAACTCATCGGATTAAAGAGACTGCAAGCAGGTTCAGGGGCTGGGATTCAATCCCCTGACCTGCTGTGCTGGCCCTGCCCCCAGGGCATGCTAAGCCAGCAATAGAGATGGCATGGTGGCGCACAACTGTAATCCCAGCTCTTGGGAGGATGTAAACAGGTGGATCACTATGAGTCTGATCTAGTAGTGAGACCCTGAACACCCTGTAGACCCTTCCCTAAAATACAAAAATAAATAAATAGCAAATATCCAAAGAAATGGTCAACACTGAAATATTTTATAGCTTTTAGAGAAGAACATGATAAATTTATGAAGAAATGACAAGAGCAACGGAATTGGGTGAGGAGCGGCAAACCGTGGGGAAACCACCAGGAGCTCCAGGGAGGGGAGAAAGTGAGTTGCAGGAGACCCCTCTTCTTGTCCACAGGCCATGCACCATGTCTTCAGCACACTGCGGGAAGCGGGTACCCGTGGGGAGCAGAGCCAGAGCCCTGGCCTTCAGCATGGAGGGAGCTCACTTCACAGTATGGGAAACGCATGTACAAACAGCAGAGCACGTTCAAAAGATTTTTCAAACTGATAAAGTTTCATCCAGACTGCATGGGGAAAGAGAGAAGATTCAAATTACTAAAACTAGAAATAAGAGTGGACATATTATTACTGATTCTACCAAAATGGAAATTATTGCCAGGGAATACATAAATGATCAGATACAAACTGGATAATCTAGAAGACATGTACGCACTTCCAGAGACAGCCCCGCGAGGACTGAATTATGAAGAGACAAGACTTGAATAGGCCACAAAGTAGTAAAAAGAGTGAATGGAAAGTTTAGAGCAGCCCACAAACGCCCTGAACCTGCTGTCTTCATTGATGAGTTCTACCAAACATTTAAAAAACTGACGCCCATCCTTTTCAAACTTCTCCAAAAAAACTGAAAAAGAGGGAATATGTTGGCACCTTGGGTCACAAATGATTCTTTTAGGGAACAATTTAGTTCACAATGAGAAGCCCTCAGTAAAAATGTGTTTCCATTCACAAACTCTGCATTAGGTGATGAACATGACATGACCACTCTCCCCCAAATCATGGACTAAATTGTTTGTGAACAGAGGTACCACTCTATTTCCTAATTCATTCTGTAACGCTGGCATTTCTTGATACGTGACACAAGACAAAAACACTACAAGGAGATTACATACCCAAATCTCTTAATTAACAATGATGAAATTGTTAATTTCATCATTAACAATTGATGCCAGGGAAGTAGCTCAGCGGTCTAAGTACCTAGGAGGTAAGTGCAAGGATATGAGTTCGACCCCCAGTATCACATGTCAGGCTGACCCCAGAACCCTGGGCGTGCCATGCCTAGCCACCCAAAACCAGGTGAGGTGGCCCATGCCTGCAATCCCAGCCCTGGGGAAACTGAGATAGGAGGGTCACTACAAATCTAAGCTGTGTAGTAAGACCTTGTATCAAATAAATAAAGTTTTAAAAATAGCAAACAAGGGCCAGGGAGATAGCTCAGTAGAATAAGAGCTTGCCTGGCAAGCACAGGGTCCTGAGTTCAATCCCCTATTCCACCAAAAAAAAAAAAAAAAAAGATTTCTTTAAAAAAAATAGCAGGGGCTGAGGAGATGGCTTAGTGGAGTGGGCGTTTCTCTGGCAAGTGCAAGGGCCTGAGTTCAATCCCCGGTCCCACGAAAAAAAAAAAAAAAAAAAAAAAAAAGAAAAAAAAAAAAAAAAAAAAAAAAAAAAAAAAAAAAAGCAAACAAAATTCAGCAGCATATCAAAAGGATTGTATACCATGTCCAAGTGGGATTCATTCCTGGAATACAAAGAAGTTCAACATATGAAAATTGATCAGTGTTGAATGAGAAAAAAAAAAAAAACCTACATGATCATCTCATCTGATACAGAAAAAAAATTTTTGACAAAATTCAACAACACTATTTCATGGTTTTAAAAAAGTACTCAATAAACTAAGAATAGAGGAAACTACTGAAACAGTCACTTATGAAAAAACTCACAGCTAAACATTACACTCAATGGTGAAACGCTAAATGCTTTTTACTCAATAACAAGAATGCCTGCTTTCTCCACTTCAACATAGTACTGGAAGTTCCAGTGAAAGTAATTGGGCAAAAGAAAGAAGGAAGGAAGAGAGGGGGACAGAGAGACAAAGACAGAGAGAGAAACCCAAATTATAAAGGAGAGCTATTTCTGTTCATAGATGATTTTTTTTCTTTTTTTTTTTTTTTGTGGTGGAACCAGGGATTGAACTCAGGCCCTTGTGCTTGCCAGGCAAGTGCTTACTCTACTGAGCTATCTTCCTGGCCCCTCAGGTGATAGTATATGTAGAAAACCCCACAGGCATCACTTCTTTCTCTTTCATTCTGATAAATGAATTCAGTCAAATAGGAAGATACAAATTCAACACAGAAAGGGGAGTTGCTGTTACACTATCAGTAAATAATACAAAAATAAAATTGTGATTAAAATTCCATTTACGCTGCTGCATGTGGTGGCACACTCTTTAATCCCAGCACTCGGGAGACTGAGGCAGGAGGATCACCATGAGGCCCAGGCCAGCCAGGGTTACAAAGTAAGTTCAAGGCCACCCTGGGCTATGCAGCAACACCCTGCCCCCCCCAAAAAAAATCCACTCACAAGCCAGGTATGATAGTGCATGCCTGTGATCCTAGAACTCAGGAAGCTCAGAGAACAGAAACACCAAGAGTTTGAGGCTAGTCTGGGCTACATAGTGAGGCCCAGGCTAGCCTGAACTACATAATGAGACCCTGTCTCCAACCACAAAACAAAACAAAATTCCACTTAAAAGTAGCATAAAAAAATAAAATATTTAGGAGTGTTTGTAAATAGGATATCAAGTCCGCATCTTGTACAGCAATTAACCACTAAGAAGAATGTATGCAGTGTGTTAATTATTGAAACTGTCCTACTGATTTGATTTGAAACGATCTCATAGCTATTTGTTTATCAATAAAATTATGGCAAAAAATATTTAGGAATTAATTAGAAAATTAAGCTAGTATTCTATTTTTTTTTTCTAAGTACATGCAATTTTTTTTTTTTCAGGGTTGGGAGCCTATTCAGGCTTAAAAAGAAAATTCCGACACATTCTACAACACTGAGGAACCCTGAAAACTCAATATATATTAAGTGAAATAAACTGGCCACAAAGAGACAAATACTTATAATTCTACTTATATGAGGTACTTAAGAGTACTCAAATTCAAACAGGCAGAAAATAGTCTGATGATTTCTAGGGACTGTGGCACAGGTAGGGATAATATAGTTATTGTATCTTAAGTTTACAAAATGAAACATTCTACAGATGAAGGATGATAATGGTTGCAAACAATGTGAATATACTTAATAACACAACAATTAAAATGGTTGATGTTGTGAAATTTTATATGCTTTTTTTTTTGTGGAACCAGGGATTGAACTCAGGCCCTTGCCCTTGTGCTTGCCAGACAAGCGCTTATTCTACTAAACCATCTCCCCGGCCCCTTTATATGCATTTTAATAGTTCAATAAACCCTAAAAAATGAGGTACACTTACTTAATAGGTTCCTGCTCAGAGGTAAAAGGGCTAAACTACATATACACACAGCATGGAGATCATTAAGATAATTATGTTTTCACATATAAGTGCTGGCTCCTACTGAAGTTTAAAATAATTTATTTATTTATTTTGGCAGAACTAGGGATTGAACTCAGGCCCCTGAGCTTGCCAGGCAAGCACTTATTCCACTGAGCCACCTCTCTGGCCCCAAAATGTTAATATTTCCCAAGGGTGGTTTTTGTTTTTTTTTTTTGTGGTACCAAGGTGTAAACTCAAGACCTTACGCTTGCCAGGCAAGCACTGATTCCACTGAGCTATCTCCCCAGCCTCTTTAAAATAATTTAGAAAACTAACCTAATTGTAAAATATATAATTATGCTGTGTGAAAGAAACTGGGAAAAAAGCATCAATCTTTATTATTACAACTGTATAAAATTCAAAAATGCAAATGAATCCATAGTGAAAAAAGTTCAGTCAGTTTTCTTGGAATGTAGTTAATAGCTTTGTAAAGGTACAGAGGGATTAAAAGAGACAAGGTAAGCAAATAAATATATGAAAAAATGTTCCACATCACTAGCCATTCATGAAATGCAAATTAAAACCACATTGAAATATCATCTCACCCCAGAAAGAATGGCTATCATAAAGAAATCACCTAGGGCTGGAGAGATGGCTCAGTGGTCTAAAGCACCTACTTAGAACAA
>NW_004524659.1:6612133-6614426 GCF_000260255.1 Octodon degus
AAGTGGTTAGGATAGATATATAGTTGCATTCTCTTAATGAATAGAATGATTTGTTCTAATGGTGTTTGTGAATATCATCTCAAGTCCGAGTCTTGTACAGCAATTAACCACTAAGAAGAATATATGCAGTGAGTTATTTGTTGAAACTGTACTTCCGATTTGATTTGAAACTGTTTCATTGCTGTTTATCAATAAAATTTTGAAAAAAAAAAGAAATTAAAAAAAAGAGACAAGGTACCTTCAAAGATGGTAGATGTGTTCATTACCATGATTACAGTGTTGGTTCCGAGTGTAGACACATTTCAAAACTTTAATTTTGTGCATAAAATGTGTAATTATTTCATAACAATTATATCTTAGCCAAACACTAAAATAAACTTTTACCCATAAAAATATGGCTATTCATTCATTTTAGAAAACCAAAACTTTATTTTTTTGGCAGAACCAGGGATTGAACTCAAGCCCTTGTACTCACCAGAGAAGCACTTATTCCACCGAGCCATCTCCCCAGCCCCAGAAAACCAAAACATTTGAAACTCTGTCAGTTCTACCATCTCTCCCCTCATGCCTCAGCAGCAAAGAACAGCCGGCTATTTCAAAATGCTTTGTCCCAGGAAACAGGATCTTTGTGTTATTAGAAAGGCCAAGGGCAAGCCAAGTAGCTCAGTGGATTAAACCACCTGCAAGCAGGCGCAGGGCCTAGGGGTTCGATCCCCAGGCCTTCTGTGCCAGCCCTGCCCATGGGCAAGCTGAGATGGCCATTGAGACTGAGTGTGGTGGTGCACACCTGTAATCCCTGCACTTGGGAGGCTGTAAACAGGAGAATCACTATGAGTCTGATCTAGTAGTGAGACCCTGAACACCCTGTAGACCCTTCCCTAAAATACAGAAAAAAATACAATTAACTACTATTATGGACTATATTGGATTATTTTGCAGAATTCATGTACCTACAAGATTCGAATGGCAATGGAACACCCATCTCTGACAAAACTAAACAAAAAAGGGGGATATAAATGAAGGTCCATTTTGTAGTGAAAAAAATATATATATATACATCTGTATATACAAAATAGGGTAGATATGCAGCTACTTTCTCTTAGTTCAATAAGATTTGTGCTAATAGTGTTTAGACAAGAGATCATGTCTGCATCTTGTACTCTGAATAACTACTACAAAGACAACAATATGCAATGTATTAATTATTGTAACTCGCCTACTAACCTATTTTGAAACAGTCTTATTGCTCTTTCTTTCTCAATAAATAAAAAAATAAAAAGGCCAGCGATGGACTTGTGATGCCTAATATATAGAGTCTAGTGTGATCCTTAAAATCTTCAGATTATTTGCTCTGCTAGCAACCTTAATTGTACAGAAGTGGTTAGAAGGTCCAAGAATTTTGGCAAACCCATTCTTAGTTACTTTTCTCATTGTTAAAACAAAAATACGTTAACACCTAAAATTAAAGGAGGAAATGCTTATTTCAGCTCCTGGTTTGTAGGTTTCAGTCCACAGATGGCTGGCTCCAAGGCAGGGTGGCACAGCGGAGGGGTATGTCAGAGAAGAAACAGTCCTGGGCAAGCAAGCAGGAGACAGCAAAACAGCAAGCTATTACAGCAGCAGCAAGCCTACCTTTATATTTCTTCCAGGATGTAAGTTTATTGATTGGTGCCACCCACACTTGGGTGGGATACTGTTAATCCCAACCTCACATCCTCAATCCAAATTCACACACACTAATCCAGCTACTCTGAAAACTCCTAACCTATGACCACGTGAAGCATTGGGAAACATCTCCACAGAAGCCATAACATTCCACCCCTCCCCATCCTACAAAGACTCACACACGTCTCTTTAAGAAAAAGGAATTTAGTTCATCTCTAAGAGTTCTTAAAGTCCTAAAAGTTTCAACATTGCTGAAAAGTTCAAGGCCAAAGTCTCCTCTGAGATTTAAGGCAAACTCTTAGCTGTAAGTCCCTCTACAAATGAGAAGGAAATCAAACAATTCTAATATACAATGGTGCAAGATAAACATTCCCATTCCAAAAGGTATAAATGGGGGATAGAAAGAAATGGGAGCAGAGCAAGTCCAAATTCCAGCTGGGGGGCCGGGGAGATAGCTCAGTAGAATAAGCACTTGCCTAGCAAGTGCAAGGTTCTGAGTTCAATCCCCAGTACCACAAAAAAGAAAGAAAGAAAGAGAGAGAGAGAGAGAGAGAGAGAGAGAGAGAGAGAGAGAGAGAGAGAGAGAAAGAAAGAAAGAAAGAAAGAAAGAAAGAAAGAAAGAAAGAAA
>NW_004524659.1:6614526-6636429 GCF_000260255.1 Octodon degus
AGAAAGAAAGAAAGAAAGAAAGAAAGAAAGAAAGAAAGAAAGAAAGAAAGAAAGAAAGAAAGAAAGATCCCAGCTGGACAAACATTAAGTCCCGTATTTCCATGTTGAGCATCCAGGGCAATGTGAGGCAAGATGTGAGCTCCAAAGGGCTAGGGTGACTCTGCCCCTGTGACATCCCCAACGGTTGCACCTCTCACGGGCCAGATTTGTTCACTCCTGGCAGTTTTCCTCAGATAATCCATGTTATTGGCTTCTCCGACCTTCTGGGGTCACCCCTATACCTTCAACTTCATGTTGAGTTTCACATGCTTCCCTCTCAGAGGCACACTGCCTGGTTTCCCAGGCCTTCTTCTGAAACCTGGGTGGAAGTCTTCCTGAGCCACAACTCTTACACCCTGCATCTACCTAAAACCAGCACTATGTGGATGATGCCAAAACCTGCCACCAGCTGGACCAGTATCCAGGATTCCTTCTCTTTTGGCTATCGGTATCAAGGTCCTGGATTGTAGGATTTTTTTTTTTTTGGCTGGCTCAGCCTGCCTTAAGGGCGGGTCTGGGGATTGAACCATGGTATCCTGTGCCTGTGTTTGCATAAGCAGGCACTTAACTGAGCTACTGGCAGGACCCCAAGTCCCTGGATTGTACTAGGAACCAAATCCTGAGGAAGAGCTTCCCTATGCCTCCTTCATTCTGGAACATGGTTGTCTGGGGCATTCTCCTCAAAGAAGTCTTCCACTTTTGAGGCTCCAAAGGCTGGACTACTACTGGTTTTGTGATGTCCTTGGGGCATATTTTCTATTGCCCCGTTCCTTCTCAGTAACCAAATTCTCCTTTTCTCCATCTTTGTAGTCCATAACTTTACTAGGGCTTCCTTTCTGGGAAAGTCCAAAATATTTTAACCTTCACATTTATTTAATTGTTTTAATGTATTTGGTACAGGGTATGACTACATAGCTGGGACTCATAATGATCCTCCTGTCTCACCCTCCCCAGAGCTGGGATTACAGGCATGCACCACCATGCCACCTCTCAGTGGGTGGCTCAGCAAGCCCGGGGCAGGACCGGCACAGCATGCAGTGCCAGGGATCAAACCCAGACCCTTGAGCTTGCCAGGCAGGTGCTTAGACCGCTGAGCTATCTCTCTGGCCCACAAACTATTTTAAATCATTCTGCTGAGATTTTCACTCTTAATTCTCAGCATAGATCTGGCTAAAAGCCCCCAACGATAGCCATGCCATTTCTTCAACATTAGACTGCCCTGAAATTTCTTCTGCAAGATTAATTAGTCTTATGCCAGGAATAGAGATGCAGACCAGTAATCCCAGCACTTGGGAAGCAGGAGGACAGCTACAAATTCAATGCCAGACTGGGTGTATAGTGAGTTCAAAGTGACTCTAAATTATACAATAAGGCCTTGACTCAAAAAGAAAAATTGGTTTGTTGCCTTTAAGCTCAGTCTTTGGCAAGGTCTCTAGACATCAGCAAAATGCAAACAAATTTTCAGCCAAAGGATAACACACATGGTCTAGAGTTCAACAGTCAATGCAGACACCTTGACATCTTGTTCCTAATCGACACCTCGAGCTTGGTTTTTACAGGCTGTATTTCTATCATGATTCTGGTCTTCTGAACACTCATAAGAAGCTTACATCAAGTACAGCTTAAAGCATTCTTCAACTAGCATCTCCAGACCTTTCCAAATTCTTTTTTTTTTTTCCCCCAGTACTGGGGATTGAACTCAGGACCCTGCACTTGTCAGGCCAGCGTTTATTCTACTGAGCTATCTCCCCAGGGCCAAAGTTGAGATTTTTTTTTTCTTTTTTTGCTGGCTCAGGCTCCCTTAAGGGCAGGTCTGGTAATGCAGGTGGAGGTGAGGATTGAACCCTGGTATGCTGCCCCTCCAAACTCTTTCCACATGCAACTTCCAAAGGCTCCTGAACTACATCGCCAGGTGGTATCACAACAATCACCTCACTTCTAAAAACAAAATCTGTAACTTTTCTTGGTGCTGAGACAAAATATCCAACACCAATAAAGGAGAAGAGGTTTATTTCAGGTCATAGTTTGTAGAGGTTTCAGTCCATACTGGCTGGCTCCAAGATATATAAGCATGACAGCGGACCATCACAAATGAGAAACAGTCTATGGCAAGCAGGCAGGAGGCAGGAGACAGCAAAGCAGCAGCAGCAAGCCTGCCTTTACATTTCATTAAGCTTATAAGCCTACTGATGAGTGGCAACCACACCCAGGATAGGATACCCTTAACCTCAGCATCACACCCTTAATCCACATACACATCCACACACATTAATCCAGCCATCTTTGAAACTTCCCACCTACGACAACATGAGTCTTTAGGGGCACATCTAGATACCAGCCCTCAGTTCTACACAGTGACATTCAAAGGAACATTTGAGGATATATTTTTAGAATAGTTCCATTCCAGCAGTTCCCACCCACTTTACAGCCACACTGTATGTTTCTGTATAAACTATGGACCCACCTGGCCTTACCAGGTCTTAAAGGTAGAAACATCTGTATAACAGACTAAACTTCATAGCATATGACTCATTGGCAGGTAACAGACGAACAGCAACTAGGGCAGTCATGGTGAACCTGAGGTGTGTGTTCCACAGTGAGTATGCATAGCCCTCTGTCAGCACCGAATCCAAGTCACCCCAGCATTGCCCCCGCAGCTAAACAAGTCACGATCCAATGTAGTGGTAGTGTTTTACAATAAATAAGTGGATTTGGGGGTTGCAGTTTGAGCACTTAAGTCTCTAAAAGGCTTGCCATCATTGTGCTAAGGGTAAGGGACCCAACTGATACTGCTCTCAGATGCACTAGAAGTTGCCACAATTAGGTTGAGAAAACTTCATGCCATTCAGGTCATGAAAATGCATAGCATTCAAGACAGCAATACAGCTGGTGTGCCATGCAGGCCCACCCCCTGGGCACACTGAGACAGTAATTGAGACTGGGTGTGGTGGCATGCACCTGTAATCCCAGCGCTTGGGAGGCTGAAAACAGGAGAATCACTACAAGTCCAATCTGTGTAGTGAGACCCTGTAGACCCCATAGACCCTGTCCTAAATACATTTAAAAATACAAACAAACAAACAACAACAACAAAAAAGTAATACAGGATGACAAAGCAATACAGTCTTTCCTAGAAAGCCTTGGTTAAAGATTAATGTGAGGCCAAATCTGGGCTGAAAATAGTTCTCTGCCATCCTGTCACTTCTGAAGCACACACAATTTGGAGCTGTCCATTAAAAGACCTTACTTAGATCTGTTCTTTGTTCACAATACTCCCATAGTGATCAGAAAGATAAAACATGCTTTAATCAAGAAGGCTCCTAATGTAACATGAATTGACCAATGTATTTTAAGTACTCTGATCCAGTCACATAAATCCAATTTCCCCAAAAAGGAAACCGTCTCAGTAAGCTGCCAGCAGAAGTTCATTTTAGGTCATCATGGCCCCAAACAGGTCACACCCACAGCTAAAACAGTCATATACAGGGGGAGTGACATCTTTCCATGGCCTCAGGAACTCAGGTTCCACTCATGGACTACAAAGAGCAAAGGGCTGCTTTCTTTGAGACACTGGAGTGGCTGATACATACTCTTCAGGCTGGCCAGTAGGCCAAGCTGAGATGGCTTCTGTCCCAAACTCTAGGAGTGATAAAATGGACAAATATGACTTTGGTCCTGAAAGCATTCACCATATATAGCTTTCAAAAAAAAATATATATATATATAGTATAAAGGGAGTCTCCTCAGTGCGACAACATGGATGAATGGGATTCAAAATCCGGCTGATACTGTGCTGTGTGCAGTGGTGCTCAACAAGTCAGACACACATTCTCTACCTTCCTTTCTCTGGTGTGAATTTTTTGATGTTGAATGAGGGTGCGCTTTTGGCTAAAGGCTTTGCCACATTCACAGCACTTATAAGGCCTGTCTGGTTTGTGAACTATCTGATGCTCACTCAGATTCGACCTTTGTCTGAAGGTTTTCCCACATTCGCTGCACTCATAAGGCCGTTCACCGGTGTGAAGCCTTCGATGGTTACTGAGGGTGGAGTTTTGGGTAAAGGCTTTCCCACACTCACTGCACTTATAAGGCCTGTCTGGTTTATGAACTATCTGGTGCTGCCTCAGATTAGAGCTTTGTTTGAAGGATTTCCCACATTCACTGCACTCATAAGGCCGTTCATTCGTGTGAAACCTCCGATGGGCTTTAAGGCTAGAACTCTGGTTAAAGTATTTTCCACATTCACTGCACTGGTAAGGTCGTTCACCAGTGTGGAGTCTCTGATGGATCCTGAGGTGGGAGATTTGGCTGAACATCTTCTCACATTCAGGGCACTTGTAAGGCTTTTCGCCAGTGTGAACTCTCTGATGGTTTGCGAGATTAGAGCTTCGGCTGAAGACTTTTCCACATTTAGCACATTCAAAAGGCTGCTCTCCAGTGTGAACTCTCTGGTGTTGTGTGAGATTGGAGATCTGCCTAAATGATTTTCCACATTCCTTGCACTTATAAGGTCTTTCTCCCGTGTGAACCCTCCCATGCTTAATTAAACTGGAGTTGCAGATAAAGAATTTCCCACATTCCTTGCACTCATAAGCACGTCTACCAGTGTGAATTCTCTTATGCTGAAAAAGGCTGGAGTGTTGGCTAAAGCATTTCCCACATTCACTGCACTCATATGGCTTTTCACCAGTGTGAATTCGCTGATGTTCCACAAGACTGAAGTGCCGGCTAAAGAATTTCCCACACTCCCAGCACTCATATGGTTTTCCTGTACTGTGAACTCTCTGGTGTTGCTTGAGGCTGGAAGCATCACTAAAGACTCTCACACACGTGCTGCACTCATAGGGCCTCTCTCCAGTGTAGACTCTCTGTTGAACAAGTGTGGATGAGTCACAGAAAGCATATGTAGCAGTCGGAAAATTTAACGTACTGTCAGAATTCTTGCATGCCTCCTCTACACCAGGAGCGATCTGATGCTGCATAAAACCCGATGTGGCCACAAAGTCCTCCCTTCCCTCCCTATACATGAAAGGCTTCTGGGATGTGTGATTTGTGCCAGTCTTTCCAGGAGAGGCCATGCCCTCCTCCCTTCTGGGAGACTTGGCATCGTTTTTCTGCACCAGCTGCTGGCAAAGGTGTGCATTCAACATGAATCCTGTCCTATTTGCCTCACACACATGGCGTTTCTGCCTGGCATGAGCTGCCTGGTGTTCAGCCAGGTACAAAATGTCATTCCAGTATGAGCCAAATGTGTCACAGGAGAGTGTCTTCTGCATAAACAGAGCTGTTTTAGGATTCTTGTCTTGTGATATTTCTTTAAGGGAACAATTCTGCTCAGAAGGTAGCTCCTTCCCCTCTGTTCCACAGCAAAAATCTGTAAGCAGAGAAATTATGATTGTGTCACTAAAACATTTATAGAAAGAAATAGCCCCATCACATAGACTTGTCTGATCCCAGAATGAGTCCTTTTGGAACCTTAGCAAGATGAAAAACCTCGGGGCAGAGTAAGGAATGGTTGGCTCTCTACACTACTGCGCCTACCCAGGCCACAACATAGAGGACATCTATACCACAGGATGGGGCACAATCTTGAGGAGAGGCAGGGTCCCCAAATACCTTCTCTACAAAGGCCTTGAAGAAGCGCACTGGGTTCTGAGAAACTGTGGGAGCCATGAGGCAGATACGCACGGCCAGACCCAGGAGAATTTGATGCAACTAACTGGCTAATGTTCAGGGACATCAAGGAAACATGCTTTTCTCAGAACATACGAAGTTCAGTCCAACAGTGAAGAATGCTGCAGAGGTCACTGTGGAAGGACTGAGACATGGAGGCCAGAAAGAGGAGTCAAGCCCACAGTCAGAACAGAAATTCAAATAGATAGGATCTAAAGAATAGAAAAGGAAAGGCAGAGATGAAGAGTAGCCATTAGCATTCACACAAATAATGATATGTATGAGAAAAGTAGCAGCTGCGATTCAGACACAGTGATATCACACCTCCCCCCGGCTCCTGCTTACCAGAGCTAGGCTTGCCAAAAGCGCGTCTTGCCACGGCCGAAGTCATATTCACCCTGCCAGGCCCCCAGAGTTCCCTCCTCATCTCAAGTTGGGCACTGATATGGCACTTGAAAGACGTGAGCCCTAAGGGAAGATGGGCACAGGATGTAAGCCAGCACACACAACAAGAAAGAAAACTTAGTATTAGAAATTATATGTATGAGTTTGCTGGTAGGCACATCCTGGGAATTTGCAGGTAGTGACCACATGAGTGCATGGTAGTTCTATGCAGTCTTGTACAGCACATATTAGCAAAAGGAGCAGAATCTGAACCACAGGAGGGGCAGAGGTCTGGAGGTCACCCAGGAGAAAAGTGACAGAAGGAGGGGCTCTGTGGGGCTGACCACAAGGCTCCTTCTGCATGAACCCTTCAGGCACTGCATGTGGCACTGTCTCGAAACCCACTGGAGCCCACAACACCCATAACACGAACATGGGGGAGAGGCACTGTGCATACTGTTGGCACTGGAAAGAGAGGTGTCCTTGAGCAAAGGGGACAAGTAGAGAAGAGTTCAGGATATCCAGGCAAGTGAGATGTCCTTACCGAGAGAGGCTATGAGTGCAAAGTTCTCCAGCATCACATTGCAGTACAGGAGTCTCTGTGCCTCATTCAGCAGCCCCCACTCCTCCTGGGAGAAGTAAATGGTCACGTCCTCCAAGGTCACACAGCCCTGCTAAGAGGGGGACATTCCATTCCATGATCAGTTGTCTCTGCTTGGGTCTCCCTCTCCATTCCCTACTCATCCTCTCTCTCATCCTTCTTCCCAGCTCCAAGAAGGCACCATACCCTCGTTAGATTAATACTGGCTTTTAAAAAAATACCTCACACAACCATGTTGTGAGCCTGCAGCAGTGACAAGCAGGAGGAGAGAGGGCCATCATCTAAGGTCTGGACCTTAATGTAAGATCCAACTCCCTCTTTACTGGCCCAGTCTCCTGATGTTTCAGCGTTCTGCTTCTCAGACACCAACAAGGTGCTGGTCTTCTCCCTGAGCCAGCAATTCTTAGGCTATATTGCCTCTCATCCCCACATCAGGACTAAATCTGCCTTTCCCTATTTATATCCCAGAGGATGTCACTTGGCTCTGGCCTGTGGTTACACTTGGGTGGTTTGATCAGCAAACCTTCTTCATGTCTCCTAGTCAGCGCAATGCAAAACTATTAACAAATTATACGATTCTTACCCTTTAAGTCAAGACTGACTATACCAAGCATAAAAACAGGTATTTAGTGGCAAAAGACTTCAAACGTCACAAGATTAGTCTTATGACTTCTCATCAATCCCCATGGGTTGAAAGCCCCTCCCTTGGTGACCCCAACCCAGACAAGGACAATGCTCAAGAGAGGATTAGCCAATATATTTTGCCCAACTGCTTCTGTGCCAAGGGTCTAGATATCTACTTGTTCTCACTTACACATTTATATGATTGGCAGAAGCCTTTCCCACCAGGGCTGAAAAGGCTACGGAAGTATTCAAAGAAGTTCAGAGCAGTTCTCCAAGAAATTATTCCATGATTCAGAATTTCCAAGTCCCTCTAAAGAAAGTGGTAACGGCACATCTTTCATTTTCTAGGTGATAGATACAGTTGGTGGCTAAGGTGGTGGTACTTAAATATTATCTTCATTACTCTTGGAGACTTGAGTCTTCAAACATTGCAGAACAAGTCAATCAAACATTAAGACTACAGAAAAAAGCTATGTCAGGCTGGGGAGATAGCTCAGTAGAATAAGCACATGCCTGGCAAGCGCAAGGTCCTGAGTTCAATCCCCAGTACCGGAAAAAAAAAAAAAAAAGGAGCTATGTCAAGAAACTCACCTCTCATACAAGGTATTCTTACCTATAGCTGTACTGAGAATTCTCATAGGACCTACTGATGCACTGGTCTTGGGCCATTTGAAGGATTACATGGTCAGCCTTTCTCATATGTAGGCACCTATTAGATGTAGCAGCTCAATTCTTGGGCTAATTTGTGTCTACACTAAATATTTTTCAACAGGCAATTAAGAATAATGGATTTTAAATATCACAGATATCCTAAGAGCCTCAACAGCCCCTTTGTCAATTTGGTACTTAAAATTTATAGAAAGAGCCCACAGGACCAACAGCTAACTCCTCTCTGGAAGGGTACTCTTTTATAGTTATCAAGGTTCTACGGATTTGAGCTGGACTCATCATTCCCAGGCCAAGCCATGTAAGAAAGCACCTTCACAGATGGATCCCTGCAGGCCTCTGGGTACCTGCACCTGGGTACCACCAAGTATCTGTGTAAAGGAGCAACTGAGGAGTGAAGGTCCCACCATCTCACCCTACATTCCAACACAAGGCTTTGAGCACCTTGGGTAGTAACCTCTTAATCATAATCTTATTGTAATTACCATTCTATGCCTGTGTACTTCCCGGTGGAATGGGCCCACCTGCTGCTGTTTATAACAGGCCTTATTAAAAGACAACTGGTTATAATAAGTTCAGCTCCTGTCCTCCTGGATTTTCACTGTGGTCTTTTATATGATGTATCAGACATGATCAGGCCAACAATATTTTAGCATCTGTTTTTGGTGTTTTTTTTTTTCTGTGCCAACTAAAGAAGGTCCTAACTGCTTTCTTCTTTGGGCTCAGGAGTATGCCCAGGATGTTGAAGGCAATGCCTGCTGGGTTTGTGGATTGTTACCTAATTTCTGTACTTCTGGGCAGCCCTGGACTTAAGAAAAAAAATGCAAGGCACACCTGACACCCTACACACACACACACACACACACACACACACTGGAACAATGATGTGGGGTATGACTTTCCCAATTCTCACAATGGAAATGGTTCACTAATTTAGTTTTGTTTTTTATATCTATCCCTTGTATTTTAAACTGTTTCCTTAACTTCATCTCTCCTTTACACCCCAGTCCTCTCCAGATGCTCCAATAGCCTGCTGGTTTCAGCCAGTTGATTTCTCCATCCATAGAGGACCTTTTACTGGCCCCCTAGTCCTGAAAGTCAGCAGGAGTGAGAGTCCTAAGTCTCTCAAGTGCCCCTTCTCAGCAGAAAATAGCTAAAATAACACGAAGTCCCACATACCTAAGAAATTTGAGAGTCCCAACTGGATTGGGGGAATGGGCATCAGGAAGTTAGATTTCTGTAGGCCACCCTTGAGAAGGGTGCAGATGAAGCAAAGAACATGTTTGCCCCCGCCTTCCTTTTTTAATCCTTAGCCACGGATAAATTCCAAAGTTATGATCTCTATCTATGGTTCAGAGGATGCAACCGGCTCTGAGGTTGGGGCTGAGGTCCAGGGCAGAGCCCTGAAGCCCCCACTCACCTGCACCAGGTCGCTCTGCTCTGACGCCGCCATCAGGGCCAATGGACCCAGCAGGGCCTTGAAAGGCTGGCGACCGAGATGGCTCCCGCGCGGGCTCAGCCCACCACCTTCTCTGCCGCGTCCCTGGCTGAGTGAGGATCGTGCTCCTGGCCTCAGTGCGCCAGTCAAATGTGCACCCCTGGACACCTGCAGACACCGCAGTTCCAGGGCTCGCGGGTACTACAAAGGCGCAGCAAAAGATACGAGGCGCGCCGCCCCTACCCCCGCGGTTTCAGCCAGCCGACCTGGGTCCACTCCCGGCTACTGGGACACCAGCACTGTCACTATAACCCACGCACTCACAGCTGCAGGAAGCTCCGCCCCCGCGCTCGGTGGCCACGCCCCAGCACGCACACAGCCTCTCAGTCCCAGCGCGTGACCTCGCTTCAGAGTCGCGAGCCACAGGGCTCGCGCGGCTCCTCCTCCACTCAGCAGCCCCCACCCCGCTCCCCTTGGCTCTTAAAGGGGCCGCTCATGCGCAGTGGCCTCTGCGGACCAACAGCTGTGCCAGCCTGCTGTGCCCTGCCGCCCCCGCGGAGCTTCTCTTCTCGCACAGGGACCTAGATGAACGTTGAAACCGGCAGTGATAGCTAATTGACAGGATCTTTGTTTGGTTAGAGGTTCCCAGGCACCATTGACCACTTTCTCAAACCTCCATGAGAAGGTCTCTTGTGCCAATGAAATGGCAGGCGCCCCCTTTCCAGTTAATTTCATCAGCATCCAGGAAAATGTAGGCGGATGACACTGACAAAGAAGGCCCTGTATCGGAGAGGTGACGCCTATCAGCTTAGCCATTCCACAGGTGGCGTGTGTCTCACAGCATCATGTCCTACAAGATCCATAGATATAACTAGTGTTTAATGTCCTTAAGATGAAAAAAAGCCAGGAATATTTCTATTTCGAATACTGCCTTCCCTACCTTCAAATAAATTTTCTGCTTTTATTTAAAAATAAATGTAAAAAACAGCAGCAGGATGGATATATTTTTTTTTTGGGGGGGGGGCGGCTCACCCCGCCCTGAGGGCAGGGCTGGCACCGCAAGTGGTGCTGGCGCGGCATGTGGTGCCTGAGATCGAACCGCAGCCCCCTGCGCCTGCCTAAGCTTGCCTAAGCTTGCCTAAGCAGGCGCTTTAGCACCTGAGCTATCTGGGGGGGGGGGGGCCGCAGATTTTTTTTTTTTTAACAAAGGAAAAGAAAACAAAGAAAGAAAAGATTAAAAGGTGCCAAACGCTTTAACTCTGTGCTTTCACTTTAGGGCCCACTTAGCGCACCACACCTGCGCAGCCCCAGACCGCATTGTACAGGCTGACAATGGGCCCAGATGACCCTGCAGAGCAGCGGCTCCGCCGTCCTCCCACGACAGTGCTTGTGAGAGCTGTGGATGACAGCAGCTTTCTCACAGTGAGCAAGGATTTCGTGCCTGCTAGGTCGGCCGCCTGTTACCCCGAGAGATGCACAGAGCTTGGATCCCACTGTGTGGACTGAATGAATCCCTGTTCTCATGTTACAGCAGTCCTGGCATTCCCCGGGGCCTTGTCATAGCCCTGAAGGCTGAGTCCCAACTACCAGCTGCAACCTCTGAGTCCCTAAGTTTGGGCTGCGGCCAACAACTTTCATTTTTAACAAATTCCCAGTGAAGTCAGCCTTTCTGGTCTGAGAAGCATTGAATGAAAGAGAACACGTAGGCTTAGCAAACAAAGATCCCGCAAATTAGCTATAACTGCGGGTTTCGGTGTGAAAGTAGGTCCCTGCGCAAGAGGTAAGGCGGTTCATGGAAGATCGCCGGCTCAGCAGGGCGCGGGCGGACAGCGCAACCTGCTAAGGACTGCTGACGCTACCAAGATTGGGAGCGGCCCCTTTAAGAGGCTAGCTGGGGGAGGGCTGCAGGGCGAGCCCTAACAGGTTTGCTCACTGGCCTGGATCCGGAAGCAGACGCGGGGTGGAGGTGGGGCAGCGGCTGTGCGCCTGCGGAGTGCGTGGTCACCGACCGCGCGGTCGCAGTTTCCTGCTCAGCGCGAGCCAGGGATTCCCGCACTGCGCTGCACCCAGTTGGCCCGTGACCAAACTGGGGCTAGTGGGGACGAGGCGTCCTGCCTTTGCAGCACCCGCGACCCCTGAAACTAAGGTGACCGCAGGGATGCGCGTTTGACTGGAGGACTGAGGCCGGGAGATCGACCCTCGGCCGGGGATTCGGCAAAGAGGGTGGTGGGTTGAGCCCGCGAGGGAGCCACCTGGGTGGGTCACCAGCCTCTGAAAGCTCTCCTGGGTCCACTGACCCTGATGGCGGCGACAGCACAGAGCGACCTGGTGCAGGTGAGTGCGAGCTTCAGTGCTGCTGCGGGGCACACTGGGCGTGGGTCCTGTTTGTGGGCTGCACAATCTGCAGAGGGCTTTCCCCTCCTGAGCTCTGAGCGGTGAGGGGGAGAGAGAGTTTCCTGACAGTATGTGGGCACATGCCTGAGGCAAAGACCCAGTTGGAAGTGTCCGGGAAACTCGGTGGCTCTAGTATCTGCTGGGACCAGATAGCGTCCCAAGAATGGCAGGCTGAGAAGCTGCTTTGTGAAGACGCTGGGTGCTGTGGGCGGTGTAAGGCACAGGAGGATGCTGAAAGCACTCGGGTTTTACTAGCATCTCTGGGGATGCGGAGTGGAACCAAGAATAAGGTGAGGGGAGAGGGCCAAGGAACACGCCTGCCCCCATCGAGGTCGGTACTCCTGGTACTCGTCGGCCAGACCAGGAGGAAGGTGTGTGTTCTGTCTGTTAGAAACAGCAGTAGGCATGTTCTTTGGTACAAGTATCAAGGAGTCATCAGGAGAGAGAGAGAGAGAGAGAAGAGGAGACAAGGTCTAGGGAGAGGTGGAGGAGAGGGGGAGAGCGCTGCAGCAGGAATTTTCGCTGGGAGTAGCAGAAGTTTGGGACATGTGAAGTCTCTGATGTTCCAGAGACCATCAGTAGATTTGAAGAGCGGTGTAGGGCAGATACCCTGTCCAAGGGAGGTGTTAATTGAAGTCTCAAGGGAAAAATCTACAAGTAGGCAATATCTAAAAATAGAGCTTTGGCCCAAGACCCCTGTTCTGTAACCAGACCACCACAGAAAGCCTGCTTCCTTGTGAGTCAGACTGGCAGAATGCTATCTCTGGTGACAAG
This sequence comes from Octodon degus, assembly GCF_000260255.1. NCBI lineage: Eukaryota > Metazoa > Chordata > Mammalia > Rodentia > Octodontidae > Octodon > Octodon degus. The sequence goes on from NW_004524659.1 coordinate 6,627,120, forward strand.
CCAGAAAGTTAAACCAAATCTTCTTTCATAGTTGTTCTCTTTTTTGGATGGGCTTGATTAATAACTGACAGTTTCTGTAATTTTGTTCTTAGGTCTAATTTAGGACCAACTGCAGAAAGCCAAAAATGCTCACATAACCAATCTCTCAGGCAAGGCCTTGTACCTAGTTTGAGGCCCCTACAGATGCACACCAACCCATGGCACTCTTTGTCATTTGTTTTCATGATGCTAAACAAGCTGAATATGGTGCTTAAGCAAGATCTCATGCTCTTGAGGCCTCCAGGCCACGCACGGTCTTCCTTCTTGGAACACTGGCATCATGGCCTGAACATTCACAGCCTTAAATCCAACATACGCTCTTGCCCACACATTGAAGCCACGATTTAGATGTTCTGTGGAAATGAAGAAAAGCTAAGGCTGTTTATCCATTGCCTACTGTAGCCAGGGAGTCAGCCACCCCCACTGAGGGCTTCTCAGAGACCTAGAGGCAGTCCCAGCAAGGGCAGAGCATTGTAACAGAGCGAAGGCAAAGCCCTCTGTGTTCCCTGACTTTGGGAACTCCCTGCCTTCTGTGGTGTCTTCCGATAGAGCCTGAGGGTTTTTCAGTCAAGCCTGTAGTTAGGTAGGGACAAATGAGATCACCCAGATTTGCTGGGACACAGAGAGGTATAGGGCAGGAGAAAGAAAGAAGGGGCTGAGATCCTGATACTTCTTTCAGGAGCAAGCCCACCATGACCTAACTTCCTTCAGTTAGGCACCATCTCCCAAAGGTTCTACCACCTACGATAAGAACAGCCTGCAATCCAGGCCTTTTGACACACGGGCTTAGGGGAGCATTCAAAAACAAATGATAAAAAGAAAGAAAGAAAGAAAGAAAGAAAGAAAGAAAGAAAGAAAGAAAGAAAGAAAGAAAAGAGAGAGAGAGAGAGAGAAAGAAAAAAAAAAAAAAAAAACGATTGCACTGGATAGTAGAATCAGATGGGTTGGCCTCTGAATAAGTGTGAGTGGTGAAGGGGGAGCGTGAACACAAAAGAGGGCCGGTGTCTGGCATCTGTGTGCCTGCTGTGATTAAAGCCAGGAAGAAGGCTGAGTGGGGAGGCCTGCAGAGCAAAGATGAGTATTAAGCGTGCAGATGAGCACCATCAAAAGCCCATGGCGGGGGTGGGGGGGAAGCCCATGGCGAAACGGCCTAATGATTGTATTGGCCAGTCCCTCTCCAGCCAAGTAGAGTGTACAGAGTGACACACACAAGTCCACAAAAGTGGCTGAGAGGTAGACAAGGATGGGGAGTGAGTAGCTGTGACCATGGGAGTGCAGAGCAGGGTCCAGAGCTGTAAGGCAGGTACAAGACAAAGAGTGGGGTACAGACATGGGTGCGCCTGGAGAGGAAACTGAGGGTGAAGACTCACCCACGTTGGATTGTGTCTAAGCAGCATGACATTGCAAATTTAGGAGAAGGGCCAGTGGGAAGGGCTTGGGACATACAAGTCAGGCCCAGAGCTTAGATGCTGCTCCTCTGCCCTCCTGCATCTGTCACTCTAGGGTGGGTGACAGTGTGAACGAGTAAGATAGAAAAAAAGCCAGTACTAGTGGAACCAGGACCTGGTGTCACATTGTAACTGGGAAGAAGGGTGAGAGAGAGAGAAGATGAGTAGGGAATGGAGAGGGAGGCCTGAGGAAGGAGATTAATCATGGAATATAATGTCCTTCAAAGCAGGGCTGTGTGACCTTTGAGGACGTGACCATTTACTTCTCCCAGGAGGAGTGGGGGCTGCTGGATGAGGCACAGAGACTCCTGTACTGCAATGTGATGGTGGAGAACTTTGCACTCATAGCCTCTCTCGGTAAGGACGTCTGATTTGCCTGGGTATCCCAAGCTCTTCTCTACCTGTCTCCTTTGTACAAGGACAACTCCTTTTCCCATGCCAACAGCATGAACAGTGCCTGTCCCCCATGTTCCTGTTGTGTGTTGTGGGCTTCAGTGGGTTTCAAAACAGTGCCACATGTAGTGCTTCCCCTTCCTGATCAGCCCCACACTTCTATCAGCGTCTGGCAGGGAAGGGTGCAGGCAGCGGATCCTTGTGGAAAGCCCTGTAGAGCCCACCCTGCTTGTCACCTCTCACCTGTTTGACTGTCCAGACCTCTGACCCTCCTGTGCTTCAGGTTCTGCTCCTTTTGCTAACATGTGCTATACAAGACTGTGAAGAACTACCATGCACTCATGTGGTCACTACCTGCAAACCACTGGACTGTGTCTGCCAGATTTGCTGGGATGTGTAATTTCTAATACTGAGTTTCCTTTCCTGTTGTCTGTTCTGGATTACCTCCCATGACCATCTTTCCTTTAGGCCTGACATATTTCAAGTGCCATGTTACCGGAGAATGTGGGATAAGGAGAGAACCCTGGGTCCATGAATTATGACTTCAGTCACAGCAAGAGAGGCTTTTGGTGGGCCAGGGAGATAGCTCAGTGGCTTATGCTCCTGCTTGGCAAGTGCAAAATCTTGAGTTTGATCCCCAGTACCACCAAAAAATAAAATAAAATAAAATTAATGTAGGGCTTTATGCAAGCCTGGCTCTGGTAAGCAAGATCTGGGGGAGATGAGTATCATTACTGTGTCTGAACCCTACTAGCTTCTGTTCTTATCTCTGCCATTCCTTTCCCTCTCTTGAGACCTTGCCCATTTGGATCTCTGATCTGACTTTGGCTGTTGGCCCCTCCCTTGTCACCTCCACATCTCAGTCCCCCTGTGGGAGCTACCATGTCTGTCAACATTAGTCACTGAGTCTCGTGGTCCTTACAGTTTCTTGGAAGCCAATGCCATTCTCCTAAGCCTTTGCATTTTAGGGAAGGACCTACAGAATGTTCAGGACTCGTAGTGATTCTTCTGTTTACAGCCTCCCATGTGCTGGGATTACAGGTGCACACCACCATTTCCAGTCTCAATTGCCATCTCAGCGCCCCCCAGGGATGGGTCTGGCCTCTGTTCCTGTTGCAGGCGCTTTAATCCACTGAGCTATTTGGTCGACCCCAGGGCCTTTGTAGAGAAGTGATCTGGGTACCCTGCCTCTCTTCCACTGGGTAGAGACCTTCCTGCAGTAGAGACCTCCCCTGTTTTGTGACCTGGAAAATCACAGTAATGCAGAGAGCCAACCACTCCTTATCCTGAGCTGAGGTTTCTCTTCCTGCTCAGGTTCCCAAGGACTCATTCTGACATCCATCAGAGACTTGTGATGGGACTGTTTTCTTCTATCAAAGTTTATATGATTTGACCAGCATTTCTCTGTTTACAGGTTTTTGCCCTAGAACAGAGGTTAAAGTGTTACCTTCTCAGCAGAGAATTTCTATACAAGGAATAATACAGGCTGGAAATCCCAAGACAGGCCTGTCTATGCAGAAGGCCTACTCCTCTGACACATGTGGCCTACTCGTGAAAGAGATTTTGTACCTGGATGAAGAGGACGATACACATACCGGGCTGAAAGCCCATATGTGTGAGGCCAATGGGACAAGGGTCAAGTTCAATGCAAACTTTGCCCAGCAACAGGTGCAGAAACATGAGGATGAGCCTGCCAGAAGGGAGGAAGGTAGGGAGTCTCCTGGACACACCTGCATAGACCAGGCATCCCAGGAGCCTTTCATGTGTGGGGAGTTGAAGGAGGAATTTGTGGCTACAGCAGACTTTGTGCAGTGTTGGATCACTCCCGATGGGGAGGAGGTACACGAGAGTTCTGGAGAAACACTGTACTTTCCCACAGCCCAGTGGCTTAACAAGAGCAGTCAGTCTAGCTATCCTTTCAGTAACACATTCACACATGTTCACCCGCAGAGAGTCCAGAGAAGAGAGAGGCCCTATGAATGCAGGAAATGTGGGATATTCTTTACTGATCCCTCCATCTTCATTCAGCATCAGAGAGTTCACAATAGAGGAAAACCCTATGAATGCCCTGAGTGTGGGAGATTGTTTAGCCAACACTCTAGTCTTCTGAGACACCACAGAGTGCACACTGGTGAAAGCCCCCATGTGTGCAGCTACTGTGGGAAGTTCTTTAGCCGAAGCTCCCACCTTGTCCAGCATAAAAGGGTTCACACTGGAGAGAGACCTTATGAGTGCAGTGAATGTGGGAAATTCTTTAGCCATGTTGCAAGTCTCATTCAACACTATATAGTTCACACAGGGGAACGACCTTTTGGGTGCAGTGCATGTGGGAAAGCCTTCAGCCGAAGCTCTGACCTCATAAAACATCAGAGAGTTCACACTGGTGAACAGCCTTATGAATGCACTGAATGTGGGAAGTTCTTTAACCAGAGTTCGAGCCTTAACAGTCATCGGAGACTTCACACTGGTGAACGGCCTTTTCAGTGCAATGAATGTGGGAAAACCTTCAGACAAAGGTTTAATCTGAGGCAGCACCAGATGATTCATAGACCAGACAGGCCTTATCAGTGCAGTGCATGTGGCAAAGCCTTCAACCAAAGGACCAGCCTTATGCGACATTTGAAAATACACACCAGAGAAAGCAATGTAGAGAACGTGCATCCTTCTTTCTCAGTACAGCTGCACACAGCAGAGAAAGGCTGTGACAGTAGTCTTTATGAAGGAGCATCAGCCAGCTGCTGAGCCTCATTCCTTCATGCGGGGAAGATTCCCTACTAGAGCTAGACACAGTGGATGCTTTCGGGAGCTAAGCTCTATTCAGTTTGTCACTGGTACACTTAGGGACAGAAGCCATCTTAGCTTGTCCTAGTCCACAGCCTCTGGAGTGTATCCCCCACTCTACTGTCTCAGGGAAAGCAAACCTGTTTACTTTCCAGTTTCTGAAGGGACTGCGGAGTTCCTGAGGCCATGGAGCCTATCACTTCTCTCTAACTAGTCTAGCTGTGGACATGAACCGTTTTGTCCATGCCGAGCTAAGTGGGTCTGCTGACATCTTACTGTGAATGTTTCCTTTTCAGGGACATTACTCAGTCTACTGTGATGTTTGTGATGGATTAATCCATCTTCTGTGTGACTCCCCAGAACACAGTATACATTGCCCTGGTTTATGTGTTATTTAAGAAAAAAATTTAAAACTAACACCTTCATAGTTGGACCATCTGACTCAGCCTTGACTATGCCAGCTACAAATCAAGAGATAGTGTGACTCAGCTTTGTCTGGCTTCATCGAGCTGCGCTGTATGCTACCTGCTTTCATAGCTAGTTTCAAGGACTATCTACCCTGACAGACTAGACCAGACTTGACATACTTAGTCTTACTGGCTTGTGCAGCCCCTGAATTCCCCTAGACTTTCCCTGGTTAGTTAGTGATCTCCTCTCAATAAATTTACCTAAGATCTGCGTAACAAAGTTTGACCAAACATGTAACCAATTTTAGAATAACCCACTATCAGTGTTTGTGCTTCTTGCAAAATGCATAGGAATTTTCTCTTTTAATCTCCGTTGTGGCCGGTGATTTGGAACTGAGTCCCACCAGCCTGCTTATGTAATAAAGATTTTACCCTTAGAGTGCCTCAGTGTCATGTCTTGGTTTGGTGCCAGGTTTCTGCAACAGTTCTTGGTACACTGGCTGGGAAGTCACTGTGTTAACTATTTTGATCACTGGCAGAGGCCTTCTGGTTGTAGTGGGGAACCCTTCTGTCTCCACACAAAAAGGCATTCCCTCGTGGAGTTTTCCACATTCTCAACAGTCTAAAGGTGAGACCCTCACTTGGATGTGCAGCCCTTTTCAAACTCTAGGAAGACCAGGAACATGAGTTCAGACCCTCAGACAAGGTAGGACTGCCGTGGGATGTCCTTCAGTTTCTGTCCTCTACACAGGATAAAGGAGGACCTAATCACCCCTCACCTGTTTCAAAAGACTTGGAGTTATAGATTTTTGCCCTTTGTATTGGGGGTTGAAACATACTGACCTCTGCCAACTAAATGTGACTGGAAGACTTAAGCAATAGGTTGTTCTCTGCTCCATAATAAAAGCTCCCCATGGGGGCACAGTTACAGAGCATGATTGGGCCCTAACCTATGGTTTCTCAGACTGTTCACACTGGGGATACTTCCTCAGAGTATGAAGAGAACAAAAACAGAACCAACCAATACTTCTCCTTAGTCTCGATGGTCCCAACGTTGGCAGGAGCCAAGGAGCCAGGTGAGCATCTGAGTGATCTCTCATTCACCAACCCTTGTCTGTTGTGACACTTCAAGTGCTCACTATACATACTATAGGGTGACAGAATGGGTACAAGCCAGAGTAAAATCACCGCACCCCTTTAAGTTATGCTGAAAATTTTCAAGAAAGGTTTTTTTGGGGGATGACCATGGAGTCAAATGAATCCCCAAGGACTCCACATCCTCTGAAATTGATTGGCCGCACCCCCTTTTGCTTCAGCACATGAAGAAACCTTAGACGTAGACATTGCTCATCAAGTCTGGAATAGGTAACTGAACTTGGCCCGAAATCCCATCCTGATCAATTAGTTCCCCTATATCAATTCCTGGTTGAATCTGTGTCTCAGCCTTCCATCCTAGTCTATGCCTGTGCTTCTCAAGCAAAAGGAACTCTCCTGGTTGTCAAAGCTGGCTGACCAGATCAAAAATTGCATAGAAAGGACCTCCAAAGACTGAAAAGTTTTAGCCCATCTTGCCCAATGACCCTGATGCTTTCCCTCCCTCACGTGGCTGACCACCAAAGCCTGCCAGTTTCCACCCCTGCCCCCAGGGGCAGCTCCCAGTCAGCCACCTTCCAGTCTCCAAGAATCTACTGCTCTATGTCCACCAACTGCCACCCCAGATGCAATCTAACCCCAACCAGCACTTGAACCAAGCCCTGTCAACCACAGGCTTCACTCAGCACAGCTCCACATGCCTCTCCAGAGATATCCTGGTGTCTCAGAGGGACCAAATCTGCAACCTGCTGTGTACTATCAGCCTTTTAGTCCCACTGATCTCCCCAATTGGAAACCCTGCACTCCCTCATACTCAGAAAAGCCCTAAGCTGTGATTGATGTTCTGAGATCAGTCTTTCAGAAACATCAGCCTACCTGGAAGGAAATGCCAACAAATTGTCCTGGCCCTTTTTAGCACTGAAGAGCATGCCTGTAGTTTTGAGGGAGGATGAACCTGGTTAAGGGCTAGAGTTCCAGCCACTGTTGTTGAGCCTGAGGCCTAGGTAAACACCACCTTCCCTAATATCCAGGCAAACTTGGATTCCAATACTGCACATGAACACGATGCTTTAGAACATTATCATGGGATCCTGGAGGTAGAAATAAAGGAGGAAAGAATCTAGTCATATTTTTTTTTTTCTCAGTTACTCTTCTCTTGTTGCTGGGACAGAGACCCTACCCACAAAATGAAGGAAGGAAAGGTTTATTTAGCTCACAGTTACTTGTGGTTTCAGTCTGTACTCAGCTGGGTCCGTGCAGAGCAGCCCATGACAGAGAGCAATCTTTCATGGTAGAGGCAAAGAGCAAGAGCAAAAGGCATAGCAGCAGCTCAGGCAGCTAGGTAGCCTCTGTCTTTACATTGTAATGCAGATTATCTACCCCAGGGCAGGTGCAGCATCCACACTCACAATAATCACAAACTCCAGAAGCCTCCCCATGACTGCATGAGGCTTTGGGGGATCAACTAAACATAAATCATAACATACCTCTCCTGGACCCCCGAAGACTCATGCACATCCTTTTTTTTTTTTTTAAGTACAGGGTCTGACTACACAGATCAGACTCCTAGTGAATCTCCTGTTGTCAGCCTCCCAAGTGCTGGGATTAACGGCGGGCGCTACTACACCCAGGCTCAATCACCATCTCAGTGTGTCCCGAGGGTGGGGCTGGCATGGCATGCTGGGTATCAAACCCCAGTCCCTGTGCTCTGCCTAAGCAGGTGCTTTAATCCACTGTGCTATCTGGCCAGCCCCTGCACATCACTTTATTTATTTATTTATTTATTTATTTATTTATTTATTTATTTATTTTGCAGAACCAGGGACTGAACTCAGGCCCTTGCACTTGGCAGGCAAGCTGCACATCACTTCATGCAAAAGACATTTTAGTGCATCTCTACGGGTTGCCAAAGTCCTACAGTTTCAGCATTCCTAAGAAGTCAAACTCCCAAGCCTCCTCCAAGATCAAAAGCAAACTCTTAGCTGTGAGCCCTTGTAGAAATGAAAAGTTAAACGCTTCCAGTCATTCAAGGACACAAGAAAAACATTACCATTCCAGAAGGTATATACAGTAGGATAACCAGCACTGGGACCAAAATCCAGCAGGGCAAACATTAGGTCCCATAGTTTCATGTGGAACATCTGAAGCAATCTGTGGCAAACTGTAAGCTCCAGGTAGCTGCGCACCTGCGGCACTCTTGGTATCCCTCCCATGGCTTCTCTGTTAGGCTGGCTTTGCTCCCTCTGCAGTTTCTCTCAGATGATACACATTCCTGGTTTTTTCAAACTTCTAGGGTTTTCACAGAATAGGGTTCTCACAGCTTTACACACTGCCCTCTCAGGGGCACACTGCCTGGCCTCCCAGGACTTCTGAAATCTAGTTGGAAGCCTTCTTTTTTTTTTTTTTTTTTTTTTTGGTGGAACCAGGGATTGAACTCAGGCCCTTGCCAGGGAAGTGCTTATTCCACTGAGCCATCTCCCCGGTCCCTGGAAGCCTTCTTAACCACAGAGCTACTTCATTCTGCAAGAGTCTAAAACCAACACCACATGGATGATGCCAAGGTCTGCTGCCAGCTGGAGCACTGGCCAGCCTTTCTTCTTTCTTGGGTGTAGGGGTCAAGTGCCTGGATCCCTGAGCACTCAGCCTGATTCTCAGGAATAAATTTTGCATGCTGGTGCCATTCTGGAACCTGATCTGGTTGCTGCTGTTATTCTGAAACATGGGGCTCTGGGGCTTTCCCCCAAGGCAAAGTCCCTAACCTTTGCAATTCTGAGGCTGCAAAGGGTGGAGACACGCCACCTCCTGTGATGCCCTCAGCCTATCCATTCTATTCTGTTGCTCCTTCCAGGCAGTGGAGATCCTCTCAGTTCTGTCTTTGCATTCCACGGCTTTATTGATGCTTCCTTTCTGGCCAAACACAACATTTTAAATCATTCTGCTGGGCTCTTTGCTCTTGATTCTCAGCGTGAATCTGACTAAAAGCCCCCAACAATAGCCAAGGCATTCCTTCAATATTTTATTGCTTTGACATTTCTTATGAAAGATTAATCAGGGGCCAGGGAGATGGCTCAGTAGAATGAGGATTTGCCTGGCAAACACAAGGGCCTGAGTTCAATCCCTGGTTCCACCAAAAAGGAGGAGGAGGAGGAG
>NW_004524659.1:6636844-6637287 GCF_000260255.1 Octodon degus
AGGAGGAAGAAGAAGAAGAAGAAGAAGAAGAAGAAGAAGAAGAAGAAGAAGAAGAAGAAGAAGAAGAAGAAGAAGAAGAAGAAAAGAAAGAAAGATTAATCAGTTTGCCTTGCTTAATCTTAATCTTAGGCAAAGTCTTTGGACACAGAAAAACTTTCTGCCAAGCCAAAACACATCATCTGGAGTCTAACAACCAATGCAGTCCTTATTCCCAGCAGAAACCTCCCCAGCCTGGTCTTTACAGGCAGGATTTCTACCAGCCTTCTGGTCTTCTGAGCTCTGGCCAGAATCTCCCATACAGGATAGCCAAACCTGTTCCAGTACTTCTCTCATAGGTGACATCTCCAGAGCTTTCCTATCTCTTCCCATAAGCCATTCCCAAAAGCTCATAATCTTTTTTTTTTTTTTTTTTTTTTTTTTTTTTTTTTTTTGGTGGAACCAGG
>NW_004524659.1:6637997-6649697 GCF_000260255.1 Octodon degus
AAATAAAAATAAATAAATATTAAAAAAAAAAAAAAAAAAGAATCAATCGCAAATTCCAGAAGCCAAGCCACCCCATGCCTGCATGAGGCATTGGGAGACACCTATGCCCAAACCATAAGACTATGTCTTAAATTCCCGAGGTTAGCCAAGATCCTAATGAGAGCCTTGCTAAGATCCATGAGAGACTATGTGAAGCATACTGAAATTTTCTGCATTTGACCCTGAAGCTCCAGAGAATCAGCAGGTGGTGACTTCAGCTTTTATAAAACAGTGCACCTCTGACATCTGAAGAAAGATCCAAAAGGTCAATGGGTTTGCTGGTGTGAATGCCACCTGTGCACTTCAGCTATCCCAGAACGTTTTTACAAACCAGGGAAGAAAGGAAAGATAAAGCATGAGTCTGATGGAGACGCCCAACACCAGATGGCTCTCCTGGTTGCAACCAGGGCAAAACTGCTGCTAGAGAAACTCCAGACAAATTTACCTCAGTACCGAGCCCAAAATAATAAGGCCTCAAAGGGTTCTCAAGTCAAAATAGGTGGCCATCCCTTCATTTAAGCTACAAATCATTATGCCCAAGGTGAAAAACTGGAACACTGGAAAGACAAATGCCCTTTCTGCGTGAAGGATAAAATGGTTTGTGGAGACCCAAAGCTATTGCACCCTGAACCCCTGCTCCTGCTTTTCAATAACAAAAAGGGGAGACCTGGTGCCATAATGGGGCCCCAGGAGCTAAGGTCATCGCCAAATTGGAGGGAAACCAATGACTTTTATAGTGAACAGTTAGGTCAGACACTCTGTTGTTATTCAATAGAAATTCCCCTTGACTTCCTAGGGGATTCAAGTGATCAGGGCTCTGGCTGCCACTGAAAAGAAATTCTGGTCTGGGGAGATGGCACTGTGGAATAAGTACTTCCCTGGCAAGCACAAGGGCCTAAGTTCAATACCCAGATCCACAAAAAAAAAAAAAAAAAAAAAAAAAAAAAAAAAAAAAATCTGTCAAAGCAGATCCTGTGAGATTGGTGGTCATTTCATTAAAGATGAATTCCTGCACATGCCCAAGTGCCCTGTTGCACTCATGCGATGAGCCCTTCCCTCAAGGCTGGGAGCAACTATTTCCTTTGTTCCTTATCCACCTGCTACCCTCACACTTGAGCCCCTGACTCCAAACCATTTCCTGACCTTGACCAAGACCCAAGAAGAAGAATGACAGCTCTATCAATTAGAAATGCCTAAAGAATAGAACCCTAAGGCCTTACACACCATGTTTCAGATGTATGGACAGAACACTCACCTTTGAGACTACTATCAATCATGCACCTTTCATAAGTGAACTCAAACCAAGTGCCATCCCATTGCTGTCAGACATCAGTCAACCTCACAAGAAGCCTGCTTGGACTCTTGCTCCACATCTCCACACTGAGAAAAGTTGAAGTCCTAACAGATTGTCAGTCACCCTGGAATACACCCTGCTCCCAGTAAAAACCCAAATGGAGACTTCTGCCTGGTATACGACCTCTGTGCTGTCAATGCAGCCCCCAGAACCTTACATCTAACAGTCCCACCCTATACACTGTCCTGGGCTTTTTTTTCCTTCTGATGCCACCTGGTTTACATGCCTGGACCTAAAAGGTGCTTTCTTCTGCCTGTGAGTGGCCCCTGTCAGCCAGCTCCTTTTTGCTTTGAATGGGAAGACCCTGTCACAGGGTGAAAGGGACAACTTACAATGACCCACCTTCCACAAGGCTTTAAAAATTCTACAACCCTGCTTAGGGAGGCTTTGGCAGCCAATGTGGCTGGATTTGCTCAAAGGAAGTTCAACTGCATGCTCCTATGGCACACTGCTGACTTTATTTTATTTTTGGTTTCTTGAGACAGGGTCTTGCTCTGCAGATCAGGCTGACCTTGAGATCACTTTGTACCCAGGCTGGCCTCAAATTTACAGCAGTTGAACTCGTGGTAATCCGCCTACTTCACCTTCCCAAGTGGTGGAATTGTAGGCATGGACCACCATGTCTGCCTGGCTCTATAGATCATATCTTAGTCTTTGGTTTTTTTTTGTTTTTTGTTTTTTGTTTTTTTGGTGGAACCAGGGATTGAACTCAGACCCTTGTGCTTGCCAGGGAAGCACTTATTCCACGGAGCCATCTCCCTGGGCCCCATATAGATCACATCTTAATCTGGGCAGTCCCACCAAACAAGAAGGCTGAGAAGGAACACAAGTCCTTGTTCACCACCTACTGGTTATGGGCTTCAAAATCTCTTGAAAAAAGGATCACAGCTACAAACAGAAGTTCAGATACTTACAGTTTGACCTAGAGAAAGGTCTCTGAATCCTAGGCCCAGAAAGAAAGGAGGTCATTTGCTCCATCCAGTAATCTGACTAGAAAAGAGAGTTTAGAGAATTCTTAATTGCAGCTGGCTTCTGTCAGATTTGGATATTGGGGTACCCTGAAAAGGCCACACCTCTTATGGCATATTGACAAATCCCATATCCAAAGAGAAGTAATAAGGTAGACTTTAGAGAATATTGAAGCAATTAAATAAAGCAAAAGAGCCTTGGCCTCTGTCCCAGTTCTGGGACTCCCAGATGTGACCTGTCCCTTTAGTTTGGTCTTTGATGGAAGAAAACATGGAGCCTCAGAAGTGTTAAACAGTGGGAGCCTGAGAGGCCTAACACCTACCTTTCTAAAACACTGCACTCAGTATCCAAAGGATGGCCTCCTTGCTGGTGGGTGCTCACTGTGACAGCCCTCCTGGTCAAGGGAGACAAATTGACTCAGGGACAATACTTGACTTTCCAGGTGCCAAATGCTGTCCCTCATCTCTACAGTCAAAGACACTGTTGGCTCTGTAACAGGCAAATCATCCAGCAGCAAGGATTGCTTGCTGGAAATCACTGACTCTCCTTCCAGACATCTAAAGCTCTATGGGGCTGGGGAGATAGCTCAGTAGAATAAGCACTTGCCTGGCAAGCGCAAGTGCCTGAGTTCAATTCCCGATTCCGCCAAAATCAATCAATCAATCAATCAATCAATCATTCATTCATTCATTCATTCAATCTCTAAACTCAGCCAGCTATTTGCCCACAGAGTTCCACCAGCCTGACCATGTGTTATGGTTTGTGTCTAGTTGTCCCCCAAAGCCTCATGCAATCTTGGGGCAACTTCTGGAGTTTGTGATTGATTATAGTGGGTGTGGATGCTGCACCTGCCCTGGGGCAGGTGATTTGCATTTCATTGTAAGGAGGGAGAGAAGCTAGCTGCTTGAGCTGCTGCTGCTCCTCCCTTGCACTCTTGCTCTTTGCTGCCTCCATAAAAGGTTGCTCTCTACTATGTTGTGCTCTGCCTTGAACCCAGCTGAATAGGGACTGAAACCTCCAGGAACTGTGAGCTAAGTAAACCTTTCCTTCCTTCATTTTGAGTGTCGGGTATTTGTCCTAGCAACGAGAGTAGAGTAACTAAGACACCATGATTGCCTCACTCTGACTGATGAACATTTTGTCAGCCAGCCTGACTTCCAAATGGAGCCCTGGAGAGATGCTGAGGGCACCCTGTGTATGGATGGAAGTAGCTCTGTTCAAAACAGACAATGTAGGGTGGATATGCTTTGATCAATGCTGAGGAGGTGCTCTTAGCAGTTCAATGATCTGAGCTCTTGGCATTTATATAGGCCCTCATTGGGCATAAGACAAAATGGTAAAGAGCTACACAGATTACAGGCAAGATTTCACCACAGTTCATGTCCATGGGACATTATACAAGAATTGTCATCTTTATACAGCCCAAAGAAAACAAATTAAAGATGGAGATGAAATTCACAATTCTTCTGGTTTGTGTCTAGTTGTCCCCCCAAAGCCGCATGTAAGTTATGGGGCAGACGTGGCTGGAGGAGCAACAAGTGGCTTGAGGGGCAGGGTTAGAGGACCAGGGCGGGGCCTGAGAGACCGGCCAAAATGAGCTAACCGTTAAACTGCCTACCCTGTGCTTTATCAGAGATGTGGAGAGGGTCATCCTGGACATGGCAGCACCCAAGTCTCTCCTCCAGTGTTTTGAAACCTCCAGTAACTGTGAGCTAAATAAACTTTTCCTTCCCTCATTTTGAGTGTCAGGTATTTGTTCCAGCAACGAGAGAAGAGTAACTGATACAACAACTTTATCCGCCACTGTGAGGAAACTGAAAAAGGTGGCTATAATCCATTGTAAAGGACATCAAAAGCTAAAGGACACCATCCCCTGTCAACCAAAAAGTAAGTGAGTCCACTAAAATGGCTGCCAAAGACTCCACTTTGGAAAACAACCTGGTTCAAAACTTAGAAGCCCTACATGAAATGTTTCCAAAAACTGTTCTCAGTCTCTAGCATGGACCTCTTCACTGGATTGAAAAGGCAATAAAATGGGCACAAGAGGAAGGATTTCATACAGATCTGATCAAATGATGACCCCAAAGGAACTGGCTTACAGCTGAGTAACACACCACCGTGACATCACCCACAGAGGAAAGCCTGCCATGGCTCAGCTCCTGAGTCCCTATTATTACATCCCAAAGTCAACAGCAGTCTGTGAACCTGTCAGTCAAAGATACCAAACTTGTGCAAAGACTGAGGCCTCAATAGGCCCTTGACTCCCACCTGGAATCCAACACACAGGACCCTCCCCTTTCAAAGTTCTGCAAGTATAAGTTAAATCATGCTAAGTATACAAATGTTTGCTGTTCTGTTTTTGGTTTTTTTGTTTGTTTGTTTGCTTTTTAACCGGGGATTGAACTCAGGACCTTGTGCTTGCCAGCAAGGCATTTATGCCACTAGGCTATATCCCCAGCCCCAAGAACATTTTTTTTTTTTTTGCAGTACCAGGGATCAAACTCAGGACCTTGCACTTGCCAGGCAGGCACTTACACCACTGAGCTATATCCCTGGCCCCGTTTGCTAGTCTTGGTCTGTACTTACTCTGGGTGGCCAGAAGTATTCCCTCCCAGGACTCAAAAGGCCTTTGAAGTATGCGGAGTACTGTTAAGAGAAATTATCCCCAGATATGGGCTGTCCCTGGCCACAGGCAATGACAATGGACTGTCATTTGTTACAGAAATCACCCCAAATGGAATCTCTACACTGCCTATAGGCCCCACTGTTCTGGAAGAGTTGAATGGAGGAAGAGAACCCTGACATTGATAGTGAGCTAATTACTATGAAAAAACATAAACAGCATGGGTAGACCAGCTGCACATGGTTCTCCTAAAAGTCAGGACATAGCCAGGACCCACCAGGTACTTACGAAACTCCAACTCTTACTAAAAAGGTTTCCAGGGAGATCTTTTGTCAACTGGAAATTATCACCTTGCAGAAATAACTTCTTCAGTTAGGAAACACTTTCTCCCAGATACATGAAACCATATCAGAAAGAGCACCCCTTCCCACTGATACACCTACTCATACCCATAACCCAGTAGACATGTTCTGGGTTAAAGATCAGAAAAAAGGGGGGCTGGGGAGATAGCTCAGTTGAATAAGTGCTTGCCAGGCAAGTGCAAGGGCCTGAGTTCAATCCCCGGTTCTGAAAAAAAAAAAAAAAGATCAGAAAAAAAGACTCCCCTAATCCCCCACCCACAAAGGCCCCTGTAATGATTGATATATTTTGTAAACTTGAGAACTTTGTAAATTTCACTCAGGAGAGGGCCAAAGTTCTCAGTTTGTAAACATCCTCATCCTGTGCAAGAGGAGGGCATGGAGATGATGTGGGTGCTACACTGGCCCTGGGGCAGGGCGATAGCCTGCTTATAACATGAGGAAGGAAAAGAGGCTTGCCCCCACTCACGCTTTTGCTCTTGCTGCTTTTGCTGCCTTCTACCACCTTGAACTGTTAGCCCTGTGCCCTGCCATCCTGCTTTGGAGCCAGCTGATTAAGCATTGAAACCTCCACAAACTGCGAGCTACGTCAGCCCTTTCTTCCTTAATTTTGGATGTTGGGCATTTTATCTCAGGAATGAGAGAAAAGTAACCAAGACAGCCTCTATTTAATTATTTTTACTACTAGTGCAATACAAGTGACAGAGATTTAGCCTTGGATTCATCAGTCCAGGATCAAACAGGCCCATCCCAACAACTGCTGGAAGGCCTATCCTGATGGGTCAAGCCCCCTGAAGACCACCATGCAGAGATGATGTACTCAGCACCCTGCTCTCAATGATGTGGAAGCTTGAAGCTCTACACACACTGAAGACTGAATGCACATAGTACACTGGAGGGCCCATCCTAATTGACTGATGTTCTGTTATACAGTTGTTTTGGGTTTTTTTGTTTGTTTGTTTTTGTTTATTTGTTTTTGAGGAACCAAGGATTGAACTCAGGCCCTTGCACTTGCCAGGCAAGCACTTATTCCACTGAGCCATCTCCCTGGCCCCATGTTATCCAGTTTCATTGCTAGTTCCCCTTTTTTTGTAGATGTAGTGCTTGCCTTGGGACTCTGAGCTGTATCCGCAGAGGACTGAGAAGTTCCTCACAAAATTACCCTTGTTCTTGTCCATATTGGTGTAACCTTTGGATTTGGCACCATGAAATGCTGCTCTAACTTTCACAATAGTTGATAATTTTCTGCTGTGATCATACCTATTGGCTGCCCAGTCTAACTCCTGTCAAGTCACCTTGTACTGACACCACATTAGGTTTAATGTCCTGCTACTCTGTTCACTTTCTAGTTCCTTCTCTCCTGCTGACTTCAGTGTTCACATTCACTTTTTGGGTTACAACGCCAGAAGATGAGTTCACACAAAAAGCCTGCATTTAATATCACCTTCATCAATAGCATACTTGGGTTGCTCATCTTTACATGACTAAATCAAAATGAAAATGACTCTCCCATGGATAATATATCGAAATATCCTAGGAATATATAGAAATTGAGAACATTGGGAATCCTAAATTCAAGTTTACAATGCAAGTCCAATAATAATTCTCAAACTAAATAGGACCCTTCACAACCAAGAATATGCTTTTACTTTGACAAATGTCCAATTCAAACCAACACCCCAGGTTGAGAACAATGTTGCTGCTCCTCTAGATGTAGAGGATTAAGTTGGGAAGGAGAATAGTGTGCTAATAATAAATGTATCTATCCAGAGTGGTGAGGAAGCAAACAGTCCTGTAAACTCCCCTTCTTGTCTATGTTCTATCCAGTTGGGGTTGAGTTATAAACTGAGGTGGATGTAAAAACAGCCTTTTGACTCAGCATCCTTCTAGCTCAACCTGCCAACAGGAATTTGCCCCCCTCCCCGTTGCAATACACTATTCCAGATCCCTCCCATCAGAATGGGATCATTTGGACGCCAGATAAGAGTCCAGAGGGATGGACAAGGATTAAGCGATGACTGGTTTAAAGATTGCAAAAGTCTCTCTCTCTCTCTCTCTCTCTCTCTCTCTCTCTCTCTCTCTCTCTCTCTTTTTGTGGTACCAGGGATTGAACTCAGAACCATGTGCTTGCCAGGCAAGCACTTATTCTACTGAGCTATCTCCCAGGGGCCCTGTAAAAGTCTCTTGACCCCCACACACATTAAAATTCCTTCCCCTAAACCACCAACGTTCCCACTGATTCCCACGCCCCCAGAGATCACACAGGACCCCCAACTCCTGATCTCCTGCCCTTGGTCAATGGCACCCATGGGGTCCTTCAAGCTATAAACACAGAAATAGTCTCTTCGCTTTGTGTCTCACTTTCAATTCTTTCATACAAGCTCTAGAACTAACCCAGACTAACTTTGAACTCAGCTCCACTGATGTTCTCTATCACTTACTTCAGCCCAATCCTACAATCATGTGGGGAAATATCTCCTCTTTTCTGAGTCTCTCCAGAAGCCTAAATGTCTCTGCTGACTATATAGATGATCAGCCACTGCAGGTCCCCATTGGGCCCCTGTGGAGCTTTCTCATTTGCTCTGATGGGGTTCATCTAGTGTTTATTCCTACCAACAGGAGCCTTTGTTGGCCTGCGTTTACCTGGTAAGTGAACTTTCTGTATAGTCGGGGCAACGGGGCCCTACATGCCCATCAGTCACATCAAACGGGTGACACTGTAATAATACCATTGTGGCTGGGATAGCTTAACTCTTGGTACCACGCTACGGGTATAAGCCAACAACAATACTCACAGTTAAGTACCCAGAGAGCCCGACATTTCAACAATATGCAAAGTTTAATAGATACTGTCCAAGACCACACAGATTCCCTGGGTGCAGTCATTCTCCAAAATCGCAGAGCTTTAGACCTCTTAACAGCCCACCAAGGAGGAACCTGCCTTCTCTTGGAAGAAAAACGTTGGCACTGTCAGGGTTAGGAAGAGAAAGCTCTGTCAGTTGTGAGAATATCTAACAAAAAAGTAAATATGCCACGGGTAACTTTCCAGTTGGGATCTCTAGGCTTATTCTCCTTACGGGTAGGAGCTTTGCTTGCACCTCTAATGGCTCTTCTGGCATTCTTCCTCCTAGGTCTTGTGCAATCCTGACCAGAATTCTCTCTGAGCACTCTGAAGCCATGTGCTATCTGCTCCTTTTAAGATTTACCTCTTCTTACCAGCTGCTTAAAACTGAAGAAACGGACAAAAAAAGAATCTTCCCATAAAACAAAAGGGGGGGGACTAACAATCTCATACACCACAGAGCCCAGTGAGCCCTGTGCTTCAGTCTGCGGTGTACTGCGCCCAGCTGCTTTTCAGGTAGCCTGACTCAGCTCAGCCGGACCATGTCCAGGTGAACAAACTTCTTTCCCACTAAAAACACATTTTGCTTTTCTAGCATATTTCTTTTTTTCTTTCTTACGGAATCAGGGATTGAACTCAGGCCCTTGCGCTTGCCAGGGAAGCACTTATTCCACTGAGCCATCTCTCCAGCCCCTTTTCTAGCATATTTCAAGGACCTTCTGCCCAAAAACCAAATAGTAATGCATGATTAACATAATCCAATAAAAATCCTCTCTGCTTTCAAACCTTATTTCCAGTGTGTAGAGACCTATATCAACTAAGCCCTAAATTGACTCTGTATTCCCAGCAGCAGCCCGCTGGCGTTAATAAAAAGTTGCCTTCCGGCTGGCAAGAGAGCTCGGTGCACTAAGCGCCTGCTTAGGCAAGCGCAGGGATGGGGTTCAATCCCCAGGGAAGCCAGCGTTAGGGCTCTGAGAAGCGCTGAGTGAGAGAGAACACGTAGAGTTAGCAAACAAAGATCCCACAAATTAGTTATAACTGCGGGTTTCAGTGTGAAAGTAGGTCCCTGACATGGTGGTAAGGCGGGTTGTCACGGATGGTCTACAGGTCAGCAGGGCGCGGGCTGACAGCGCCGCCCAAGTACAGCTGAGGCCACCAAGGCGAGGGAACGGCCCCTTTAAGATGCTAGCTGGAGAAGAGCTGCAGGGCGGAGGGGGAGGCTGGAGCGCCCGCCTGTACCCTAGGATCTTGGATCCGGATGCTGACTAGGTGTGGGGGGTGGGGCAGCGGCTCTGCGCCTGCGGGGGGCGTGGCCACAGACCACGTGAGCGCAGTACCCCTCTACGCTGAGCAAGTGCTTCCTGGGTCGGGTTGTCCGCGGCCCGCCCGGGACAGAGTTGGGGGTGGCGGGGATCGGGAGGTGCGGCGCGTCTGGACCAGGTGCTGTGCCTTTGAAACAGCCCCGACCCCTGAGGCTGCAGTGATCGTAGGGGTACGCGATTGACTGGACGACTGAAGCCGGGAGCGCGACCCTCGGCCAGGGACTCGACCGAGAGAGTGGTGGGCTGAGCCCGCGCGGGAGCCGCGTCGGTCGCCAGCCTCAGAAGGCTCTGTGCTGGTCCAATGGCCCTGATGGCGGCGTCAGCGCAGAGCGACCTGCTGCAGGTGAGCCGGGGCTTCAGTGCTACTGCGGAATTATACCCTGCTGGTCCTGGTGCCAACACAGAAAGGATGACGCTGCTCTTACCCCTGTCGCTATTCCTATCTCGCTGCCCTGACTCGGGTGCTGTGTGGGGGTCTGTTGAGGATCCTGCTTGTGGTCTGGACAGTCTGCAGAGGGGTTTTCCCCCCAGAGCTCTGCGGGGTGAGGGGACAAAGGATTTCCTGAGAATGTGCCTGCACAACAAGCTGGAGGCTGAAACCCAGTTGGGAGTGTCCAGAAAACTCAGTAGCTCTTGTATCTGCAGGGACCGGATAGTACCTCTGGAATCACAGGCTGAGGAGCTGCTGTTGTGAGGCCGTCAGGTGCTGTGGGTGGTTAAAGCACAGGAGGGAGCTGATAGCACTCAGGTCTTACCAGCATCTCTGTGGATGCGGAGTGACAGAATGACAACCAAGTAGCTTGAGGATGAGGGAACAGGGGCCAAGGAGCAGGCCTGCCCCCATCGAGGCCAGTGGTCCTGGTGGCCAGACCAGGAGGAAAGTGTGTGTTCTATCTGTCAGAAACAGCAGTAGGCATGTTCTGTGGTACAAGTATCAAGGAGTCATCAGGAGAGAGAGAGAGAGAAGAGGAGACAAGGTCTAGGGAAAGGTGGAGGAGAGGGGGAGAGCGCTGCAGCAGGAATTTTCGCTGGAAGTAGCAGAAGTTTGGGACATGTGGAGTCTCTGATTCTCCAGAGACCATCAGTAGATTTGAAGAGCGGTGTAGGGCAGATACCCTGTCCAAGGGAGGTGTTAATTGAAGTCCCAAGGGAAAAATCTACAAGTAGGCAATATCTAAAAATAGAGCTTTGGCCCAAGACCCCTGTTCTGTAACCAGACCACCACAGAAAGCCTGCTTCCTTGTGAGTCAGACTGGCAGAATGCTATCTCTGGTGACAAGCCAGAAAGTTAAACCAAATCTTTCATAGTTGTTCTCTTTTTTGGGTGGCTTGATTAATAACTGACAGTTTCTATAATTTTTGTTCTTAGGTCCTATTTAGGACCAACTGCAGAAAACCAAAAATGCTCACATGACCAATCTCAGGCAAGGCCTTGCGTCTAGTTTGAAGCCTCTACAGATACCTTTTCAGGACTGCAGTCCAAAGTCAGGAGCACCCCGGCCTTTCCTTTTGCTTCATGCTCTGCCCTTGCTGGGACTGGCTCTAGGTCTCTGAGAAGCCCTCAGTGAGGGCGGCTGACTCCCTGGCTACAGTAGGCAATGGATAAACAGCCTTAGCTTTTCCTCATTTCCACAGAACATCCAAATCGTGGCTTCAATGTGTGGGCAAGAGCGTATGTCGGATTTAAGGCTGTGAATGTTCAGGCCATGATGCCAGTGTTCCAAGAAGGAAGACTGTGGCCTGGAGGCCTCAAGAGCATGAGATCTTGCTTGAGCACCATATTTAGCTTGTTTGGCATCATGAAAACAAATGATAGAGAGTGCCATGGGTTGGGGAGAGTTGGGACTAAGGAAATATGGTAGATGGCCTAATCCAGTGAGGAGATCAGTGATGAGGCTGACAGTCATGGAGCTGATGCTGCCATGTGGCTCCGAGTGGTGCTTATTCACCAATCTGTGGTCTTCCCGCCTTTTGTGCTGTCTCCTGATAGAGCCGGAGGGTTTTTTAGTCAAGCTCTACAGTTAGGTAGGGACAAATGAGATTGCTCAGATTTGCTGGGACACAGAGAGGTGTAGGGCAGGAGAAAGAAAGAAGGGACTGAAATTCTGATATTTCTTTCAGGAGCAAGCCCACCATGACCTAACTTCCTTCAATTAGGTACCATCTCCCAAAGGTTCTACCACCTACAAGAA
>NW_004524659.1:6650567-6677882 GCF_000260255.1 Octodon degus
TTCAAAGCAGGGCTGTGTGACCTTTGAGGACGTGACCATTTACTTCTCCCAGGAGGAGTGGGGACTGCTGGATGAGGCACAGAGACTCCTGTACTGCAATGTGATGGTGGAAAACTTTACGCTCATAGCCTCTCTCGGTAAGGATATCTCACTTGCCTGAGCTCTTCTCTACCTGTCCCCTTTGTATAAGGACAACTCCTTTTCCCATGCCAACAGCATGAACAGTGCCTGTCCCCCGTGTTCCTGTTGTGTGTTGTGGGCTTCAGTGGGTTTCGAAACAGTGCCACATGCAGTGCTTCCCCTTCCTGATCAGCCCCACACTTCTCATCAGAGTCTGGCAGGGAAGGGTGCAGACAGCGGATCCTTGTGGAAAGCCCTGTAGAGCCCACCCTGCTTGTCACCTCTCACCTGTTTGTCCAGACCTCTGACCCTCCTGTGCTTCAGGTTCTGCTCCTTTTGCTAACATGTGCTATACAAGACTGTGAAGAACTACCATGCACTCATGTGGTCACTACCTGCAAACCACTGGACTGTGTCTGCCAGATTTGCTGGGATGTCTAATTTCTAATACTGAGTTTCCTTTCCTGTTGTCTGTTCTGGATTACCTCCCGTGATCATTTTTCCTTTAGGCCTGACATATTTCAAGTGCCATGTTACCAGAGAATGTGGGATAAGGAGAGAACCCTGGGTGCATGACAGAGTGATTATGACTTTAGCCACAGCAAGAGAGGCTTTAGTGGCTTAAGCGCCTGCTTGGCAAGTACAAGGTCATGAGTTTGATCTCCAGGACCACCAAAAATAAAAAATAAAAATATGGAGCCTTAGGCAAGCCCAGCTCTAGTAAGCAGGAGCTGGGGACAGTGTGTCATTACTATGTCCAAACCTACCAACTTCTGTTCTTAACTCTGCCATTCCTTTCCTTCTCTTCAGACTTGCTCATTTGAATCTCTGATCTAACTTTGGCCTTTGGCCCCACCCTTATCATGTCCACATCTCAGTCCCTCTGTGGGAGCTACCATGTCTCAGTACCTCTGTAGCACTCTTCACTGTTGAACTCCATTGCATATGTCTGAGAAGAACATAGTTTCTTGATGTCTCTGAACATTAGTCAGATAGTTGTAGTCAGATCTCCTGGTTCTGGCCATGCCTACCTGCCTCGTGGTCCTTACAGTTTCACAGAAGCCAATGCCATGCTCCACGGCCTTCGTAGAGAAGTGATCTGGGTACCCTGCCTCTCTTCCCAGTATTCCTTTGAGTGGTAGAGACCTACTGTGTTTAGTGGCCTGGAAAATCACAATATGCAGAGAATCAATTCCTTATTCTGAGCTGAGGTTTCTCTTCCTGCTCAGGTTCCCAAGGACTCATTCTGACATCCATAAGAGACTTGTGGTGGGACGGTTTTCTTCTATCAAAGTTTATTTGATTTGACCAGCATTTCTCTGTTTACAGGTTTTTGCTCTAGAACAGAGGTTAAAGTGTTACCTTCTCAGCAGAGAATTTCTGTTCAAGGAATGATACAGGCTGGAAATCCCAAGACAGCCCTGTCTATGCAGAAGGCCTACTCCTCTGACACATGTGGCCTACTCGTGAAAGAGATTTTGTACCTGGATGAAGAGGACGATACACATGCCAGGCTGAAAGCCCATATGTGTGAGGCCAATGGGACAAGGGTCAAGTTCAATGTAAACTTTGCCCAGCAACAGGTACAGAAGCATGAGGATGAGCCTGCCAGAAGGGAGGAGGGCAGGGCCTCTCCTAAAAACACCTGCATAGACCAGGCATCCCAGAAGTCTTTCATATGTGAGGAGAGAAAGGAGGTCTTTGTGACCACAGCAGACTTTGTGCAGTGTTGGATCACTCCCGATGGGGAGGAGGCACACAAGAGTTCTGGAGAAACACTGTACTTTCCCACAGCTCAGTGGCTTGACAAGAGCAGTCAATCTAGTTACACTTTCAGTGACACATTCACACATGTTCACCCTCAGAGAGTCCAGAGAAGAGAGAGGCCCTATGAATGCAGGAAATGTGGGATATTCTTTAGTGATCCCTCCATCTTCATTCAGCATCAGAGAGTTCACAATAGAGGAAAACCCTATGAATGCCCTGAGTGTGGGAGATTGTTTAGCCAACACTCTAGTCTTGTGAGACACCACAGAGTGCACACTGGTGAAAGCCCCCATGTGTGCAGCTACTGTGGGAAGTTCTTTAGCCGAAGTTCCAACCTTGCCCAGCATAAAAGGGTTCACACTGGAGAGAGACCTTTTGAGTGCAGTGAATGTGGGAAATTCTTTAGCCACCTTGCCAGTCTCATTCAACACTATATAGTTCACACAGGGGAACGACCTTTTGGGTGCAGTGCATGTGGGAAAGCCTTCAGCCGAAGCTCTGACCTCATAAAGCATCTGAGAGTTCACACTGGTGAACAGCCTTATGAATGCACTGAATGTGGGAAGTTCTTTAGCCAGAGTTCGAGCCTTAACAGTCATCGGAGACTTCACACTGGTGAACGGCCTTTTCAGTGCAATGAATGTGGGAAAACCTTCAGACAAAGGTTTAATCTGAGGCAGCACCAGATGATTCACAGACCAGACAGGCCTTATCAGTGCAGTGCATGTGGCAAAGCCTTCAACCAAAGGACTAGCCTTATGCGACATCTGAAAATACACACCAGAGAAAGCAATGTAGAGAACGTGCATCCTTCTTTCTCAGCACAGCTGCACACAGCAGAGAAAGGCTGTGACAGTAGTCTTTATGAAGGAGCATCAGCCAGCTGCTGAGCCTCATTCCTTCATGCGGGGAAGATTTCCTATTAGAGCTAGACACAGTGGATGCTTTCGGGAGCTAAGCTCTATTCAGTTTGTCACTAGTACACTTAGGGACAGAAGCCATCTTAGCTTGTCCTAGTCCACAGCCTCTGGAGTGTATCCCCCACTCTACTGTCTCAGGGAAAGCAAACCTGTTTACTTTCCAGTTTCTGAAGGGACTGCGGAGTTCCTGAGGCCATGGAGCTTGTCACTTTTCTCTAACTAGTCTAGCTGTGGACATGACCCATTTTGTCCATGCCGAGCTAAGTGGGTCTGCTGACATCTTACTGTGAATGTTTCCTTTTCAGGGACATTACTCAGTCTACTGTGATGTTTGTGATGGATTTATCCATCTTCTGTGTGACTCCCCAGAACACAGTATACATTGCCCTGGTTTATGTGTTATTTAAGAAAAAAACTTAAAACTAACACCTTCATAGTTGGACCATCAGACTCAGCCTTGACTGACTATGTCAGCTACAAGTCAAGAGATAGTGTGACTCAGCTTTGTCTGACTGCATTGAGCTGCGCTATATCCTACAAACATCCTCCTTTAATAGCCTGTTTCAAGGACTATCTACCCCGAAACTAGCCCGGACTTGACACACCTAGCTAGTCTTACCGGTTTGTGCAGTCCCTAATTTCCCCTAGACTTTCCTAGGTTATAATTAATGATCTCTAACTAAACTTGCCTAAGATCTGCCTAACAAAGTTTGACCAAACATGTAACCAATTTCAGAATAACCCCCTATCTGCTTTTGTGCTTCTTACTTGCAAAATGCATAGGAGTTTGTGTTTTAATCTCAGTTGGGGCTGGTGATTTGGAATTGAGTCCCACTAACATACCCATGTAATAAAAGTTTTGCCTTCGAAGTTCCTCAGTGCCATGTCTTTCTTTTGTCTGGGTTCCAGTTTTTGTAAAATTTCTTGCTGCATTGGCTGGGAAGTCACTGTGTTGACCATTTTGATGACTGGTAGAGGCCCTCTGGTTATAGTGGAGAACCCTTCCATTTCCACACAAAAAGACATGCCCTCCAGAGTTTTTTCAGATTCTCCTCCAGGACCTGAAGTTGAGACCCTTACTCAGAGGTAGAGCCCTTATCAGACTCTAGGAGGACCAGGAACTCAACCATTTCAGGCTCTCTGACAAGATAGGACTGCCACAGGATGTCCTTTTGGTTCCCCTGCACGTGATGAAAGAGGACCTCATCACTCCTTGCCTGTTTCAGGAAGCCCCTCCTGGTCTTCATCTCAGTCCAAAGAAGTGTATATTTGGAATCCCAAAATATGTTACTGGAATCCCATCAAGCTAATTCCAACCTACCAGTTCCAGTGCAACCCATGGCAAGAATAAAGGCACTAGGGCAAATTTATAATTCTGGGGAGTGAAAGGGTCTTAGGTCCAGCCATGGTGATGTCTATCTAGAACAAAGGCCTGGACCCAGGGCCAACCCGGGTTTTATTGAATCATGAAGGAGTGGCTTGAGGATGAATGACTAAGAATGGCAGGAAGTAGGTGAGCACTGTGAGCTGGGCAAGGTAGGAGGCCTGCATTTATTTCTGTGATATGCAGAGAGAAGGACATGCAGAAAAAGTAATTTGCATTATACTATTGAGATAGTATCTAATGTTTTGGGGTCTGGTGCTTCAGCTCTGATGTGTAATCTTTCAAGCCCCAGGAAGTCACAGCCTCTGTCTCGAGGCTCGATCCCAGCTGTCAGCATGGAGCACTGACTCTTCATCCTATCTCAACCTGGCTCATATTAAAGAGCAACAAGTGTGAATTATCAGGGAAACACCTGCCGTCTTCAAAGACTCTCACCAGCAGTGTGGAGAATGAGTACGCCAATTCCAACATAAAACCAAAAGTGGGCCTTGAGATATTGCAAATGAATTCACTTTGTTTTGTTTGTTTTAATAGCATCAGCAAACTTATGCTAATCTTTAATTTGGGTATCAAATACTGGCTAGACCAATATGCACTGCTTACAGCCAATTGAAAGGATAAGGAAAAGTCCTAGCCATCTCCATACCTATCAATGCATGGAAATAGTGTCAGGTACAGCCAAAGTAGAGACAAAATCTCTTCTTTCAAGGAGATTCACCCAGGTGGTCCCCTATAGGTCCCCATTTCTTGCTTTGAAGTTCCAGCAGAGCCAGTCATGACTGTATGGCCTCTAGTTGTTGCAGGGTTGAGAATCTTCCATGACACACTCTAATGAGAAGGATTATAAGCAAGAGAATGTACACACCAACTCCAACATAGAACCAAAAGTGAGCCTTGAGATATGCAAATGAATTCAGTTTGTTTGTTTTAGTAGCATCAGGAAACTTATGCCAACTTTTAATTTGAGTATCAAATGTGGCTGTCGTGACATTGACAGCAATTTTCTCTGAAGATTCTGTATATCCACAGTAGAATTTTGGACTGTTTCTTATATGTTATTTTATCACTTCCCATGAATATAGATTTTTTTATCATATACTAATGGAGTGATACAAAAGTGAGTTATATTATAGTGATATTTTAAAACTTGTAACTGTGAACTTTTAAATTGATCTCCCAACAAAGGATGGAGATTTCTAGAATGTTCACTTGGGTTTTTACCTTTTTTTTTTAGTGGTACCAGGGATTGCACCGGCTATCAAAAGCACCATGGAAGCTATCCCTGCTATAATTAATCCAAGTATTTTCTCTGTCTAATTGATGTCTTTTAGTTAATGTTTCTACCAAGAAAGAATTAAGTGAATAACACCAGAGCTCTGTTATATTCACTGAAAACCAAGCTCCTGACATCCTGCCCATGATCACCACTGTGGAGTCATTGGAAGGATGTTCACGCATGATACAATGGGCCAGATAACAACTAGTACATGAGAACAAGTAATTTGCATTATACTATTGAGAAAGCATCTAATGTTTTGGGGTCTAGTGCTTCAGCTCTGATGTGTAATCTTTCAAGCCCTAGGAAGTCATAGCCTCTGTCTTGAGGCTTGATCCCAGCTGTCAGCATGGAGCACTGGCTCTTCATCCTGTCTTGACCCGGCTCATATTAAAGAGCAGCAGGTGTGAGTTATCAGGAAAATACACCTGCTGTCTTCAAAGACTATGACCAGCAGCACCTCAGCTAGACCAGTATATACTGCTTAAAGCCAGTTGAAGGGATAAGCAAAAGTCCTAGCCATCTCTGTACATATCAATGCATGGAAATAGTGTCAAGCATAGCCAAAATAGAGACAGTTGCTCTTCTTTCAAGGAGAGTTGCCCAGATGGTCTTCTACAACCTGTGTCAAACAGTTTGGGTTATAATTAGATTTTACCCTTTAGTAAACTTTAGATTGGGAGTTGGAATATATTGACCTCTATGCAAACCGAGTGTGAGTGGAAGATGTAAACAATAGGTTGTTCTCTCTGCTCCATGAGAAAAGCTCCCCAAGGGGGCTCAGTTACAGAGCAAGTTTGGGCCCAAACCTAAGGTTTCCCAGACTATTCACACCATGGAAGTACCTTCAGAGTGTCAAGAGGACAAAACAGAACCAACCAATACTTCTCCTTAGTCTGGATGGTCCCAACATTGGCAAGAGCCAAGTAGCCAGGTGGCTACTGAGTGATTTCTCATTCATGAGGGTCACCGACCCTTGTCTGTTGTGACACTTCAAGTGCTCACTGTACACACTGTTCAAGTGTTCACTGTACACACTGTATGTCTCAGGCCAAGACAGAATAGGTGCAAGCCAGAGTAAAATTACCACCCCCTTTAAGATATGCTGAAAGTTTTCAAGAAAGGTTTTTTGGATGACCACGGAGTCAAAATCAATGTCCAGTGATTCCACATCCTGTGAAATTGATTGTCTTCACCTTCCTTCTGCTTCAGCACATGAAGAAACCATAAACGTAGACACTGCTCATCAAGTCTGGAATCAGGTAACTGAACTTGGCCCGAAATCCCATCCTGATCAGTTAGTTCCCCTATATCAATTCCTGCTTGAATCTGTGTCTCAGCCTTCCACCCTGTGTCCATACCTGTGACACTCAAGCAAAAACAACTCTTCTGGATGTCAAAGCTGGTTGACCAGATCAAAAATTACATAGAAAGAGGACCCCCAAAGACAGAAAAGTTTTAGCCCATCCTGCCCAATGACCCTGATGATTTCCCTCCCTCATGTGGCTGACCACCAAAGCCTGCCAGAGTTACCACTCCTGCCCCCAGGGGCGACTCCCGGTCAGCCACCTTCCAGTCTCCAAGAATCTACTGCTCTATGTCCACCAACTGTGCCACCCCAGATGCAATCTAACCCCAACCAGCATGTGAGCCAAGCCCTGTCAACCACAGGCTTTACTCGGCACAGCTCCACATGCCTCTCCAGGGATATCCTGGTGGCTCAGAGGGACCAAATCTGCAACCTTCTGTGTACTATCAGCCCTTTAGTTCCACTGATCTCCCCAGTTGGAAGACAAATGCCCTTTCTGCTTGAAGGATAAAAGGGCTTCTGCAGACCCAAACTCACTGCAGCCTGAACCCCTATTTCTGCTTTTCAACAACAATAGAGAAGACCCAGTTCCATAAGGCCCTGGGCACCCAAGGTCATTGTCAAAATTGGAGGGAAACCAATGGCCTTTATAGTGGACAGTTAGGCCAAACACTCCATTGTCACTCAACCAGTTTCCCCTTGACTTCCTGGGAGAGTCAAGTGATCAGGGCTCTGGCCCCCACACTGAAAAGAAATTCTGTCAAAGCGGATCCTATGAGGTTGGTGGTCATTTCATTAAAGATGAATTCCCGCACATGCCCAAGTGTCCTATTGCACTCATGCGATGAGCCCTTCTCTCAAAGCTGGGAGCAACTATTTCATTTGCTCCTTATCAGGCTGCCACCCTCACACTTGGGTCCCTAACTCCAAACCTGAGATTGATCCTGATGATGACCCTAGAAGAATGGCAGCTCTATCAATTAGAAATGCCTAAAGAATAGAACCCCAAGGTCTTACAAACCATGTTTCAGATGTATGGGCAGAACACTAACAGCCAGGACAACCATCTACCATGCCCCTTTGATAATTAAACTCAAAGCAAGTGCCATCCCCATTGCTGTCAGAAAATAATCGACCCCACAAGAAGCCTGCTTGGACTCTTGCTCCACATCTCCACACTGAGAAAAGCTGAAATCCTAACAGATTGTCAGTCACCCTAGAATATGCCCTGCTCCCAGTAAAAACCCAAATGGAGACTTCTGCCTGGTATACTACCTCTGTGCTGTCAGTGCAGCCCTCAGAACCTTACATCTAACAGTCCCACCCTATACACTGTCCTGGTTTTTTTTTCCTTTTGACGCCACCTGGTTTACATGCCTGGACCTAAAAGGTGCTTTTTTCTGCCTGTGAGTGGCCCCTGTCAGCCAGCTCCTTTTTGCTTTGAATGGGAAGACCCTGTCACAGGGTGAAAGGGACAACCTACATGGACCCGCCTCCCACGAGGCTATAAAAATTCTCCAACTCTGCTCAGAGAGGCTTTGGCAGCCAATGTGGCTAGATTTGCTCAAAGGAAGTTCAACTGCATACTCCTGTGGTACACTGCTGACTTTATTCATTTATTTATTTTTGGTCTTTTTGAGACAGGGTCTTGCACTACAGTTCAGGTTGGCTTTGAGCTCACTTTGTAGTCCAGGTTAGTCTCAAATTTACAGCAGTTGAACTCATGACAATCCTTCCTCAGCCTGCCAGGTGCTGGAATTACCGGCCCTACTGATATCATCTTAATCTGGGCAGCCCCACCAAACAAGACTGTTGAGAAGGAGCACAAGTCCTTGTCTACCACCTACTGGCTGTGGGCTGCAAAGTCTCTTGGAAAAAAGATCAAAACTATAAACAGAAGGTCAGATACTTATGGTTCAACCTAGAGAAAGGTCTCTGAAAACTAGGCCCAGAAAGAAAGGAAGTCATTTGCTCCATCTAGCAGCCTGATTGCAAAAGTGAGCTTAGGGAATTCTAAATTGCAGCTGGCTTCTGTTAGACTTGGATATGGGAATACTCTGAAAAGGCCAAACCTCTTTACAACATGTTGACAAATCCCATACCAAAAGATTAGCAACTAGGTGGATTTTGGAGGATATTGAAGCATTTCACAAAGCAAAACAGCCTTGGCCTCTGCTCCAGTCCTGGGAATGCCAGATGTGACCTGTCCCTTTACTTTGGTCTTTGATGAAAGAAAATATGGTGCCTCAGGAGTCTTAAACAGAGGGAACCTAGGAGAAGCCTGTCACCTACCTGTCTAAAACACTGGTCTCAGTATCCAAAGGATGGCCTCCTTGCTGGTGGGTGCTCACTGTGACAGCCCTCCTGGTCAAGGAGGCAGACAAATTGAAACAGGCACAAAACTTGACTATCCAGGTGCCATACGCTGTCCCTGATCTCCTTTACAGTCAGCAACACTGTTGGCTTTGAAACAGCCATATCATCCAATAGTAAGGATTGCTTGTTGGCCATCACCAACTCTCCTTCCAGACATCTAAAGCTCTGAACCCAGCCCCCTATTTGCCCACAGAGCTCTAACAGCCCGACCATGATTGTCTCACTCTGACTGATGAACACTTTGTCAGCCAGCCTGACCTCCAATTGGAACCCCTGACAGATGCTGAGGGCACCCTGTGTACGGAGTCACTCTGCTCAACACAGACAACAAAAGTCTTGATATGCTTTGATCAATGTGGAGGAGGTGCTCTTAGCAGGACCTCTTCCCCAGCACTGGTCACCTCCACAAGCTGAGCTCTTGGCATTCATATAGGCCCTAAATTGGGCAAAAGACAAAATGGTAAATAGCTACCCAGAGTCCAGGTATGACTTCATCACAGTTCATGTTCATGGGGCATTATACAAGAATTGTGGCCTTTATGCAGCCAAAGGAAAACAAATCGAAGATGGAGATGAAATTTACAACTTTCTGCCACTGTGAGGAAATCCAAAAAGATGGCTGTAATATATTGTAAAGGACATCAAAAGCTAAAGGACACCATCCCCTGTAAACCAAAAAGCAAGTGAGTCCACTAAAATGGCTGCCAAAGACTCCACTTTGGAAAACAACCTGGTTCAAAATTTAGAAGCCCTACATGAAATGTTTCCAAAAACTGTTCTCAGTCTCTAGCACAGACTTCTTCACTGTATTGAAGAGGAGATAAAATGGGCACAAGAGGAAGGATTTCATACAGATCTGATCAAATGATGACCCCAAAGGAACTGGCTCACAGCTGGTTAAAGCACCACCGTGACATCACCCACAGAGGAAAGCCTGCCATGGCTCAGCTCCTGAGCCTCTATTATTGCATCCCTAAGTCAACAGCAATCTGTGAACCTGTCAGTCAAACATACCAAACTTGTGCAAAGACTGAGCCCTCAACAGGCCCTTGAATCCACCTGGAATCCAACACACAGGACCTTCCCCTTTCAAAATTCTCCTAGTAAGAAGTTAAACTATACTGAGGCTATAAATGTTTGCTGGTCTGTGTCTGCACTTATTCTGGATGGCCAGAGGTAATCCTTCCCAGGACTCTAAAGGCTTCTGAAGTACTGTTAAGTGAAATTATCTCCAGATATGAGTTCTCCCTGACCACAATCAGTGACAATGGACTGTCTTTTATGGCAGAAATAATGCAAAAACTGGCTAACGAATTAAAAATCAAATGAATCTCTACACTGTCCATAGGCCCCAGTGTTCTGGAAGAGTTCAATAGATGAACAGAACCCTGAAGTTGATAGTGACCTAATTACTATCAAAAAACATAAGCAGTGTGGGTAGACCAGCTGCACATGGTTCTCCTGAAAGTCAGGACATCATCACCAAGACCAACCCAATACACTGGTTTTGAAATCTTACTGGGGAAAACCCAACCCTTAATAAAAAGGTCTCCAGGGAGATCTTTGTCAACTGGGAAATATCACTTAGCAGGAATAACTTCTTCAGTTAGGAAACACTTTCTCCCAGATACATCAAACCATATCAGAAAGGGCACCCCTTCCCATTGATACCCTGCTCATGCCCATAACCCAGTTGACATGTTCTGGGTTATAGATTAAAAAAAAAAAAAACACTCCCCTAATCCCCTACTCAGAAATGCCCCTGTAATGGTAGATATATTGTGTCAACTTGAGAAGTTATAAATTTCACTCAGGACAGGGCCAAAGTTCTCAGTTTGTAAACATCCTCATCCTGTGCAAGAGGAGGGCATGGAGATGGTATGAGTGCTACACCAGCCCTTGGGCAGAACAATAGCCTGCTTACAACATAAGGGAGGAAAAGAGGCTTGCCCTCACCCATTCTTTTGCTCTTGTTGCCTTCTACCACCTTGAACTGTTAGCCCTGTGCCCTGCCATCTTGCTTTGGAGCCAGTTGATTAAGGATTGAAACTTCCACAAACTGTGAGCTAGGTAAACCCTTTCTTTCTTAATTTTGGATGTTGGGCATTTTATCTCAGGAATGAGAGAAAAGTAACCAAGATAGCCTCTATTTAATTATTTTGACTACTACAATAATAAAAAAAGACAGAGATCCTTCCTTGGATTCATCAGTCCAGGATCAAGCAGGGTTATCCCAACAATTGTTGGAAGGCCTATCCCAATGAGTCAAGTGCCCTGAAAACCACCTTGAAGAGACAACATACTTGGCGCCCTGCTCTCACCGCCCTGGAAGCTGGCAGCTCTACACACCGTGAAGATTAAATGGACATAGTACCCTGGAGAGCCCATCCTAGTTGATGTTCTAGTACCCAGTTTTGTTGCTATTTCCCCTTCTTTGTAGGTTTGGTACTAGCTATGGAACTCTGGAGTGTATCAGCAGAGGGCTGAGAAGTTCCTCATAGAATTACCCTTCTTCTTGTCTATATTGGTTTAAACAGTGGATTGGGCACATGAAATGCTGCTCTAATTTTCTCTGGTGATCATACCTATTGGCTGCCCAGTCCAGCTCATGTTAAGCTGCTTTGTACTGACACCATCATTAGGTTTAATATCCTGCTACTCTGTTCACTTTCTACTTCCTTCTCTCCTGCTGATTTCAGTGTTCACTTTCACTTTTTGGGTTACAACTCCAGAAGATGAGTTCACACAAAAAGCCTGCATTTAATATCACCTTCATCAATAGCATACTTGGGTTGCTCATATTTACATGTCTAAATCAAAATGAAAATGACTCTCCTATGGATAATATATCGAAATATCCTAGGAATATATGGAAATTCAGGTCATTGGGAATTCCAAATTCAAGGTTACAGTGCAAGTCCAATAATAATTCTCAAACTAAATAGGACCCTTCACAACCAAGAATATGCCTTTACTTTGACAAATGTCCAATTCAAACCAACACACTAGACTGAGAACAATGACACTACTCCTCCAGATGTAGAGGATTAAGTTGGGAATAAGAACACCACACTAATAATAAATGTATCTATCCAGGGTGGTGATAATGCTAATGGTCTTGTAAACTCCCTTACTGTTTATCTTCTGTCCCACTTGGTGCTGTGGTATAGACAGAGGTGTATCTAAAAAACAGCCATTTAACTCAACTTCTTTCTAGCTCAACCTGCTAAAAGAGAACTTGCAGCCCTTTGCAATACACTATTCCAGATCCCTCTACTCTGGACTGGTCATCTGGACACTGGATAAGAGTCCAGGGGGATGGACAAGGATTGCATCATGATTGGTTAAAGATTGTAAAAGTCTGGTCACCCCACATACATATTAAAATTCCTTCCCCCAAACCACCACTGTTCCTACTGACTCCCACGCCCCCATAGATCACACAGGACCCCCAACTCCTGATCTCCTGCCCTTGGTCAATGGCACCCATGGGGTCCTTCAAGCTGTAAACACAGAAATAGTCTGTTCACTTTGTGTCTCACTTTCAGTTCTTTCACACAAACTCTAGAACTAACCCAGGCTAACTCTGAACTCAGCTCCACTGATGTTCTCTATCACTTACTTCAACCCAATCCTACAATCATGTGGGGAAATGTCTCCTCTTTTCTGGGTCTCTCCAGAAGCCTAAATGTCTCTGCTGATTGTATAGATGATCTGCCACTGCAGGTCCCCAGTGGGCCCCTGTGGAGCTTTCTCACTTGCTCTGATGGGGTTCATCTAGTGTTTATTCCTATCAACAGGAGCCTTTGTTGGCTTTCTTACCTCATATGTGAACTTTCTGTATAGTTGGGGTAATAGGGCCCTACATGCCCATCAGTCACATCAAATGGGTGACGCTGTAATAATACTAATTGTGGCTGGGATGCCAATAACAGGCAGTTGAACTCTTGGTACCACACTACGGGTATAAGCCAAGAACAATACTCACAGTTAAATACCCAGAGACCCAGACATTTTGACAATATGCAAAGTTCAACAGACACTGTGCAAGACCAAATAGATTCGGAGGGGGGGCAGTCACTGTCCAAAATCGCAGAGCTGGGCCAGCCAAATAGCTCAGTGGATTAAAGTGTCTGCAAGCAGCACAGGGACCAGGGGTTTGATCCTCTGGCCTGCTGTGCTGTTCCTGTCCCCGGGGTGCGCAGAGCAGGCAATGGTGTGGTGACTCATACCTCTAATCCCGGCTCTTGTGAGGCTGTAAACAGGCAGATCACTACAAGTCCGATCTAGTAGTGAGACCCTGAACACCCTGTAGACCCATTCCTAAAATAGAGGGAAAAGGGGCCGGGGAGATAGCTCAATTAGAACAAGCTTAGCAAAGCACAGGGACCAAAGCACAGGGACCACAGTTCAATCCCCCAGCACCACATGCCAGCCAGCCCCGCCCCCTGGTGGGCTGAGCTGGCCACACACACACACACACACACACACACACACACACACACACACAAATAAATAAATAAATTTAAAAAAAAAAAAGAAAATCACAGAGCTTTAGACCTCTTAACAGCCCACCAGGGAGAAACCTGCCTACTCTTGGAAGAAGAATGTTGGTACTATCAGGGTTAGTAAGAGAAATCTCTGTTGTGAGAATATCTCAAACAGAAAACTAAATATGTAATGGGTAACTTTCTGATGGAGATCCCTAGGTTTATTCTGCTTGTGGGTAATAGCTTTGCTTGCACCTCTAATGGCTCTCCTGGAATTCCTCCTTCTAGGTCCTTGTGCAATCCTGACCAGAATTCTCTCTGAGCACTTTGAAGCCAGGTGCCACCAACTCCTTTTAAGATCTACCTCTTCTGCCGTGACTCTCCACATGACTGACACTGACAAAAGATCTGCAAACTTCTGTACAGGGTTTCAGGGTAAATCCTGAAGGGATTTGACTGACCTTGTCAGATATATAAGTTACATTTTTGTTATATAGGTCTTGCCTTATCTTGGCCTTAACCATCCAGCAGAAAAGAATAAAAACAAAGTATAAAAAGTAAAGCCATATTAGTATGCTGAGCTGTAAAAGGCTCAAGTCAACAACTTTTGAAATTGCCAGTTGTGCAGTAACCCACTACTATTTATAGACTACTGGACTGTATTGGATTACTTTGCTGAGTTCATGCACCTACAATATACGAATGGCAATGGAATACCCATCTCTGACAAAAGTAAACAAAAAGGGGAATATAAATAAATGAAGGACCATTTTGTAGTGAAAAAAAATATATGTATATATAAATTGGTTTGATAGATATACAGCTACTTTCTCTTAGTTCAATGAGAAGAAAGTTTTAAGCTAAAAGTATTTAGACAAGATATCATGTATGCATCTTGTACTATGAATAAGTACTATGGAGATAACACTACGCAATGTGTTAAGTATTGTGAACTGTCCTACTATCCTGTTTTGAAACTGTCTCATTGCTACTTCTTTTTCAATAAAATTAATTTTTAAAAAAAATCTACCTCTTCTTGCCAGCTCTTTAAAACTGAGGAAATGGAGAAAAAAGAATCTTCCCCATAAAACAAAAGGGGGGCAATATGACAAAATCTGAAAACTAACAATCTCATACCATATTAGGATGACATATGCCTTATAACCCACCACAGCTACACCACAGAGCTCAGCGAGCCTTGAACTGTAGTCCATCTTGTACTGCGCCCAGTTGCTGCTTTTCAGGTAGCCTCAGGTCAGCCTGACCACATCCAGGTGTACAAACTACTTTCCCTTGTGGCTGGGGAGATAGGTCAGTAGAATAGGTGCTGGCCTGGCAAGTGCAAGGTCCTGAGTTCAATCCCTGGTCCTGCGAAAAAGAAAAAAAAACCCTCTACTTTTCCACTAAAAATACATTTTGCTTTTCTAAACTATTTCAAGGACCTTCTGTCCAACAACCAAACAATAACTCATGATTAACGTGACCCGATAAAAACCCGCTCTGCCTTCAAGCCTTCTTCCAGCTTGCAGAAACCTATATAAACTAGACTCTAAACTGCCTCTGGGTTGGTGATTAGGAACTGATTCCCATCAGCCCGCTGGCGTTAACAAAAGGTTGCCTTCGGGCTAGTGAGATAGCTCAGTGGACTAAGCGCCTGCTTAGGCAAGTGCAGGGATGGGGTTTGATCCCCAGGGAAGCCAGCCTTACTGCTCTGAGAAACGCTGAGAGAGAACACGTAGGGTTAGCAAACAAAGATCCCAGAAATTAGCTATAACTGTCGGTTTCCGTGTGAAAGTAGGTCCCAGAGCGAGAGGTAAGGAGACCCACAGATGATCGCCGGCTCTGCAGGGCGCAGCCCAAGGACAGCAGAGGCCACCAAGGCCCGGGAGCGGCCCCTTTAAGAAGCGAGCTGGTTAGGGCTGCGGGGGGTGAAGGAGGAGCCTCTGGAGCCGGGTCCTTCGGGTTCCAACCCCCGCCACCCCTCCCCCCAACCCGTGAGCCTGGCTTGAGAAGCCTACTTGGTGTGGGGGTGGGGCAGCGGCTGTGCTCCTGAGGAGGGCGTGGTCACCGACGATGGGGGTGGGTTGGGGCGGAGTTTCCCTCTAGGCGCGAACGAGGGATTCCCGGAGACTGGGATGAGGAGTCCGCTGCCGGCCTTGACCATTCCAATTGGTGGTGACTTGGACTGAGAGGTGCGTTTGGACCAGGTGCTGCACCACTGCAGCAGCCGGGAGCGCTGAAACTGGGGTGACCGCAGGGGTGCTCGCTTAACAGGAGGATTGAGCCGGGAGCGCGACCCTCGGCCGGGAACTCAGCAGAAGGGCGGTAGGCTGAGCCTGCGCGGGAGCCACTTCGGTGGCCAGTCTCTGAAGGCTAGACTGAGTCCATTGACCCTGATGACGGCGTCAGCGCAGCGCGACTTGGTGCAGGTGAGTGAGGGCTTCAGTGCTGCTGCGGGGTTCCAATCTCCTGGTCCTGGGGCCAGCGCAGAAAAGATGGCGCTGTTCTTAGCTCTGTCGCCTTTCCCATCTCCCTGTCCTAACTTGGAGGCTAGGCAGGAGTCATTCCTGTTGTGGATCATGCTTGTGGGCTGGACAATTAGCAGAGGGGTTTCCCACCCTGAGCTCTGAGGGGTGAGGGGAGAAAGGGTTTCCTTAGAACGTGAGTGCAGATGCTTGAGGCTGAGACCCGGTTGGAAGTGTCCAAGAAACTCGGTGGCTGTTGTATCCGCTGAGACCAGATAGCGCCCCCAGAATGGCGGGCTGAGGCACGGGGCTGCTATTGTGAGGACGGTGGATGCTGTGGGCGGGGCCGTTTAAAGCACAGGAGGGAGGTGATAGCACTCAGGTCTTACAGCATCTCTGAGGATGCAGAGTGGAAGCCAAGTGTAGGGTGAGGGTGAAGGCAGGGGTGCCAAGGAACACCCCCTGCCGCCGTCGGAGTCAGTGGTCCTGGTGCCCAGACCAGGTAGAAGGTGTGTGTTCTGTGTCTGTCAGAAACATCAGGCCGACTAGGTCGTCTGATGTGGAGGGTAAAAAACAGCCTTTCCCGTGGTTTGCTTGCTTAGGTAGATGTACGAACAAGTCATGAGGAGAGAGGGAGGAAGAGAGGGAGGGAGGGAGGAGAAAGACAGAGACACACAGGGAGAACTGCAGCAGCAGAAATTTTCACTGGAAATAGCAAGAGTTAAGTCTGGGACATGTGGAGTCTCAGATGCCTCAGAGACCATGAGTAGATTTGAAGAGTGGTTTAACATAGTTACTTTGTTCAAGAGAGTTTTAATTGAGGTATGAGAGACAAATCAGACGATATCTAAAAATAGAGCTCTGACCCAGGACCTGCCCAGGAAACCAACCTCTCCTCTATAATCTCACCACAGGAAGCCTGTTTACTGAGTCAGATTGTCAGGAAAGCAGATTGCTATCTCTGGTGACAGGCCTGGAAGTTAAACAAAATCTTCTTTCACAGTTGTCCTCTGTTTTTGGACTGGTTTGATTAATAACTGGTAGTTTCTGAATATCTTGTTCTTATCTCCAGTTTAGGACCAACTGCAGAAAGCCCAAAATGCTCACTACCAATTTCATGCGAGTCCTGCCTCTGGTTAGAGGTCCTTACAGACAGCTTTCCAAGACAACGGCCCCAGTGAGGGCACACCTGGGCCCCTCCCTTCTCTCTTTAACAGTACTCTGCCCTTGCTATGCCTGTCTATATGTTTCTAAGAAGCTCCCAGTAATTGTGGCCAAATCCTAGCTACAGTAAGCAGCGTATAAGCAGCCTTAGCTCTTCTTGTTGGTCTCTATTTCTACAGAACATCCAAATCATGGCATCAGTGTGTGAGCCATAGTGTATGTCATATTTAAGGCTGTGAATGTTCAGGCCATGATGCCAGTGTTCTAAGAAGAAAGAATATGGGTCCGCGCAGCTCTGGTCCTACCGCCACAGCAACCATCAAAGAAGTGTAGCCATGGCCCTCCGCTATCCCATGGTCATAGGCCTCAACAAGGGCCACAAGGTGACTAAGAATGTGAGCAAATCAAGGTACAGCTGCTGTCGCAGACATCTCACAAAACACACCAAGTTCATGCAGGAAATGATCTGGGAGGTGTGTGGCTTCGCCCCCTACGAGCAGCACGCCATGGAGCTGCTCAAGGTCTCCAAGGACAAGCGTGTCCTCAAGTTCATCAAGAAAGGGGGGGGGTGGTGAGATGGCTCAGTGGTCTGGGGCACCTACTTGGAACAAGCTTGGCAGAGCACAGGGGCCACGGTTCTGTCCCCCAGCACCACATGCCAGCCGACCCTGCCCCCTGGTGGGCTGAGCTGGCCACACACACACACACACACACACACACACACACACACACAAATAAATTAAAAAAAAAAGAAAAAGAAAAGGGTGGGGATGCACATCCTTACCATGAGCAACATGCTGGCCACCATAAGGAAGGCAGCTGCCAAGAAGGACTGAGCCCCCCTGGAATAAAGCTTTGCAGAAAGAAAAAAAAAAAAAGAAGGAGGAGGAGGAGGAGGAGAAGAACAAAGAATGTGAGGAGGAGGAGGAAGAAGAAGAGGAGGAGGAGGAGGAGGAGGAGAAAGAATGTGAGGAGGAGGAGGAGGAGAAGGAGCAGGAGGAGAAGAAGAAAGAATGTGGACCTGGAGGGCTCAGAGCATCAACCATGTTTAGCTTGTTTAGCATCATGAAAACAAATAACAGAGAGTGCCATGAGTTGGGGTACATCGGGGAATAACGAAATATGGCATGTGGCCAGATCCAGTGAGGGGATGGGAGCTGAGGCCTTGCAGTCATGGAGCTGATGTCATGTGGCTCAGAATAGTGCTTATTCACCAATCTGTGTTCTTCCCGCCTTTTGTCAGGTCTCTTCATAGAGCCTGAGAATTTTTCAGTCCAGCTCTGCAATTAGGGAGAAATGAGATTACTCAGATTTTCTGGGACACAGAGAGGTATACGGTAGAAGAAAGAAAGAAGGGGCCGAGATCCTGATATTTCTTTCAGGAGCAAGCCCACCATGACCTTCCTTCAATTAGGCACTGTCTCCTAAAGGTTCTACCACCTCCTCCCCAACAACCACAGCCTGCTGTCCAGGCTTTGAGACATGGATTTTGGGGAACATTCAAGAAAAAACTAAAAACAAAACAAAAACCTATCTCATTGGGGTAGGAGGATCAGAAGGGTTGGCTTTTGAATAAATGTAAGTGAAGAGAGGAGAGCATGCACACAGAAGATTGCCGAGGAATCTGGGATCTGTGGGCTCCTGGTGTCATTCAAAGCCAGTTTAGTGGGTTATTAACTGGTGGT
Organism: Octodon degus; assembly: GCF_000260255.1. Lineage (NCBI taxonomy): Eukaryota > Metazoa > Chordata > Mammalia > Rodentia > Octodontidae > Octodon > Octodon degus. The sequence continues at coordinate 6,669,524 of NW_004524659.1, forward strand.
CAACTGGTTATACCCAGATGAATTGAGCTAGTGTGGTGCAGGGTGTGGGAGGCCCACCTAAAGATTGTTGGCCAGCAGCATAAGGGGCAGAACTGGAGAATCTGTTGAGAGAAAGTTAGGGAAGCTGTTTGGAAAGGCTGTTGGGGCTGTCGGACGCTCTTGGTTCTCTTGGGCTATTCTGCTGGACGACCTTGTCATGTTGGCTTTCCTGATGAAGTTGGCTGATCGATTTTTTTTTTTTTTTTTTTTTTTGCTCCGAATGCCTTGAGGGCAGGTTTGGCTGGCTTGAGTTGTGGGCATCCAACCACAGCAACCTGAGCCTGACTGCTTTGTTGAAGCAGCCACTTAAAAACTGAGCTAAGGGGCAGGCCCCCAAGTTGCCTGTGCTTGTCAAAGGAGAAACTCGGGACCTCCTTTTTACTGAGAATGGTTATGGTTCACTTTGAGGGAGCTCTGGTCCTCATCTTGAGTATTGCTTCCTGGCCCTAGAGGCGAAGAGGGTGCACAGCTCAGCCTCCTAGAGAAGCTTGTGACATTGGCTTTCTCTCTCTCTTTTTTTTAAATATGGAGTGCTTCACAAATTTGCATGTCATCCTTGTGCAGGGGCCATGCTAATCTGCTCTGTATCGTTCCAATTTTAGTATATGTGCTGCCAAAGCGAGCACGACATTGGCTTTCTCAATGGAAACTCAGATCTCCTCAGTGCCAGAGCAGCTCTGGACCTTACTGTTGCTGAGGATGGCTGTGGTATTTTTGAGGGGAGCTCTGGCTTTTATCTTGAGCATTGCTTCTTGGATCCAATGCAGATCCCTCAGCCTGCTAGCAAAGATCCTTCATCCTATTGGCATAGACTTCTTAGCTTCCACCACTGACCTTTGGGCCTTTCCAGCACAGATCTGTGAAGTGGGCCTGCATGAGACTTTGTCGTGAGATCTAGGCCTCCATTGGGACTTGTGGGAGGCTCTAGGACTTCAGTTGGACTCATTCAGGACATTATTGTGGGATCCATGCCCTCAGCTGGATTATTTGATCTTTGGTGTGTGGACAGATTTCCTGCATTCTTTTATATGTGATTCTTTGGGTGATTATAAAATGATCTTATAAAATATGTCCTATATTGTACAGTTTTCCTTGCAAACCGCCCCCCCCCAAACCACAGCAGAAGCCAAGAAGAGGGCCTAGTAGGTAGAACTGCAAAGTAGAATAAATATTAAGCGTGTTAGTGAGCACCATCAAAAGCCCAGGGCAGAATGGTATCGTGATTGTATTGGCCAGACTCTGTCCAGCCAGGTTGTGTACAAAGTGACACACAGGAGTTCAAAGAAGTAGTTGAAAGGTAGGCAAGGATGGGAAGAGGGTAGCTGTGACCATGGAGGCATAGAGCAGGGTCCAGAGCTGTAAGGGTGATGCAGGACAAAGAGTAGGGTGCAAACAGGAATGGGCCTGGACAGGAAACTGAGGGTGAAGACAACTTGGATTGCATTGGATTGTATCTGAGAAGCATAACATTGCAAATTTAGGAGAATGAGCCAATGGTAAGGGCTTAGGATGTACACATCAGGCTTGGACCTTAGATACTGGCTCTCTGCTCTCCTGCCTTTGTCGCTGTAGGCTGACAGTGTGAATAGGTGAGATAGGAGAAAAATAGCCAGTACTAGTGGAACTAGGACCTGGTGTCTCCTTGGAGCTGGGAAGAGGTGAGAGAGAGATGAATAGGAAATGAAGAGGAAAGACTGAGGAGAGAAGCTAATCATGGAATATAATGTTCTTCCTCAAAGCAGGGCTGTGTGACCTTTGAGGATGTGACCATTTACTTCTCCCAGGAGGAGTGGGGGCTGCTGGATGAGGCACAGAGACTCCTGTACTACACCGTGATGCTGGAGAACTTTGCACTCATAGCCTCTCTGGGTAAGGACATGCTTTCCCAGGTGTGCTGGTGACCTCTTTACTGGTCCCTTTTGTACAAGGACAACTCTCTTTCCAATGCCAACAGCATGAACACTGCCTGTCCCCTGTGTTCCTGTTGTGTGTGTTATGGGGGGTTTCAAAACCGTATAGCCTGTAATGCCTCCCCTTCCAGAGTGGCCCCACACTTCCCACCCAAAGCAATGCAGGGAAGGGTCCATGCAGAAAGAGCCTTGTGGTCAGCCCCACAGAGCCCAACCTACCTGTCACTCTTCACCTGGTGACCATGTAAACCTCTGGGCCCTTTAGGTTCTGCTCCTTCTTTTGCTTACGTGGGCTGTAGAAGCCTGTGCAGAAATACCATGCACTCATTTGATCATTCCTGAAAATCACCGGCATATGTCTACCAGCAAGCTTGGATGTATAATTTCAAATACTGAGTTTTCTTTCCTGTTGTCTGTTCTGGGTTACTTGCCCTGCCCACCTTTCCTTTAGGGCTCACATCTTTCAGGTGCCATGACATTGGTGAATGTGAGATGAGGAGAGAACCTAACAGAGTGGATATGACGTCAGCCATGGCAAGAGGGGCTTTTGGCAAGGCTGACTGGGGTAAGTGGGCGCTGGGAAAGGTGTGACATCATCACAGTGTCCAAATCATGCCACCTATTTTGTTATCTCTGCCACATGTCTATTGAGACCTGGCCTACATGGACTCTGATCTGCTGTGGGCTGTTGGTTCCACCTTTCTGACTGTCATGTCAGTCCTCCTACTGTGGGCTCTGCAGCACTCTTCACTGTTGGACTACACTTCATGTGTCCATAATAGCATGTTTCCTTAATGTCCCTGACATTACTGTTAGTTGCAGTCAGATTATCCTGGGTCTGGCCATTCTTGCCTGCTTTGTGGTCCTTACAGTTCCTTAGAAGCCAGTGCCATGCTCCAAGGCCTTTGTAGAGAAGTGATCTGGGTACCCTGCCTCTCTTCCCGTATATTCCTTCCTGCAGTAGAGACCTCCCCTGTTTTGTGGCCTGGAAAATCACAGTAATGCAGAGAGCCAACCACTCCTTATCCTGAGCTGAGGTTTCTCTTCCTGCTCAGGGTCCCAAGGACTCATTCTGACATCCATCAGAGACTTGTGATGGGACTGTTTTCTTCTATCAAAGTTTATATGATTTGACCAGGATTTCTCCGTTTACAGGTTTTTGCTGTAGAACAGAGGGTAAAGAGTTACCTTTTGAGCGAAGAATTTCTGTACAAGGACTATTAGAGAATGGAAATCCCAAGACAGCCCTGTCTGTGCAGAAAGCCTACTCCTCTGACACATGTGGCCTACTCTTGAAGGAGATTTTGAACCTAGATGAAGAGGAGGGTACACATGCCAGGCTGAAACCCCATATGTGTAAAGCCAGTGGGAAAAGGGTCAAGTTCAATGCAAACTTTGCCCAGCAACAGGTACAGCAGCATGAGGAGGAGCCTGCCAGATGGGAGGAAGTTAGGGAGTCTCCTGGAAACACTTGCATAGACCAGGCATCCCGGAAGCTTTTCACGTGTGGGGAGGGGAAGGAGGTCTATGTGGCCACAGCAGACTTTGTGCAGTGTTGGATCACTCCCGATGGGGAGGAGGCACACAAGAGTTCTGGAGAAACACTGTACTTTCCCACAGCCCAGTGGCTTGACAAAAGCAGTCAATCTAGTTACGTTTTCAGTGACACATTCACACATGTTCACCACCCGAGAGTCCAGAGAAGAGAGAGGCCCTATGAATGCAACAAGTGTGGCATGTTCTTTAGCGATCCCTCCAGCCTTATGCAACACCAGAGAGTTCACAATGGAGGAAAATCCTATGAGTGCCTTGAGTGTAGGAGAGTCTTTACCCTGCGCTCTAGTCTTGTGAAACATCAGAGAGTTCACACTGGTGAAAGCCCCCATGTGTGCGGTTACTGTGGGAAGTTGTTCAGCCAAAACTCCAACCTCATCCAGCACAAAAGGGTTCACACTGGTGAAAAGCCATACGAATGCAGTGAATGTGGGAAATTCTTTAGCCAACGTTCCAACCTCATTCATCATAAGAGGATTCACACTGGTAAAAGTGCTCATGAGTGCAAGGTATGTGGGAAATCCTTTAACTGCAACTCTAGTCTAATTAAGCATGGGAGAGTTCACACTGGAGAAAGACCTTATAAGTGCAATGAATGTGGGAAATTCTTTAGCCACCTTGCCAGTCTCATTCAACACTATATAGTTCACACAGGGGAACGACCTTTTGGGTGCAGTGCATGTGGGAAAGCCTTCAGCCGAAGCTCTGACCTCATAAAACATCAGAGAGTTCACACTGGTGAACGGCCTTATGCATGCATTGAATGTGGGAGGTTGTTTAGCCAAAGTTCCAGCCTTAATAGTCACCGGAGACTTCATACTGGTGAACGGCCTTATCAGTGCAGTGAATGTGGGAAATTCTTCAATCAAAGCTCCAGCCTCAGTAACCATCGAAGACTTCACACTGGTGAACGGCCTTATCAGTGCAGTGAATGTGGGAAAACCTTCAGACAAAGGTCTAATCTGAGGCAGCATCAGAAAGTTCATAAACCCGACAGGCCTTATGAGTGCAATGAATGTGGCAAAGCCTTCAGCCAAAAGACCGGCCTTATTCGACATCAGAAAATACACACCAGAGAAAGCAACATAGAGAATGTGCATCCTTCTTTCTCAGCACAGCTGCACACAGCAGAGAGTGCGACGGTAGTCTTTATGAAGGAGCGTCAGCCCGCTGCTGAGCCTCATTTATCCATGCAGCCACCCTGGGGAGATTCCCTATTATAGCTACACACAGTGGATACTTTCTGAGCTAAGCTGTATTATCCAGTTTGTCACTGCTAGAGTTTGAGATAGAAGCCATCTTAGCTTTGCATACTCTACAGCTTCTAGAGTATATTACCCACTCTCCCATCTCAAGGAAAACAAATGTTTTTGGTTTTGTTTTGATTCCTCTGTTCTCTTTCCAGTTTCTGAAGGGAATCCTGAGACTGTATAAGGATGTCACTTCTATATGACTAGTCTAGCTGTGGACATGACCTATTTTGTCCATGTAGAGCTAGGTAGTGGTCTGCTGGCCGCTTACTGTGCGTGTTTCTTTTTCAGGGACATTAATCAGTCTACTGTGATGTTTGTGATGGATTTATCCTTCCTCCTGTCGCCCTGCCCAACTACCCACTACATATTGTTCTTGTTCGTATCCTGTGAAGGGTGTTGGTGACAGACCTTTCTTTAATCATTGGTGTTCTGATTCCTATGAGTAGTAGGTTGAGAACACTACTACTGTTAACTAAAGAGTGAGTAGACTTTGTTGTGCCTCCAAGTAGGATGCCTCAGAAAGGCCAATCAATGGCAGAAACCGCACTCAGCCCACATTTGGCCTTATGTGTATTGGTAGGCTAGGTGGACCCATAAATGTGTTATGTAGAAATACACAGTGTCTGGGGCCGGGGAAATGGCTCAGTAGAATAAGCTCTTGACTGGCAATCGCAAGGATCTGAGTTCAATCCCCGGTTCCGAAAAAAAAAAAAAAAAAAAAAAAAAAAACCACAGTGTCTTTGTAGGGATGTTGATGGAGGGTTGCCAAATCTAGTATCCTAAAATGTATGAATGGTCAGATTTCTTTTAATGCTTTGTTAGGCATATAATTGATGTGTGATAAGTTTCAAAGTATATATACTTGATACTATTTAATAAGTTTTGAAATATGTATGCCCTCAGGGAATTAACACCATAATCATGATAATGAACACAGCCATCAGGATGAAAGCTACCTCATGCCTATTTCTAATTTCTCTTTGCCTTCCAGGCAACACTTAATGACATCCTAGGAGAACTATTTATTTATTTCTTTTATTATAGATTTACTTGCTTTTTCTACAATTTATGCAATTGTAATCCTATAGTATTTTTAACTCTTGTGATCTGGTTTCTTCATATGGCATAATTTTTTTTATAACTGTTGACTTTCTAAATTATTTTAGGGCTGGTGAGATGGCTCAGTGGTCTAAAGCACCTACTTAGAACAAGCTCGGTCAAAGCACAGGGACCGCGGTTCAATCCCCCAGCACCACATGCCAGCCAGCCCTGCCCCCTCGTGGGCTGAGCTGGCCACACACATACACACACACACACACACACACACACACACACACACACAAATTATTTTAGTTATGATAGAATGGTTATGTGTAAAAGCATAATTATCTTGATATATATATAAGTTTATGTGGTTTTAAAATGTTTAAAACATTTCTGGTAATATATAATGTAAAAATTATGTTAACCATTTCCACATGTTCAGTGTAGTGGTATTAAATATGTTCATGTTGTTTGTCACCATCACCACCATTCACTTCCAAATCTCATTTTGCAAAACTGAAAATATATTCCCATTAAACAAAACTTCCACCTTCTTTCTGCACCCTTGTCTCTCAAAGCCACCATTCTATTTTCTGTCTGTTTAAATTAGACTACTCAAGGGGCTGAGGAGATGGCTCAGTAGAATAAGCACTTGCCTGGCAAGCGCAAGGGCCTGAGTTCAATCCCTGGTTCCACCAAAAAAAAAAAAAAGACTACTCAAGTACCTCATATAAGTGGGATCATAAGTATTTGTCTTTGTATGCTAGCTTACTTCACATAATATAAGTCCTCATACCAGTGTTTTTGCATGTGTATTTCCTCTGTTAAAGGCTGAAAAGAATCCCAATTTAATTTCTTTTCTTTCTTTCCTTTTTTTTTTTTTTTTTTTTTTTTTTGGAACCGGGAATTGAGCGCTTATTCTACTGAATCATCTTCCTGGCCCCCAATTTAATTTCTAAGTTAATTCCTAAATATTTTGTTTTAGTTCCTAAATATTTTATTCCTTTTGATATTATACAAATGACATTGTTACCATAATTTCCTTTTAATGTTGTTTACTGGGTGTTTTGTTTTAATGGGTTTTTGTTTTTATTTTTATGTTTGAGACAGGACCTCACTTTGTAGTGTAAGCTGGCCTTGAACTCACTAGGTAGCCCATGCTAGCCTCAAACTCCTGGCCAGCCTGCTGCTCAGCCTCCTGGGTGCTGGAATTACCAGTGTGCACTGTCGTGCCCTGTGAATGTTGTTTGTTGTTGGTACACAGCAACAACTCACATTTTCTGTATTGAATTATCCTGTTACTTTGATGAGTTTATTAATTTATTGCTTGTAACAATCTGTCTCTGACTCCTTCCCCTCCCTCCCCCTCTCCCCTTTAGTGTTTTTGGATTTAGATGCTTCTACATGAAGGAACTATCGCCTCTGAACAGAACCAATCTTCCTTCCCAGTTTGGGTGCTTTTTATTTCTTTTTCTTTTCTAATTGCTCTGGGTCTGGTTAAACCTTTTATTTTTTGGTAAGGGTCTACAGGGTGTTCAGGGTCTCACTACTAGATTGGACTCGTAGTGATCCGCCTATTTACAGCCTCCCAAGAGCTGGGATTACAAGCCACACCCCTTCTCAATTGCTCTCTCAGCACTTTAATCCGCTGAGCTATTTGGCCAGCCCTGGTTAAAACTCTGAACTACATGAAAGTAGAAGAAAGAGACAGCCTTATCTTGATACTGATCAAAAAGCTTTTAAGGTTTCACCACCAAATATAATTTTAGCTGTGAGTTTTTCATAATTGGTTTTTATTATGTTGAGATCATTTCCTCTAGTCCTAGTTCGATTTTATTGAATGCCTTTTCTATACCAAATGAGATGATCATATTGTTTCTTTCCTCATTTGTTCTATATTGATCCACTTTATTGGTTGAACTATTCTTGCATCCCAGGAATGATTCCCTCTTGGATGTGGTTTGATTCATTATTTTCTTCATTATTGCTCATAAGAAATTTGGGCAGATGGTTTCCTTGTAGTGTCCTTGTCTGATGTTTGGTATCAGGGAAGCATTAGCTTCACAGAATGTGGTTAGAAATATTCTCGCTTGTTGGGAGCCGTGGAAGCTGGAAAATTGGTCACGTGTGAAAGTGGGACTAGGCCTCAAGGCCTAAAGCAGTCAAGCTACCTCATTCCTGAGATCAGCATCCTGACTGGTGAATGTCAGCAATTAGTCACTAGGCAACCTGTGTCACATGTTACTAACTTTGCAAAGGCATAAATAAATGTCCATACTGTTGCTGGGGGTAGTCTCGCCAACCAGGTAGGTGGACTACCACCTAACCCAGCTCTTGTCATCTTGTCTACTTTTTCCTTACTCCTGCCGCCATTTCTCCCTGGGTACAATGGATCACACTGAGAAACCAATGGATCCCAACACCCTCTTTCCAGTTTGGTTTTTTTTTTTGGGGGGGGGAGGGAAAATAGTTGGTGTTCTTTAAATATTTGGTAGCATTCACCAGTGAAGATACCAGGATCAGAGATTTTAGTTAAATATGATTTTTTTTTTTTTTTTT
>NW_004524659.1:6678333-6679596 GCF_000260255.1 Octodon degus
AGATTTTCTGTTTCTTTATGATTCAGTTTTGGTAGGTTTTCAGTTTCTAGGAAATAGTCCATTTCTTCTAGGTTATCCAGTTTGTTAGCATATAGTCATTCATAAGATTCTCTTACAATGCTTTTATTTGGGTAGAGTCAATAGTAATATCTCCACACTCATTTCTAGTTTTAGTAATTTGAGACTTTTTCTAAATGTGGCTGAAACTTTTATTGATTTAAAAAATCTCTTTAAACATCATACTCTTGTTGGTTTTTTTTCATGAAGAGTATATCTTTTATTGGTTTTCATACATTTTAAATTTCAACTTTCAATAATAAAATTCAATAAATTTGATTCCTTAATCATAAAAATTTGCTGTACACATTATTTACATGTTGCCAAAGTCTACAGCCATATAAAAACATCACAAGAGTCTAAGTCTACACTTGGTTCCACCACACAGGAAAGAGCTGATTAAGATACATTCAAAAATTAAATGATAGATATGCACAGTATATTTGGCACTGTTCATTAATATTAACCATCTACTCAGAGACGCATTCCTCAGAACTTGCTAATCACAGTAAAATCAGCTGCTGAACTTTACAACAGTAATCCATTAGTTAAAAAGAAGCCAGCCACAACTAGAACTGGGAATGAAGTTCACATCCTTCTTGCTGGGCTCTACGCTGCCAGCCACACAGTGGGCTTGATTTGGTAATTTCTCCTTGGTGGGGAGTATCAGAAGGAACAATGTAAAGAAAACACGCTTGACACACATAAAGACACATACTTTTCTCTGAAAGGATTGGTTCTGAAGGGTGCAGTGGGAGCCTGACGATAGAGAGATGGTGAGAATCTTGCCAGGAATTCCAAAGGAGCAGTGCCGTTCAAATCACAGGCCACGTTCAAATCACAGGCCACGCTAGCAGGAGCCACGCAGGAAGCTTTGGGAAGGTGCTGCAGTGAGCTCGCCTGGAGGGCGCTTCTCGCTTCTCCGAGTACAACAGGGTGAGAACACAGACCACAGCTCTATTTTAACACACAAACACTACTGTGAATGAGAAAAAGTAAAAACCCATACTAAATCCTACTGAGATTTGAGCTATATCCCCATAATTTACTTAACTTCATTTTAACAAAAATTCAATCTGTACTTCAATTGAGCCCATTAAATTTAATTCATTAAAGCTGTACATAATGAAATATTTTTATAAATCACATTTATATTGTCTACCATGTTCATAAAAGGCTTAAATAAGTAAAATACTCAACAGAACA
>NW_004524659.1:6680796-6689002 GCF_000260255.1 Octodon degus
TTGTGTGTGTGGCCAGTTCAGCCCACCTGTGGGCGGGGCGGGCTGGCATATGGTGCTGGGGGATCGAACCGTGGTCCCTGTGCTTTGCCAAGCTTGTTCCAAGTAGGTGCTTTAGACCACTGAGCCATCTCTCCAGCCCCTACCTTTACTTCTAGGATCACAACTTTTTCATTTTTGTTTCTAATTCAATATTTACATTTCTGAACTCCGCATTTCAGTGCAGTAAGCGCTCCTTTGCAAATGTTTTCCACAGCACAAACAAAGGCTCCTGAGACATTCCCAGCCACATTGACTGCGGCAGAGCTCAAAATGAGCCTGGACGGACGTGTGCCCCCGGCGTTCCCAGCTCCACCTCTTGGAACTGCCCTCAGATCAGAAGACTCCATTTACTGAGGCTACAGACTACTCTTGCCAATTAAAGTTTGGTCACTAAGAAAGACTGAAAAAATTATTCCCTTGCCCCAAACAACCACAGAACAGCTCTGATCCACACCTCTACTCCCCATGAAAACAGGGAAGCGGCAGGGCCTGAAGACTTCACACCTAAAGTCTCAGCTCCTACGAGATGGCTGCAGTTCACTCCAGGCTGCAGGTTTCCGCACCCCGTTCTCCAATACTTCCCCCATTTATACGTTTACACACACGCACGCGCACACACACACACACACACACGCACATGTGCATGCACTCTCTCATCTCAAGTAAGACACTTTTTTGTGTTTGCTGATAAATTATGAGGAATATGAACTAGGTGTGCACAGGGCTTCGCAGCGTCTGTGAACACCAGCGCTCCCGGTCCTCTTCTCTCTCCCCAGGCCCGAAGGAGCAGCCAGGGACGACTACTTCCCCATGCGCGGCTCACAGGCCGCGCATTGGCGGAGGGCAGAGAAAAAGTCCTCGTAACTGACGTTTAGGTGGGAAGGTAAAGAGACAATCTCAGTCAGTCTGATCTGCCAGGGAAGAAAGCCTAAGTGCTGTCCACAGGACCAAACTTCAATATCAAATCAGGATCAGGGAAATTATTAGAACTAATCAAACCGTCCAGCTTGTCCACATCCAGGTCCGCAGGCCTCGGCTGCTGCGCAGCCACCAGCCGGCAGAAGTCCTGGGCAGCTCGCACGATGTCGGCTTTCCCCTCCTCTGGGGCCAGCACCTTCACTGCCGAGTGGCTATTTAACACTTGTCCATCTTTGTCACTGCCATTCGCGAACTCTGGCGAGTATTTGGAACAATCTAGACCCAGAAGTTCCTGCTGTTGTTTTAAAATTTCATCCATCAGTCTGGAATTATTTCTTTTGAAAATACCTGGCCATCTTCCCGCCCTGTTGTTTTGTTTTGTTTTTGTATTTTGTGCAGGGTCTCACTACACAGCACACTCTTAGTGCTCTTCCTGTTTTCAGCCTCCCCCATGCTGGGATTACACACATGCACCACCAAACCGTCAGTTGGGTCGCAGGCGCAGTGCATCCGGGGGTAGGACCAGCATGGCATGTGGTGCAGGGGATGGAACCCTGGTCCCTGCGCTTGCCTAAGCAGGCACTTAGTCCACTGAGCTATCTCGCTGGCCCTCACACTTGTTTTTGTTGGTTGTTGTTCTTCTATTTTTTAGTTATCTGTACTCTTTTATTCCCTTCCATCTGCTAGTTTTGAGTTTCATCCATCTTCTCTTACTGGTTCCTTAAGCTGCAATGCTTTTTGTTTGTTTATATGATTGTTTTTGAGACAGGGTCTTGCTATTTAGTTCAAGCCAGTCTTGAATTCACTATGTAGGTCAGTTTGGACTCAAACTTGTGACAGTCTTCCTACCTTAGTCTTCTGAGTGCTGAGATTACAGGTATGCACCACTGTGCCCAACTGATGGTATGTTTTTTGATTTTTTTTTTTTCAGGCCGTTGCGCTTGCCAGGCAAGCACTTATTCTACTGAGCCATCTTCCTGGCCCCTTACTTTTTTATTAATATTTTTTGTGTGTTTTTAGGGAATGGTCTACCAGGTGCACAGGGCCTCAGTACTACATCGGACTTGGAGTGATGTACCTGTTTACAGCCTCCCAAGAGCCAGGATTACAGGCGCATGCCACCATGCTCAGTCTCAATTGCACTCTCAGCAAGCCTTAGGGGCGAGGCCAGCCTGGCAGGCCTGAGTTTGAGATCTTTTTTAATGTGAATTTTGTAGCTATAAATTTCCCCATTGGTGCTGGTTTTGCTGTATCCTATATGTTTTGGTATGCAATATGTTCTTTCTTCCTTCCTTTTTTTTTTTTTTTTGTACCAGGAATTGAACTCAGAACCCTGTGCTTCCCAGGCAGGCACTTAAGCTGCTGAGCTATTTCCCCAGCCTGCAATATTTTCATCTCTGCATATTTTATAGCTTCCTTTGTAATTTCTTCTTTGATATACTGCATGTTTAAAAGTGCATACATTTTTGTAAATTTGTGAATTTTCCATCTTTCATTTTGCTGTTGAATTTTTTTTTTTTGGTGCTCTTGATTTCTAACTTCATACTTTTTGTTTCAAGAGAAGATAGTTTTTATATATATATTTTAAAAATCTCTGTACTTTTACTGCCCTAACCTATGGTTTGTCTGGAGAATGTTTCAGGTACACTTGAAAACATATTTTTTTGTTCTTTGGTAGAGTGTTCTGTATATTTCTTTTAATTTTTTTTTAAAATGTATTTGGTACAGGGTCTCACTAAGCAGCTTGGACTCATAATGATCTTCCTGTTTTCAGCCTCCCCAGTGCTAGGATTATAGGTGCGCACCATCACACCTGGACTCATAACAGCAAATCTTTTTGTTAGAATCTGTTCTCAGTTTATTTATTTATTTGTTATAGGGTCTCACTACACAGCTCGGACTCCCAGCAATCCTCCTGTCTCAGCCTCCCCAACAGGCTCAGGCTTAGCGGGCCCAGCATGGCATGCGGTCCTGGGGATCAAACTCAGGTGCTTGTGCTTGTCAGGCAAGTGCTTAGACCACTGAGTTGTCTCCCCGCCCTTTGTATATTTCTTTTAGATTGACTGGTTTATTGTATTATTTAAGCTTTTTTTTTTTTTTTTTTGAGACAGGGTCTTGCTAAGTAGTTCACACCGGCCTTCAACTCACTATGTAACCCAGGCTGACCTCAAACTTAGTCACCCTCCTGCGTCAGTCTCCTGAGTGCTGGGATTACAGGTGTGTGCCACCATGCCTGGCTCTGCTAACTATTGATTTTGCATCTGGTTGTTTCTCCCTTTTTGAGAGGAAGTATTGAAGTCTCCAGCTATTATTGTACAATTGTATTTTTTCTTTCAATTCTGTCCATTTATGTATGAGAGCATTCTGCCAGTTACATCCTTAGCCTCTTTAAAATCGAAACAAGGTATAATTAAATTGGCTTTGACGTTGCAGTTCTGCCTCAACCCTCCTAAATGCTGAGGTTACAGGCATGCACCACCGTGCCTGGCTTGCTTCAATATTTTAATAGTCTTTAATTAGGTTTGTATTAATTTTGTGTTGATATAATAAAATACCTGAGATTTGTGTTTTCAAAAAAAAAGACTACAGAGTGCCCTTTCTGGTCTGCGTCATAGCCCAGGAAGTTTATATTCGTAATTCCATGGAAAAGTGATTGGAATTCTAGCGAGTTAATTATAATCTACCATTTCCAGTGCAACCCATAGTGAAAATAAAGACACTAAGGCATATTTGTAGTTAGGGGCGGCAAGGGATCCTAAGCCCAGCTATGATGGTAGCTAAGTGCAGCAAAGGCCTCCATCCCAGGCAAAACAAAGGTTTTATTACTTTGTGAAGAAAAGAGTGGCTTGAGGTTAAGTGAATGTGAGAGGGACGAAAAATAGGCAGGAGCTGTGAGCCGGGCTAGATAGGAGACCTGACATCACCTGTGCAGTATGCAGAGAGAAAGATGCGCAGAAAGAATAATCTGCATAACATAGCTGAGGTGGTATGTGATGTTTTGGGGTCGAGCTTCAGCTCTGTCATGTGAGCCTTTATGCCCTGGGAAGTCATAGCCTCCTATCTGGAGGTTGATCCCAGCCAACAGCGTGGAGCACACTCTCCATCCACCTTGGTCTGTCACACATGTTTTCTTCAGGAGCTATGAGGAGCCAGAGAAACACTGCCCTGTCTTTGCTTCCAAGATTGCACATCAGCATCTCAGCTGGGCCAATCTGCATTGCCAGCGGAGGGGATAAGGAAAAGTCCTAGGCAGCTCTGCACACATCAATACATGGAAATAGGGCCAGCAGTGGAAAAAGCACTTCCCTGGCAAGAGCAAAGGCTTGAGTTCAGTCCCCGGTTCCAGGGATTGAAAAAAAAAAAAAAGGAAATAGGGCCAGGCTCAGCCAAAATGGGGACAACTGCTCATCCTTCAAAGAGAGCTGCCCAGGTGGCCCTCCACAGAAGTTTATTTTATCCACAGTTCAGAGGACTTGGGAGCAAGACACTGGCATCATGTTGGCTCTGGCTGATGGCCTTCTGACTGTATCACAGCACGGCAGATGGTGTCTAGGTGACAGCACGTGCTAGAGGGAGGCCTCACATGCCAAGACAAGAGGAGAGCCTGCTGAGCTGCTGTGGAACAGCCCTTTCCTCCAACACTAGTCTGTGAGATGAGCATCAGTCCCTTCTGAGTCAGGGCCTCCATGACCTGACCGCCTTCCACTGGGTCCTGGTTCTTAAAGGTCCCACCACCTCAACTCCACCAGCTCATGAACCTTTGAGGGACACACAAACCTCATCCAAATTGTAACAGTACCTAAAGGTTTATAACTATTACCTGTTTATGTGTTTGAATTTTTTCTTAATGTACAATATCCTTTTTCATTTGGAACTTAAAAATTAAAGTCTAAACCAGGTGTGGTGGTGCATATCTGTAATCCATCCCAGCGCTGGGGAGGCTGAGATAGAAGGATCACTATGAGTCTGAGCTGTGTCGTGAGACCCAGTACCAAATAAATAAATATTAAAATCTGTTTTGTTTGATATTATTACCACTAAGAGAACTACTTGTTCTCTTAGGTTGCTATTTCCACCAAGTATCTTTCCATCCTTTTACTTTCAGTATATTTGTGCATTTAAATCTAAAGTGAGTCTCTATAAATTATTTATTTATTTATATTGTGTGTGTGTGTGTGTGTGTGTGTGTGTGTGTGTGTCCAGCTCAGCCCACCAGGGGGCGGGAATGGCTGGCATGTGGTGCTGGGGGATTGAACCGTGGTCCCTGTGCTTTGCTTGGCTTAGTTTGTTCTAAGTAGGTGCTTTAGACCACTGAGCCATCTCACCAGCCCCAGTGAGTCTCTATAGACAGCATATAACTGGACCACAGGGCTTGTGTTGAAGAGCTTAATTATTTATGTATTTATGTGTTTGGTACAGGATCTACAGGGTCTCACTATGTAGATCAGACTCACCCAGGCTCAATCACTGTCTCAGCACACCCCGGGGGTGGGACCGGGGATCAAACCCCAGCTGCTGCACTCTGCCTAAGCAGTCACTTCAGTCTGATGAGATATCTGGTTGGTCCTTAATTCATTTATTTTTATTGTACTTGCTGATAAGGGAGGACTTCTGTCCCTGTGCTGCTTGTGATGCTTCTTACAGATTTTTTGTCCCTTATTTTCTGCACCACTGTTCCTTTTGATTTTTGAATATGAAGAATTTTTATTCCCACTTCCTTTTGTGTTTAATTCTTCAACTATTTGTATCTCCCCTGGAAAGTACTCAACATTCTGAAGTCCTTTAATTTACATGTATACTATCTTTATTTTTTTGGTTTTTTGAAACACGGTCTCATCAAGTTGTAGTTCAGACTGGCCTTGAACTCACTATGTAGTCCAGGCTGGCCTCAAACTCACTGAGATCATCAGGCATGGTGGCGTACATCTGTAATCTCAGCACTCGGGAGGCTGAGGCAGGTGCATCACAGAGTTCGAGACCAACTTGGGCTACAAAGTGAGCACAAGGCCAGTCTGAACTGCACAGTGAGACTCTGTCTCAAAAAAGGGGAAAAAAAAACCCAAAAACCCCAACTGAGATCCTCCTGCCTCAACCTCCCAAGTAATGGGATTACAGGCAATTATCACTTTGCCTATGTAATTTATACTATGTTAACTTTAATAATATAGAAAAACCTGATTTTACTCAAGTCCATCCCTAATGTTTTCAATTACTGATACGACAAAATTACCTTTACACATTTTATTATGGCCAAATAACATAGATTAAAATTTGTTTTGTTAAAAGGAATTAGTCCCTTAAATCTTGCAGAAAAGAGAAAGCAGAGTTATAAACCAGAATTACAGTAATGCACACATAAATTTCACATAAATTTACTAGAGATCTTTATTTTTTCATACAGCTTTCACTTATTGCCTGGTACCTCCTTTCAAGCTGAAGGGCTTCCTTTAGCATCTCTTGCAGAATAAGTCATGATGATTAACTATGCCAGGATGCGTACATCTCCCCTCATATTTACACATTTATTATTAAATAAATGTTTTCGCTAGATGAAGGATTTTTGGTTTACAGGGCTTTTCTTTAAGCATTTTGCACATATTTGCTCACTCCCTTCTGGCTTCAAAAGTTTTGGTGAGAAATGTGAGCATCTTTGACTACAATAAACAATTTCTTGCTTTCAATACTGTCTGACTGCCTTTCAACAATTTGATTATATGACTTAGTGTGAATCTCTTTAAGTTTATACTTCTTGGAGTCCTTGGCTGTTTAGGTCTTTCATCTAATGTGGGTAGTTTTTAGCCATTATTTCTTTTTTCTTTTTGTTTTTTTTTTGGCGGTCTTAGGGATTGAACTCAGGACTTCACATTTTCCAGGCAGGTGCTTATTCCTCTAAGCTATCTCCCCGGCCTAGCCATTATTTCTTGAAGTATTCTCTCTTCCCTATTTTTGCCTATTACAAATTAAAGTTCTAGGGCTGGCCAGATAGCTCAGTGGATTAAAGCACCTGGTTAGGCAGACATGGGGCTGGGGATTCAATCCCTGGTGTGCCATGCTGGCCCCACCCCTGGGGTGCGTTGAGACAGTGATTGAGACTGGGCATGGTGGCGTGCACCTGTAATCCCAGCACTTGGAAGGCTGAAAATAGGAGGGTCACTATGAGTCCAATCTATGTAGTTATACCCTGTAGACCCTGTATCAAATACATTAAAAAAAAATTAAAGTTCTGTCACCATGAATGTACATGTTCTAAATTCCCATGAACTGTTATTTAAGTGCAATGCCTCTAAGGGTAGGCGAGTGCTCATCTTTTGGGAAACTGCTAGACCATGCTGTAAATGGGTTCTGCCATTTTACCTCACACCTTTATTTTCTAAGCTGGCCTTCTCTTATCCCATGGTCTAAGTATATACTTTGCTGACACATATACCTCTATAGTCCCTCACGAAAGGAAAATCTCCTCCTTGCTGAATGATAATAAAATGTGCATTGTAAAAATACTTCCATTTCTTATTTTTCAAAATTGTTTTAGCTGGGTCCTTTATTTTCCATATACATTTTAGATTAAATGTATATATAGCTACAAAAAAACCTGCCAAAAATTTTTTTTTTTAATGCATTTGGTACAGGGTCTACAGGGACCACAGGGTCTTGCTACATTGGTCAAATTTGTAGTGATCCTATTTTCAGCCTCCCAAGCACTGATTACAGGCTTGCGTGACCACGCCCAGTCTCAATCACCTTATCAGTGTACCCTGGGAGCAGGGCTGGCATGGTAGGCCGAGGATAGAACCCTGGGCCACTGTGCTCTGCCTAAGCAGGTGCTTTAGTTCACTGAGCTTTGTGGCTGGCCCTTACTGAGATATTGATGTGAATGGTTTCCCCCATATATCATGTTAGGGGAAAATAGATAATTTTTATTTTTATTTTTATTTTTTTTTACCAAGTTGATTCTTCCAATCCAGGAATGCAGTATGTCTATCTCTTTGTTTAGCTCTTTGATGATAGACTGTGTTACTATTTTATGATTGATTTTATCATTGTGGGGCCGGGGAGATAGCTCAGTAGATAAGTGCTTGCCTGGCAAGTACAGGGACCTGAGTTCAATCCCCGGTATCGCAAAAAAAAAAAAAAAAAGAAAAAAGAAAAAAGGAAACAGATTTTGTCATTGTGAGTTCAAGACCAGCCTGGGTTACAAAATGAGCTCAAGGCCACCCTGAACTGCATAGTGAGAACCTGTCTCACAAAGACA
>NW_004524659.1:6691737-6704901 GCF_000260255.1 Octodon degus
CTTTAATCCCCTGAGCTAGCTGGCTGGCTCTAGAACAATTACTTTACACAAAAATAACTCAGGAAAGGTTATTTCAGGTCAGTGTAAAATGCAGATATCATGGCTGTGCTCCCTAGACTGCCATCTGTGGCAGCAGAACAGGTCCAGCAGCCCCCCGCCCCCCCGCCTTTGCTTGACCCGACCACTGTCTCCCAGGATAAAGATACCCTCATAGATGACCTGTCACTCTTTTAGCTCATTGTTCCAAAGGTCTTTGTAGCCAATCCCTGGCTTCAGCCAGGAATAAATGAATGCTGTGAAGTTCCTGGTTTCTTGTTTTTGAAAAACACTTCCCTTTTCAACAGTTACTGGTTTACAGAAAAACGTGTGGACACACACAAAAAAATGTGTGGAAAACAGGTTCCCCAACTATCCTTCACCTTTTCCCCACATATATTATTGCCCATTAAACTCTTGCATTATTGTCATGTATGCGCTACATTTGATGAACATATGCCTGCAATTTTAGCACCCAGGAGGCTGAGGCAGGATCAACTCAAATGCAAGCCTAGGTACACAATGAGTTCAAGGCCACCCTGAAATACAAACCAAGACCCTGTCTCCAAAGAACAAAAATCTACTATTAAACCTATTGGCTTCTTGTTGGGCATTGCGGTACGTACCTACAATCTCAGTGTTTGGGAGGCTGAGGCAAGATTTGGGCTATATAGAGTTCAAGCCCAGCCTGAACTACACAATGAGACCCGGTCTCAAAAAAAACCCAAAAAACTATTGGCTCCTTTAGTGTTTACAGGACTCATATAGTTCTCAAACATGGGTGCCAGATAGAATGTATGGAGACACTGCCAAAAGTGGACAAGGGACACACAAGTCCTTAGGGATCAAGGCCAGGAATGCTATAAGCACGACAGGATGCACAGGACAGCCACCCATTAATTATCAGGCTCAAACGTCGTTAGTGTCAAGGTTGAGAAATGTTCTTAGATGTAAAACACATGCCTTTGGCTTATGAAACTTCACCTGTAAAAAAAGAACTAGCAGTGTTCTTCCATCTTTTTTTTACTTCAAATCTGCAATTCATTAAAATTTTTGGTTAATGAATTAGTTTAAAAATGGAAAGCCAGCCCAGGTATGGTGGTGTGCACCTGCCCAGCACTGAGGCAGAAGTCAGGAGGCTCACTATGAGTCTGGCCTGGGAAGTGAGACCCTGCACCAAAAAAACCCCACTAAAAATGGAAAGCCTTACAATTTTCACTTTTATGTAAACCCAAAAAAATTTTTGGCAAATCAAATTTCTGATATAATTTTTGTCTACTTATTTCTAGATTTAACAATTGTGTTGTCTGAAACAGGACTCACTTAAAACATTATCAGGTAAAAAATTATTTCACTCACTGTTTTTTCAAATACTGGTTTTAGGGAAGAAATATGTATCACCTACTTCTTACAGTGCCTGAGGATTTTTGGCATGTTTTTAGCAATTTGATTATGAACACTATGATGTGACATTTTTCCTTGGAGTTCCCTGAGCATTTTGGATTTATCTTTTACTCATTTTTTCAGTAGATATTACATTTTGTGACTACTCCTAACATCCTAGGTACATACATTCCTACAAATCACTGTTTTAATTTTTTCTCTTTCATTTTAGATAATATCTACAGTTACACCTTCAAATTTGACAATTTCTTTCATGGTTTAATCTGGTGTTCATATCTTAGATATATTTCATTTAGGCATATTTTTATTTTTTGGCGGAACTGGGGATTGAACTCAGGCCCTTGTGCTTGCCAGGGAAGCGCTTATTCCACTGAGCCATCTCCCCGGCCAGATTTAGGCATATTTTTTAAAAATCTATTTTACTCTCAGACCTCTGAAAACTAGTATACAGTAATTATGAGACATTTCATTAATGGTCTAACCTTACCATGTACATAAATGCTTTATAATCATGCACCTTTTTATGCACAGCAATTATCAGCTGGTGTAATTTCATTGCCACATTGCATTTGTGTCCCTTTAGTGCTGGCCTTACATGGCACTCAGCAACGTTACCTAGCAACTTTTCCTGTCAGGGCTTGCTTTTAAATTTTCAATGAGACTACAGAGTAGTCTGTCTGATTAGTGTCACTGTGGAAGCCACAGCATTTTTTACTCATGTTTTCTTTCTTTGGTGGAACCGGGGATTGAACTCAGGCCCTTGTGCTTGCCAGGGAAGCACTTATTCCATTGAGCCATCTCCCAGGGCCCCTCTTACTCATGTTTCGGGTAATCCTAAGGAATACTTGTGTACTGCACTGTAGTGTTTCTACCCAAACTCTCGGTTCCAGCACTGTGTAGCTCAGGTCTTGATCTTTCTTCAAACCTTTGCCTTGCTTTTCTCCCATACTGGGCATGGGCTCTAGTCACACTGGATTCGGTGCATCCTTAGTCCCTGAGGAGTGACAGCGCTTATATTCTGTCACAAAAGATAAAAAAAAAGTTGTCACAAAAGATACATTGCCATTAAATTCCCTCAAAATGCTTCCCTACTTCATACTTATCATTCATGGCAATGTCTTTTACTCAGTTTTCAAATTTGAGCCTGGAGTGTGGGTCAGTGGCACAGCGAGGTCCTGAATTCCATTCCCAATACTGTCCCCACAACCACCCCCACTAAAGTTCTCAAATTTAAAAAAAATTCACCATTTTTTATCATCCATGTTTTATTTCTATTTGTTAATGTTTATTTATCAGTGCCTAAGGCAGAAAGAGCCACATTCATTCTTAATAGGTTATATCATTTAAAAAATTTGGGGGGTATATTTGTACTTTTTTTGAGGCAGGGTCTCACTGTATACTTCAGGCAGGCTCTAAACTCACTGTGTCCAGGTTTGACCTTGAATTCATGATCCTCCTGCTTCAGCCTCCTGTAAGTGCAAGTGTGCACTGTTAATGTCTTGCTAGATTTTTAAAACGTTTTTACTGGTCCATGTCTGCAGTACATGACTTTCTCATGGGGAATGGGTACATGTACACAACACAACTCAATTCTTTTTCATCCCCTTCCCCTCTAATGGCTCTTAGACTGTGTAGCAGTATACCAGAGAGTAGGTAGCTTAAAAGTCATACATTTCTCCTAGCCTCAAAGCTAGTCTGAAATCATGGTGCCAACATGGTTAGGTTTGGGATGGCTCCGTTGCCTGGCTTACTATATTCTAATGTGGCAGAGAAAGGGCCTGATCTCTTCTGATTATGAGGACATTAATCCCATTACTGCCTCACCTGTGAGGCTTCAATGTAAGAATTTGGGTTAGGGGAGATACAAATATTCTGATAGTAGACTAAGTTGCCATGCAGTTTGTGGATTTGTCCTAGGTACTGCGGACTGAACACTGGGCTTCTGGACTAGGCAACATCCTCAGCCCCTTTCTGAGTTTCGTATGACTCTATGGCAATAAATTTCGTAACCCCCAGTTTTTATTTTATCTTTTGTTCTTTCATTTTATGTATTCGGTACAGGGTCTCCCTACGCACCTGACTCCTATTGATCGTCCTGTTTTCAATCTTCCTAGTGCTAGAATCACAGGTGTGCACCACCACACCCAGACGTGGTTGTGGCTCAGCGCACCCTGGGGGCAGGGGCAGGGCCAACGCAGCATGCAGGACCACGGATCAAACCCTGGTCCCTGCGCTTGCTGAAGTAGGTGCTTAGTCCATTCAGCTATCTCACTGGCCCCATAATTCCCAGACTTTAAAAAAAAAAAAAGCTTTCTCTTTTACAGACAACATGAAGGTCTGTGGAGAAAACCCCATGGAATCTGCAAACAAAACAAAGCAACAAAAAAAAGCTAGTTTCCAGGACAGAAAAATCAATATACAAGATGTAATTATACTTCTCTGTATTGGCAAAGAACTAGAAAGTGACATTTCATAATGAATATTCTTTATAAGAGTATCACCCATAAAGTTAAAGACTGACATACAGAATTGGAATCAGATAATGCTAATAAAAATTTACCACGGTACAACCACTTTGAAGTTGGTCAGTCTGTAGAATGATAAATGTTTATCTTTTAATACGAACATTGTACTTCTAAGTATTAACAAGTACAAAACTGTTAATTACAACTTTGTTATAACCCTTTACTGGAACCAATCCAAAGGTCCACAAACTAGCTGGGCGTGATGGTGCACACCTGTGATTCCAGCACTGAGGCTGAGGCAGGAGGATCCTTGGGAGTTTAAGACCAGCCTAAACTGCAGAGCAAGATCATCTCAAAAAGACAAAAAACAAAGGTCCACTAACAGATTTACCCAATAACTGTATATATGGGAAAAAAATACTATTCAGCAATAAGTACACAAAAACTCATACACGCAACATGGATGAATACCCAAATGAATGAAAAAGGAGTAAGCTGGGCATGGTGACACACACCAATTCGAGTACTTGGGAGGCTGAGGTAGGAGAACTGCTACAAGTTCAACGCCAGCCTGGGCTACCTAATGAGTTCAAGGACAGCCTGAACTACATAGTGAAATCCTGTCTCAAACAGACAAAGAAAGGTGTAAACTGGGCACTGTGGAACACGCGTGTGATCTCAGCATTTGGGAGGCTGAGGCAGAAGAACTTTGAGTTCAAGACCAAACTGGGCTACAAAATGAGCTCGAGGCCAACCTGAACTGCATAGCAAGACCTTGTCTCAAAATGACCAAAAAAAAAAAAAAAAAAAGAAAAGAAAAAAGTGTAATCTCAGGAAAAGCAATTTAGTTCATACTAACAGTAAATTGCTAGTCATAGAGAGGAGCCAGGGAAGATGAGAAGAGCACATGGGTACACAAGGTAGCTTTGCAGATGATCACTGTATCTTCATACTTGGGGTGGCTTCATGGGTTTTTACATATGTTAAGACTTCTTAAGTCTATAATTTATATCATACTTCAAGTCATCAAAAAAAGGTTCCATGTAAAAATGTAGATCAAGTCCTCTTGAAAAACCAGATGGGTTTCTTAAGCATATTGACTCCACTATAATTTTCTTCATCCTTTAGGAAGACTAACAGTGAAGGACATTGCCTCATGAGACACAAGTCTTTATCTCTAGACCAGAGGATTTGTTCTCTGGCTCCCCTTTCCTGCCAACGCAGGAAACCTTGAAGTGAATAGCCCAAGCAGGCTATGGGAAGCCAGAAACATTTACATTATTTGTTTTGCCAATCACCATGGCCATAGGCAATACATGAGTCCAATGATCCTGAGTATATCTGTGTACCCTCATCACTCAGAGCTATGATGACTGGACTAGAGTATTTATGGAAGCACCTTTACATGGGGTAACTCTTGGGCTTGCTATAGTCACCCCAACTGTTACTCACATACAGTACTTCAGTCCCAATTATAATTATGCTTAGACAACTTGTGATTTGCCTCCAGGGGATAGGATAAAGGCCACCAAAGTATGTGCTCACTGAGCATACTAGGGTTTATGATTCGTACTTGCAAGGTGGCAGAGGTGAAGAGCCTTCAACCAAAAGTACTGGCACTGACACAACCAGGGCCTTGGATGGGATTAGAACGTACAATGCAGTCCTGAGAATGTCCCACATAATTATACTGAATCTTAAGTGTGGATGTCAACATCTACGATTTAACATTTGGCTGATGATTTCTCAGGGTGTTTCTCCAATGTCTGTCCTTGTATTGAATAAGCAGATAGCACATCTTCTATACTCCTAAGGCTCTTCTCAGTGGGAAATGAATTAGGATCATTGACTGGTACATTTTTCAGTGAGTGCACTTTCCTCTTGTGCATTGACTTCTAAAATGTTTAATGAAGCCGCACTTAGGCCTGAATAATTTTTCACATTTTTAGAACTGAGAAGTCCCACTTTTTAGTATGGATTCTCTAGTCCTAAAGAAATATGGATTAAGGCTAGATGTTTTCCTACATTTCTTATACTCATTAAAGTCTTGCTTTATATGAATTCTGTTGTAAAATGAAGTTGGAGCCATGGCTAAAAAATTGTTCATATTCAACCAACTCATCTATCAGATGTGAATTCAGCTACAGCTTTGCCAAACCCATTTCACAATTCAGTGTACTCATAAATCCTTTTCCCAGTGTGTATTCTCTGGTGCTCAACAGTTATGATTTTACATGTAAAGGATGTTCTGGAGTTGCTACATTCATAAAATTCTGCATTAGTATGAACCCGCTGGTACAGAACATGTCTGGAGATTTACATTAAAAATTTCGTACATCTGTTGCACAATTTCTATAATGTGAATATTCTGGTGCTGGATCAGGTTTTATACAAATGCTTCAGCCATATTCACAACACTCAAGTCCTTTCTCCAGTGTAGAAGAAGTATGTGTTGGCTGCTATAGGTTGTCGTACATCGGCTGCATGCATAAGGCCTTATTCCAATGTTCTGTTCTATGACACACTAGGATGGTGCTTTTGCTACAGGCTTTCTCAAATTTTGTTTGATTCAGGCGGCTTTTATCCAATGTGAAATTTCTTGTGCTGAACAAGGTGGGATCTCCTGCTATAATTTTTACCACATTCATTACACTGATAAGGCCTTGTTCCTCTGTGGATTCTCCGGTGTACAAAGAGTCCAGAGCTTTGCTTGAAGAATTTCCCACATATGCTACATTCATAAGGCCTTTCTTCACTGTGGATTCTCTGGTGCTGAACAAGTCCATCTTTACGGCTGAAAGCTTTCCCACATTCAGGGCACTCATAAGGTTTTGCTCCAGTGTGAACTCGCTGGTGTAAATTGAGGCTTGATCTATGGCTAAAGCATTTCCCACATTCAGTGCACTCATACGGCTTTTCACCAGTGTGAACTCTCTGGTGTGAAATAAGGCTGGAGCTTTCTCTGAAGAACTTCCCACATTCACTGCACTCGTAAGGCTTTTCTCCAGTGTGGATTCTCTGGTGCCGGACAAGTATCACTCTGCTTCTAAAGAACTTCCCACACTCATTGCACTCATAAGGCTTTTCTCCAGTGTGGATTCTCTGGTGCCTAACAAGTTTGTTTTTGATTCTAAAGGCTTTTCCACATTCACTGCACGCATAAGGCTTTTCTCCAGTGTGAACTCTCATATGTGCAGTAAGGTAAGAGCTCTGAATAAATGACTTCCCACATTCACTGCACTCGTAAGGCTTTTCACCTGTGTGGAGTTTATGGTGTCGAACCAGTGTTACTTTACTCCTAAAGAATTTCCCACACTCATTGCACTGATAAGGTTTTGCTTCAGTGTGAACTCTCTGGTGTTCAATAAAGACAGAACTCTGTCTAAAGAATTTTCCACATTTTGTACACTCAAAAGGCCTTTCTCCAGTGTGGATTCTCTGATGCTGAACAAGCCTGGATTTGCATCTGAAGGCTTTTCCACATTCATTGCATTGATAAGGCTTTAAAGCAGAGTGAACCCACTGGTGTAGGATGAGGCTGGAGCTTTGGCTAAAGAACTTCCCCTGTTCATCGTACTCACATGGCTTCTCACCGGTATGAACTCTCGGATGTGCAATAAGGACAGGGTCTGCACTAAGGATATTCTCACTTTCAGTCACTTCTCTGTGGATTCTCTGGTGCCAAACAAGTGCAATTTTGTGACTAAAGAATTTCCCACATTCGTTGCACTCATAAAGTCTTTCCTTAGTTTGAAAGGCTGTGCTGTAGCTAGTGATTGTGTATGGATTTCCTTCATTACCCCTGGCCTGGTGCTGTAGGTGACTCGAACTGCCCAGGGGATCCTCATCACCATCTATGCACATAAAGGAACTCACTGAGGTGTGTGCTGGAGAGCTGTTAACAAACACAGCTGTCTCCTCACACCTCCTGACATCTTTCTCTTCAATGCGCTGCTCCTGAATGTGCTGCTGAAGGACATCTGTAAAGAACCACAGCTGTCTTCCACAGGCCTCGCATGTGTGCAGGTTCTGCCCAGGATGTATTTTCTGATGCTCACCCAAAGACAAAATGTCCTTCACCACTGGGCCACACACCTCACAAGGGTAAACCTTCTGGGCAGCAGTACTTGCATTCAGAGCCTTGACTTGTGACCCTCTTTGAGAAGATGCCTCAACTTCCATTGAAAACAAACAACCTGAAAGTAGAAAATGTTACTGAGAGATATGGAGATTGCAATGAGTGTGAAAGGGGTAACCCTTTCAAATATACAACCAAGAATGAATACAGGGGCCGGGGAGATAGCTCAGTAGAATAAGCACTTGCCTGGCAAACACAAGGGCCTGAGTTCAATCCCCAGTTCTGAAAAAAAAAAAAAGAATCTCCACTTTGGGCTGGTGAGATGGCTCAGTGGTCTAAAGCATCTACTGAGAACAAGCTAAACTAAGCAAAGCACAGGGACGGTGGTTCAATCCCCCAGCACCATATGCCAGCCAGCCCCGCCCCCTGGTGGGCTGAGCTGGACACACACACACACACACACACACACACACACACAGAATGAATACATAGGATCTTGGGAGACTATGGGAGCTAAAGCCAACAAGAGAAAGGGCCTCCTATATACTGAGTGTGACAACATCATACTGTGAAGTACGGGGAAAAGGAAGGATATAAGAGTGGGATGCTGCATAGCAAGAGTGGCTGTGCTTCTCCTATCTCTATTCTGAAATGTACACATCTCAGAGTACATTATATGTAGCTTAGTGGAGACCTCTGCAGAGGGGACTGGTGGAGAATGAGGGACACAACCTGAAAGCAAAAAATATGTGGACAGCCAAGGTCAGAAGTCACTGTAGGAGGGGTTGGGGAGATGGCTCAGTGGAATAAGCGCTTCCCTGGCAAGCGCAAGGGCCTGAGTTCAATCCCTGGTGCCACAAAAAAAACAAACAAACAAACAAAGAAGACACTGTAGGAATGACAATGGAGAAAAGTGTTAAGAATGGGCCTGAATGGATGAAACAAGTCATGGCCCCATCCTTGGTATGAAAACAGTGATGGGCACTGGAGAGGTTAACTGGTACCATTAGAATTCACTTTTTTTTTTTTTTTTTGGTGGAACCAGGGATTGAAGTAAGGCCCTTGCACTTGCCAGGCAAGCACTTATTCTATTGAGCCATCTCCCCAGCCCTAGAACTCACTTTTAATGTCAAGGTATCATTTACTTCTGACTTACCAGAGCCAGTATCCTTCGAGACGACTGGAGTAAAGTCAGCCGTGTCAGGCACCTGGGTCTGTTCCCCCACCTCCAGTTGTACAACATGAATCCGGGAAGATATAAGTCCTAAGTGAAAGACATGGCAAGTGAGGAAACAACAGTAGTGCATGGTACTCCCATCACCCCACTGACTACAGTAAATAAGTACAAAAAGAACTATGGAGGAACATCTTATAAGAACCACACTAATGATGTCAAAACTAGTGACCATATTGGTACTTGCAATTCTTCGAATCAAGTTACAGGAATGTCAGTAGGAGGAAGGTGGACAGAATATGGAAGAGAGGAGTATGATTCTGGATAGTGACTCTCCAGATGAGGCCATACTAGGTAAAAGCCATGGGGTTCACAGAAAGATCCTGTGCCCATGTCTTTTCTTGTAAGTTTCCCAGCCCTAGATGATAGGATATCCTAGGGAGAGAACAGTCAGCATTTAGCTGAACTGTGGCATACCCAGCACTTACCAAAACAAAACAAAACTTAAAGGGAAGCAGGGTTTACAGGGCGCTATGAGAAGCAAATAGCAGCCCCAGAAGTAAAGGGGAAGGAAAGAGCCAGGCCACAATGCGGGAAAGCAAGAGGGACTTACCCAGTGAGGCCACGAGGGCAATGTTCTCCAGCATCACATCCAAGTACAGGAGTCTCTGTGTTTCATCAAGAAGCTTCCACTCTTCCCAGGAAAAGTCCACAGCCACATCCCCAAAGGTCACACTGCCCTACATGAGAGGGAGAGCAGGGCCCCTGAGCAGCCTCTTTGCTGAGGAACATCAGTCTAAGCTCATTTCCCGTTCTCCCCAGCTCACTACACAGAAGATAACAGGGCTGGATGCCACTGCTGCTCCCTCTCGCCTTATATGTCTATTGATCACTGTGTTGCCCATATCTACTAAGACGTGTGCAGATCAATGCCAAGAAGCTGTAAGCCTCACAGGAAGGGCCCCACCCCCTCTCCTCACAGTAAATTCTCCTGCGTTCCAAATTCATGTCTCCTTGTACAAGCAAACTCAGGCTCTTTTTTCTTCCTAGAGCTCCTAGGGCCAAGTACCTCAGACCATCATTTCATGCTATCTTTCTATGTACCATCCTGTCCCCACATTTCTTACCTTAGACTACCACTGCCAATCCCATTGCTCCCTATAGGCATCTCCTCATCTTTCTACTTTCCACTCTGCACATGCATCCAGAGTGCCTGGGACATGCAACCATGACTGTATCTGTCACAGATCTCTGATGGCTCACAGTCCTAAGGGAAGCCTGGAGCCCTGCTTCAAAGATCTCTCTACCTTGCCCTACTCCTTACTTCAACCTCATCTCTCAGAACCACGTGCAGGTAGCAGATACCTTAAATTCTCTTCCACTGCTGAGTTGATGTGCTGTCCCCTCACCCATTTCAACCATCCTCTTTAGTCAAAGTCCTATCAATGCCTGGCTCCACTTGTCTCCTGCCATTCAGTGACGTTCTCCCACTTAACCACATTACTCAAGAGCCTGAGTAAAGCTCTCTAGGCTTCGACATAGGTCACCACAAAAGTCTGGTGAACCTTTCAAGGGCAGAATAATCACAGGCCTTGGTCCCACAGTCAATTCACTTCTGTGTTTCTACAACCATCTCATGACCTTCTCCCTTAGAGGCCCTTGCCATCTATGAGACCTGCCTCCTGCCCTGCTACTCACCCTCAATACTGACTGTAATGCTTACCAACTCCACTTAGGAGCCCGAGAAAGGGATCCAGTCCTCCTGCCCTACCCTCAAATTACATGGCTATTATGGTTTAACTATTCAACATCCTCAAAAGCTAATGTACTGAAGCTTGGTTTCCAGCTGATGGCACTGAGACATGATGATCCTTTGAAACATGGTGCCTACGTGAAGGAAACCACGTCACTGGGGGCACGCTCTTGAAAAGTATATTAGGACCTCAGCATCTTCCTTTCTCTTCAGTTTCTGACCACCATTAAGTGAGGAGCTTTGCTCTGTGATACGCCCCCACCCCTCACCATGATGTCCTGTCCAAAGCAATCAGGCCAAACTACCATGGATTGAATCTTACAAAACTGTAAGCCAAAATAAATCTTTCTTTCTTTGAAGTTTATTTTATCAGGTATTTTGTCACTGTGGCAAAAAGCTAACACAGGAACCATGATGGACTTGCCACCAGTACCTGAAGATTCCTTAAAAATATTTAGTGATTCACAGCCTACTTAGTCCACATACCTTATGTCTGTATCTCAACATCTTGAACTCCAGAACTATTTGTTGTTGAGCTACCCACTCAGTACCTTTACTTGAAAGTCTCTTAGAATCAACACGTCCAAATCCTAATTCCTGATATTCTCTCTGAAATTCACTCCCACAACTGACTTCCTCCCTTGGTTAATATCATATTATCTGATTCTTCTCCACGTCATAAAGTATAACCAGAAAAACAAATCCAGAAGTCCTAAGATTCTCTACCTCCACAGCTATCACTCCTACTTGGCCAAAATCAATATTCATCTAGACTACTGCACTAACCTCCTCCACTGCCCCTGACATCTATGATTCACTGTGCAGCCAAGGGAAATCTGCTAATTCTTCATTCAGGTCACTACCATTCTCTATTCCAAATGCTCCTCAGTAGCTAGGCCTGTTCACTGGTAATCTCAGCTCTAGGAGGCTGAAGCTAGAAGATGACTATGAGTTCAAGGCCAACCTGGGCTACATGGTGAGACTCTTGTCTTATAAAACAAGCCAAACCAAAAATGTTCCTTGGCTCATAACATGCAGAAAAGCAACACATTTACTCAGCCTGCTGTTCTGGGCCTTTATCCCTATGCTCTGTTACCAAACATAATGAAGGACTTCAGTTCTTACACAAACAACCATGCCACGTACTGGCCTTGTACTTACAATACCAACTGTACAGCATTCTAGAGGTTGCCAGAAATGATCACGTCTGCATATAACCCTCAGCCTAGATACGAGTCCCTGAGGCTGAGGGAACTTCAGAGACCCTAAACCTTATAGCCAGAGGCTGATCCAGTATACAGTTCTAGGACACCATAATTCAAGACCATACATAAGTTGGGAGATGAGGCTACGGGTCTGAGACACCTTCTACTCACCTGTGCATGGTGAGTAAACACTTCTGCACCCATAGGGACCTGTGAAAAGAATAAGACTGTGGGCAACGGGCATCCATGATGGGGTCTTGAGGGCTCATCCAACCCCTCATCCCTGCTCTGGGGTAAGGTGACTTTCACATGACTATCTAACTTATAAGCTTCCCTCACTAGGGCAGCCTTTTATCATGTTTGATAGTGACAGCTCAACCTCCCTATGCCTCATTGTCTTCCGTTAAATAGGGACAATAACAGAATAAACTTATGACTGATGTTGGTATCAAACATATTAGCACACATCAAGCGTACTAAGTAGGGACCAGGGAGATGGCTCAGTAGAATAAGCGCTTCCCTGGCAAGTGCAAAGGTCTGAGTTCAATCCCCGGTTCTGCCAAAAAAAAAAAAAAAAAAAAAAAGTGTACTAAGTATATGCTATCTCTATCTATATAACTAATTTTATCCTGTTAAACAACAACCAGTCATGATATGAACAAATCTCAGAAAATCAAACACAGCTTGACAACATCAAGTTAAAAATATACAAAAACAACTATGTAGTTGTGAGTTATATTCACATAGGATAAACGAAAACACAAAATTTAGAATGGATGATTACTTTTACACAGGGAAGAAAGAGGACCTGAAGTTTCAATACTGATAAAATCCTAATTCTCACAGTGGGTATTGGGTTCAAGGTTGTTTGTCCTGTTGGTATTCTTTATCTTTTACCTGCACATTTTAAATATAATTTAGAAGTTAAGGAGATAGCTCAGCAGCATAAGTGCCTGCCTAGCAAGCACAAGGTCCTGAGTTCAATTGCCAGTACCAAAACAAAATGAAGTTACAAGGAAAATATAATTTGATGTTAAAGGAATCTGAGC
>NW_004524659.1:6705954-6710790 GCF_000260255.1 Octodon degus
GGGGCCAGCACAGCCTGCTCTTTTAGTTTATTTTTGGCAGAACCGGGAATTGAACTCAGGCACTTGAGCTTGCCAGGGAAGCACTTATTCCACTGAGCCATCTCCCCAGCCCCTCAACTGCTCTTTTAAATCCTACTTCTCTATTTCTCACTCACCTCTCACTCTCAAATCTGAAAGGCATAAACCTGGTCTCCCCAATGCCATGCCTTCCCCTTTTAGGAAGGCTAGGGAATCCCCTTGGAAGTTCCTATTCAAGGTACTACTCTATTCAGCAGTAGTTGATGTCATCCTTGGGACCTGGGAGAACCTCAAACCAAGAAGAAACTCACTGGCTTTTCTTTTTTTTTTTTTCTCCTTCTCTTCCCTAAAACTCACTTCCTTCTTCCTCTTCAGAGGCTTTCAATTTAATGTTGGTAATTTGCAGGGGGGAAATGGGAGCAAACAGCAATTGTAGAACTTAAAATTAGAGTCAAAAAGATGTTTTCTTGTTTCTTTACTCTGTAAATCCGAAAAAGTTCTTTTTCTCTTTACCTCTTTATAGAAAGCATAGCTATAGTCCTTAAGGGAGGAGCATACAGGGAGGGAATGTCCATGCAAATAAACCTAAAACACTTTAACATGGGTTCTGCCTATAGGCAAGGGTCCCCTCTACTGAGGTCCCAGCTACATCAGGCAGCCATAGGAGAGGGCTGCTCTGAGCTGCTAGGTTTGTGTCTGGATGCAGTCATGGGGGTAGGTTTTCTGAAAGAGGCTGAACCTGGAGTTTTGATTGGTTCATTGTCTAGTGCTGGGACTGGCAGAGTGCTACACCCTCTGTAGGGCAGATAGCCTGCACACAATACAAAGGAGGAAAAGAGGTTTGCTTTTTCCTTTTATTCTTGTTGCTTTTGCTGTCTTCCACAGCCATGAACTGCTGCCCATCTGCCATGCCGCCATGCCTGGGAGCCAACTGATTATGGACTGAAATCTCTACAAATAAATCTTTCCTCTAATCTGGGGTGTTTTGTATTTTGTCTCAACAACTGTAGTAATGTGTGATCAGCCTGGTGGGACAGCAGGCTGTGCTCCTGTGTGTTCCACAGGTGTGTAGATGCTATGAGTAGAAAAAGGAGGATCAGGCCTGGATCACTGGGTCGCCACCTCTGGCACTGGTCACAGGGCAACTGTTCCCCACTCTTCCTACCTAACCAACAGCTCCAAGCCTTGCGGAGAAGTTGGAGGTGAACCTCCTGCCACTGGGCCATGCCCCAGAGATGCACCCTAGAGACATGTATGTTGCCACAACCTCCAATCTCCCCAAGAAGAGCCCATTTTCAACCAACCTGAGATGTCCACAGGCTTATCTTCCTATCTAAGCTATTTATGCTTTTTAGTTCCTATAGACAGGGATACTCCAGATTTTTTAACCCCTCCTGAGTTCTTTACAAATGTTGCAAGAGTGTCCCTGTGGTGACTTCCCAAGGAAAGCGCAGCCCTCTGCGTGACTTCGTTCTAACCTTTCCATCTTACCGTGAAAGACAATAGTGCAAGTGCGCACTCTACAGGGCCTCTAGAAATGCCTGGAAACAGCCATGTACCAGGGCTAAGGACACTTATTTTTCTCCGGGTACAATAACAATGGGACTAACTGGGACTGTGAAATTCAGGGAAAAACTGGGTCAAGAACTATTGCTTGACCCCAGAGAAAACCTAAAAGAATTGTTTTTTCTTCCTCCCTTTTAAAAAGCCAGATCCTTTTTTTCTTGAGACACGGTCTCAATGTATAGTTCGCGACAGCCTTGATCTCACTATGTAGCTCGGGACTGGCCTCAAACTGTCTGTGATCCTTCTGCCTCAGCCTCTCAAGTGCTGGGATCATAGGCATGGGCCACCTGCCCAGAGTCAGATCTGAAAACATGTAAATATCTTAAAAGATTACGAGTAATTCAATATCTACTTCCAAACGTCTCTTCCAGGTTGTATTTACAAAACTGGAACTGCTTAAAAAGAAAAAAGTATTTTCCCTCTGTATTTCTCTAAATGTAAGTTAAAAACTAAAGCCATTAAGATCTCAAACAAGGTTTTATTTATTTTTAAAAAAAATTTTATTTCGGGCCTGGAAGACAGCTCAGCAGCATAAGTGCCTGCCTATCAAGCTCAAGATCTGGAGTTTGATCTCTGGTACTACAAAAAAGAAAAAAAAAAAAAGGACTTTTATTTATTTAGTACAGGGTCTCACTATACAGCTCTCACTCATAGTGATCCTCCTGTTTCAGCCTCCCCAGCACCGGGATTACAGGTGTACACCATGCCTAGTTTCAGTGGCCAGCTTGATATGTGGTACTGGGGTTCAAACCCAGGTCCTTGCACTTACCAGGCAGGTACTTAGACCACTGAGCTATCTTCCGAGTCCTCAAACAAGGTTTTATAACAAGGAAGGCGATAGGACAAATATCCCATCTATTCATCTGCAACTTTTATCTCCTTTTTCTGTCTCTTCCTTCATTTAACTATCTTAAAGCAACCAGAGTATGTAAAAATCTGTTATGATTTATATAAAAATAAAAAGCATTAATTGGTACATCCTAGCAGGAATTTTGACTTGTCAGTTACAAGTCTAAAACTAAGAGGTAAAAAAGATTATTATTAATTAAATATGGCCTACATACAAAAAGTACTGATTCAATGCAACTGCTCTATATGTCATGTTTTCTGGCCTATCCTGCACAGTAGGAATGATGAAGTAGGGTCACACAGATATGTCAGCAGATTAAAACATGCCCGTGCAGTGCTGGTCTGGGCCTGGTGGCACGTGCCTGTAATCCCAGGTCTTGGGAGGCTGAAAACAAGAGGATCACTACAGGTTGGTCCCATCTGCGTAGTCAGACCCTGTACTAAATACATTAAAAAAAAAAAAAAAAAAGGAAAAGAATGATGAAGCAAGTATGTTTAAATCAAGGGAGGGTATTTTGAGGATTAATAACAATATTTGTTTGACTAATAATTTTTTAGACACTATTTCAATTATATATGCTGTTTGTAATAATTGATTCAAGTGCCTGCAGTTGCCCTATTTACTTTATTTTTGAACTTATATTATTTTCTACTTTTTGTCCCTATAGACTTCTGGCTATTCAGCTGTTTACTAAAAAATTGGTTATACTGCAACTGTTATCAAATTCACTTGCAACAGTGAAGGAAGGCTCTTAAAAAAAAAAAAATAAAAAAACCCAACAGGGGCTGGGGAGATAGCTCGGTGGTCTAAGCACCTGCCTGGCAAGCATAAGGACCCAGGTCCAATCCCCAGTACTGCATGCTGGCCATCAGGCATGGTGGCCCATGCCTATAATCCCAGCACTGGGGAGGCTAAGACAGGAGGATCACTATGAGTATGAACTGCTTAGCAAAGCCCCACCCCCCAAAAATAAAACCACACATAGAATGTAGTGGTGCACACCTGTAAATCCCAGCATTTGAAGACAAGCAACTCAGAGTTTAAGGCCAGTCTGGGCTACAAAGCAAGACTCTGTCTCAAAAATAAATAGAACATGAGTCACTGCTGGGCTTGGTACCTTCTGCACTCTCCAGTGGCAGAGGGGGCTGCTGGGTTTCAACTCTGTGCAGGTGGGAACACTGGGAACCACCTAAGCAAGGAAGGATATGAGGAGGGCAGTGGACACAACTCCTTCAGAACAAAGGAAATTAACTTTTGATACCCATGCATTGGTTCAGGATTTAGAAACTCATAGATTTGACAAAGCACAGCTGGAGCTGGGGAGAGAGCTCAGCAGCATAAGTGCTTGTCTAGCAAGCACAAGGTCCTGAGTTTGATCCTCGATAGATACTGAGGGAAAAAAAAAGCCATGCACACACAGAAACAATTGTATCAGTGGGCCGGGGAGACAGCTCAGTAAAATAAGCACAGGGTCCTGAGTTCGATTTCAGTACTGTTTAAAAAAAAAAAAAAAGGAAGAAACAAACAATTATATCAGCATTAAGCACTTTATCAAATGTCAGTCTAGATACTATAAGGAGGTGGTCACTCAAGCACAATAGGATATAACAGTTCAACCAGGGCTAATGGCTAAAGGCTCATTTGGATTCTATCAGGAAAGATATGGTCATTCTAAAAAAATGAAATCTGAAAGGAGAGAATGATAAAATGGAAATTAAATCAGATCAAGTTAAATGACAACAGATGCATGAAACCAGCCAAATCAGAGCAGATAAACTGGACATCAACCTAGACAGGAGCAGAGTGACAGATACGTTTACAGATCAAGAAAAGCAACTAACGGAAGGATACCCAAATGACCACAAAGGATGTCTAGAACAAATTGGTATTTCAGAGAGCAGTAATAAAATTGACACTGAAACTGCTTCTCCTCAAAACACTGGTGGAGGGCTGGATAGCTTGACGGTCTAAGCACCTCCTGGACAAGTGCAAGGACCCAGTTCGATCCCCAGTACCACATGCCAAACCAGGTGTGGTGGTGTGCGCCTGTAATCCCAGCATTGGGGAAGCTGAGAGAGAAGGACCACTACGAGTTCAAGAAGTGAGGCCTTATGCCAAATAAAGATTTAAAACAAAACAACAACAACAAAAAAAAATGATGGAGTCTAACAAACTCGAGACAATTTGTTGTCTCACAGCCTCAGTGTTCACTAGCCTGGCAATAGCTTTGGGATTTTATAGATGCTGGAAGTACTACTGATGCTGCCACCACTGCTGCTAATGACTTCTTAGAACACTACAGGAGAGGGGCCGGGGAGGTAGCTCAGTGGAATAAGTGCTTGCCTGGCAAGTGCAAGGTCCTGAGTTTGATCCCTGGCACTACCAAAAAAAAAAAAAAAAAA
>NW_004524659.1:6711505-6725059 GCF_000260255.1 Octodon degus
GGCCCATAAAGTTTTAATTACATACACCTGAAGACTAAGTTCTGTCAAAATGTACAGTTTATAAACTTAAATATATATAAGTTTAACACAAAGCAACTAATATGTGCTCTCTTTGATATAATAAACACAACACCTAACCATTAAATATATGTAAAATAGCCAAAACTTTTTTACATCTCTACTTTGTATTAAATACAATTCAGCCCTGCCATTTAAAAACGCAATCTACCTAAGGTTGGAGCACACTGAGAAACTAAGGCCAGAGGAGCACAAGTTCCAGGCCAACTAGGGCCACTAAGTGAGATCTGGTGTCAAAATAAAAATAAGAAAATGCCTGCAGATGTAGCTCAGTGCAAAGGCCCTCAGTTCAATCCCCAGTACACAAAAACAAAAACAAAACTTGACCTACATCTATTGGCTCTGACTAAACAAACATTTTTTTAAGTGTATAAATGAGATACACTTGTATTTTGGGCAAGTCTATCTATGGTCACGAACACTTTCCTAAACTAGGAGGGTCTAAACCTATCCTTCGACTTTTGTCAATGCTATTATTGCCTTATGTGGATTTATTAAAAGGTTCTAAATTTCGTTTCAAAATTAGTGTTTTTTTTAAAAAAAAAAAAAACACCTTAACAAGTACTCTTGGAAAACACAGCTTTCTGAACAAAGCTACCATGCTCAAGTAACACAGGTCTTGCGTTTGAGCTATGCCCATTTTCCATGAGAAGTAGTGTAATATACAGGTGAAAACCACAAGCCCTGGCTTATTGTGTCTTTTTTTTTTTTTCTTTTTTTCTTCCCAGAACCGGGGATTGAACTCAGGCCCTTGCACTTACCAGGGAAGCGCTTATTCCACTGAGCTATCTCCCCGGCCCCTGGCTTATTGTGTCTTGATCATAAATACCCAGCAAAAAGTGTGACTAAAAGGTAAAACAATTAATAGTAATATAAAAACACAACCAGGTATAATGCAAATGCCTGTAATCCCAGCATTTGAGAGCCTGAGGCAGGAGGATCAACACAAGTTCTGGGCTATATAGTGAGTCCGAGCCAGTCTGAACCTCATAGCAAGACCCTATCTCAAAAAAAAAAAAAAAAAAAAAAAAGTAAGAAAAGAAAAAAGGGAACAATTAACATAAAAACACAATCTGGATACAAAAAGGAGCTTTGAATACTGCACCAGCAGTTACAGACAGTCTCCAGCCACCTCTAGTTTTGCCAAAAATGTGTCCTTCAGCCTATCTTCAGCCTTCAGCATACTGCTACGTGTCCCTGCCAAGGAACACATACATCCATTGAGTGAACATTTGGCTTTTTGTACAGGTCTGCCAACAAAATACCAATACCAGGCATGGTGGTGCATTCCTATAATCTCTGCATTGAAACACTGAAGTAAGAGAATCCCAAATTCAAGTCCAGCCTTGGTAATACAATGCTTTGGGGATTCCTTAGTGCGAAGGCCCGGGGTTCAATATTCAGTAATGAATAAATAAGTAAACACATGTGAAAAGGAGACAATGAAAATTGTAACGCTAAAACTATTAAAGCCAGACAGATGGCACACACCTGTAATCCCAGCTCTTGGGAGC
The DNA here is from genome assembly GCF_000260255.1 of Octodon degus. NCBI lineage: Eukaryota > Metazoa > Chordata > Mammalia > Rodentia > Octodontidae > Octodon > Octodon degus. Next base: position 6,713,098 of record NW_004524659.1, read on the forward strand.
CAGAGGCAGGCGGATCCCCCCAATTTTAGGCCAGGTTTGGCAACAGTGAGTTCAAGGCTAGCCTAAACTTCATAACTAGACCCTGTCTCAAACAAAACTGTTAAGAAAAACTGCAGCTTCGGGACACAAAAGTTCCACAGGCCTTTTTCCTTTCCAGGAAACTCAATACCCACCCCCTCACACACACACACAAATACACTTTTTCCTAAGGGTCTTAAGGACACATTAAGCCAGGGCTTGTGGTTTTCATCTCTGTATTACACTTCTAACCACAGAAAATGGACATGGGTCAATTTCAAACACAGGAGATTTGTGTTCTAATATAGCCTGCCCCTTGAGTAGGCTATATGGTAGGTACATCGCAGATCACCCACTTAAGGACATCCCAAAGTTCACATAAAAGCCCTTACCCTTACCCAGTATGTATCTCTCTTAAGGACCCACACTGTATTCTGACTGGGTTCCTGTTTAATTCTGCCTGTATACCTCTCACAGACATGTCTTGGAAATCCTTTTTCTATGAGGTAAATAAGGGAATCTACAACCTATCCTGTAGGTGAGGTGAACTGAAGTTCCTCATCTCTTCTTTGGGGACCCCCTTGTGCAGTAACTGCACGCTTTATACTTTCTTCTAAAGCAGTCAGTGACTTAAAAGGGCAAAGGTTGCCCGGGCGTGGTGGCACTCACCATTAACCCCAGTAGTCGGGATGCTGAGACAGGAGGATCTATGTAAGATTGAGGCCATCCTGGGCGATAGAGCAAGACCCTGCTCCAACCCACCAACAAAAAAAAAAAGAGGGAGGATGAAAGGTTTTTTGCAAAAATAAAATAAAATAAAATAAACCCTAAACATTGACTCTTTGGGTCTACAAAAGCACAATAGGTAACTAAAAGCAGAAGGAAAACTTAACCTTTTTTTGTACCCTTTGTTAGCGCTTAAGTCTGAGTTAAGTCCCTTTTCAGCTCTGTATAGTTATGTTAATTATTTAGTAGCAGTCAAAAGGTTGGAAAAATAAGTGAATTGGTCCTCAATTTACATAGAGTCATCTCATTTCAAGACTGAGAATTAAATAAATAAAGAAAGAAAAGACTGAGGATATCAGCTGCTCCGGGTGGGACACACCTGTGATCCTCATACTCAGAAGGCTGAGGCAGGAGTGTCCATGCAAGTCTGAGGCCACCCTGGACTACATAGTGAAGGCCTGTCTCAAAACGACAAAAACAAAACAAAGACTGAGGATATCAAGATAAGGGATTTACAAGGTCATTCAACTATGCCCAGAAGTCCATCATCAACGAGTTTCCAAGGCGATCTAAATTGAGTGTCACTGTGGCATCTCATGGATGAGACTGTCCCAAGCAAAAATAATCATCTAAAGAAAATTTAAACGGCTCCTCAAGCAGGACTTCTCCCGGGGCTGTGTCGCCAAGGCAGAACTGAGCTCATGATCAACCAGCCTGTAGTCCACTCCAGAAAACCTTTAAAATCTTCCCTGATTTTTTGTTTTTTCAGCGTGCCAATTTGAGCCACCTCTTCAGATTCGTACCACGACCAGTTTCTCAAACTGCAGCCTTTGCCTAACCTCTTACTTTTCATCACGAGACCAGCATGAAGGAACTTTCTCAGTTCCTCCAGCTTAATAACTAGGTCCCTTACCTTTCTCTTCCTGTCCAATTAAACCTCCCTCCTCCCCACATTCCTGCTTCAGTTTTTAAAACTTCCATCATCAGTGAAGGAAGGACACGCAGCCGCCAGTGACACTATGGGTCTCGCTACCTCTCAGCAATTCTCCAGAGGTCTGTGGAGGTAACCTCCTCAAGGTCCCTCTAACTTTCACCCCATCTCTTCTCCCCCCTGTCCTTGGTAGCCTATATAAACCTTGTACAGTCTCAACTCAGGGCGAATCTCGGCTCGGATCCCCCCGGATAACCCACCACCGCGTCCTCAGAACGTGGGCCTAACCGCACAGGCAGCAGCCGCGCCACGTGTGACTCATCCTCCGCTCCGGCTGCCAAGCCACGCGTGACTCATCTCCGCGCCCCCCTCCCCCGCCCGCTCACCCGGCCAGGCCACGTGTGACTCATCCCCTAGCAATCTCTTTCCTAAAGACAGGAGACTGGCCTCAAATCCCCTCCAGCGCCCCCCGACCCCAACTCCGGCCGCCTCACGTCGCGGCCCTTTCCACTCTCCAGCTGCGGAGCGACAGAAACGTGGAACGCAACCAGGGGCGCCCACTTCCTGACTGAAGGAGAAACGAGCGCGTGCCCGGCCGCTGGGGTCTTCAGGGTTGGGAGGTGAGAGTCTGGACCGAGTAGGGGACGCCGCACTAACCTGAACCGGGTCGTTCCGGGCAAGCGTCACCATCAAAGCCTGTAGGTGGGGTAAAGCCAGAAGAGACGGACTCGGCCGCCGTAACTGCTGTCACAAAGCAGCGCCCTCGGTCACCCTCAGAACCGACTCCGTCCGCGGGGACAATACTGGCTCTGCAGTCTTCCCGATCACTCGAAATCGCGCTCCTCTAACCGCTGAAAAATCGCTTGCTGCAGACAGACAGCAGAGACCAAGATGACCGCCGCCAGGTGTGCGCCGGAAGTCCCGCCTAGACGCCCGTCGGTCGCACGGAAACGCCCTTTCATTGGTCAAACTTGGCAGGGGCGTGACGCGGGACCTTCTGGGTAATGTAGTCTCCGAGGGACAGGCGCCTTGTGGACTACCAAGTACTAGCAAAGAGATCCAGAGGGGCCTTGAGAAAGATGGACGCGAAACTCCAGACACTGAACAGTCTTTTTTGTTTTATTTTGTTTCTCAGGCCTGCAAACTGAAAAAAGGCCTTCACCCTGAGCTACCTCCCAGGACTTTATTTTTTATCTGAGACAGGGCCTTGTTTAATTCTCCAGATTGAGTTTAAATTTGAATTTGTAATCCTGCCTCAACCGCCCAGAGTACTGGAACTACAGGCTGTGCCCTACACCTACTGATCTCACTCTTTGTTTTGTTTCTTTTTTGAGACAGAGTCTCACTCTATATTTCAGGTTACCTGATGTTCTTACACATTTTAAAGAAAAGAAAAAAAAAAAGAACCAGACTATATTTAATATAGTAAAAGCAAATTTTATCCATAAACTATTGCAGTAGAAGAAGACAGATTTCACACAGAACTGGGCTCAAATCTGAACACAAAGCCAGAGATGGTGGCACACACCTATAATCCTGGCACTCATGGGGTTGATGCAAAAGGAGCACTTCGAGCCAGCCTGAATGACATACTGAGTTGTTTGTCTCAAAACACACCAAAAAATCTGAACACAACAAATATAGATTTGAAATGATAGAAAAGGAGTGAAACAAGGGTCAGTGGATGGAAAACAACTAAGAGAAAATACCAAGAATCATCTTGCTGGGCTGGCCAGATAGCTCAGCGGATTAAAGCGCAGCAGCCAGAATTCAATCCCCGGCATGCCATGATGGTCCCGCCTGTGAGATGCGCTGAGACGGTGATTGAGACTGGGTGTAGTGGCGCATGTCTGTAATCCCAGCACTTGGGAGGCTGAACACAGGAGAAGCACTATGAGTCCGATCTACATAGTAAGACCCTGTAGACCCTATCCTAAATACAAAAAAAAAAAAAGAATCATCTTGCTGAAGAACAATTCCTGCTGAAAGCAGGCCAGGGTGATCAGATATCACTTGAATGGTGTGGGGTGAGGAACTTAAGTACTCACAAATTCAGGGTGACCAGAAGTATAAAGTAGAGGAATATGGCTAAACCAAAGTTGTGAACCTTGCTCCATCTTTACCTAGGCAACACAGGCCAAACAAGGAGGCATACCACAGCTGAAGTACTCACTGCTTAGAGGTGCCCAACTAAAATTTACTGAAGAAGAGCTTTTGTCCATCCCTACTTTTTTTTTTTTTTTTAATGTATTTAGTACAGGGTCCACAGGGTCTCACCACACAGATCAGACTCAGTATTTTCAACCTCTCAAGTGCTGGGATTACAAGCATGTGCCACCACACCCAGTCTCAATCCCCATCTCAGCACACACAGGGGGAGGGGGGTGGCACGGCAAGCCAGGGATCAAACCCTGGTCCTTGCATCTGCCTAAGCAGGCGCTTTAATCTGCTGAGCTATCTGGCTGGCCCAGCGCAATCTCTTGTGATTTCTCTGAAGTTCATGGTGTTATCCAGCTTCAGCTCATAAGCCTCCAGGAATTCATTACAACATTAATTACATTCTTGCTGTTATCTGGTTTTATGTATCATTCTCAAAAATGATGTTTCAGAGCTGGATGTGGTAGCATATACCTGTAACCCCAGCACTCAAGAGGCTGAGGCAGGAGGGATGCCATGAGTTCAAGGCCAGCCTGGGCTACAAAGTAGGTTCAAATCCAGCCTGAACTGCATAGTGAAACCTGGTTTCAAAAGACAAAAAAAAAGTTCAGTCCAAACCTGAATATAATCAATATTCCCAATTATGTCCTGTTACAGTAATAACAGATTTTCATTAAACTTATGTAAGTAATGATATGGCAAATAATTATAGTTATAATATATATTATAACTCTATAATTATATAACTCTATATAATATATAATATTATACCTGGAGCATAGAGCAGGTGAAGAGTGGATTTATTGGTACAAAGGGATGGTTCCAGCCCAAATGATGATGTCTGTAATGAAGGCATGGGAAAGAACTAAGAGAACAGGCTTGACAATCTTGTGGATAGAAAATTAGCTTAGTTTACATTTTTTGGGCAAGGAATGTAGTTCAGCAGCACTTCCCAGGCAAATGTGAGGCCCTGAGTTCAATTCCTAGTACTAGAAAAAAAAAATAAAATAAATTTTTGAGCTTGAGATAACTATAGGACATATACATGGATATCACAGTATTAAGAAAACATCAGCAAGCAAAAGAAAGAAAGGAAAGACGGAAAGAAAGAAAGAAGAAAGAAAGAAAGAAAGAAAGAAAGAAAGAAAGAAAGAAAAAAAGAAAATATCACCATTATTGGGCCAGTGGTATAGCTCAGAGACTAAGCATTTGCTTAGGTAAATGCAGGGGCCAGGGTTCAATCCCTGGCTCCGCATGCCTCCAGGCGTGTGTGCCTGTAATCCCAGCACTTGGGAGGCAGAAATCAGGAGGATCACTGCTAATGTGGGCTATGTAGGGAGACCCTGGACACAAAAAAGCCCAAAACATTATTTATTATTTCTCACAAAGGAATTTGTGGAAAAGGTTTCTTATTTCTCAAATTGTCCATCCCTACTTTTTTTTTTTTTAATGTATTTAGTTCAGGGTCCACAGGGTCTCACTACATAGATCAGACTCATAGAGTTTTCAGCCTGAAATTTGAGAAACCTCAGTCTAAGGGCCAGCCTGATAGCTCAGGGGACTAAAGCACTTGCTTAGTTAGAACGCTGGGGCTGGGATTGGATCCCTGGCACGCCCTGCCAGCTCCGTGGGGGGGGGGGGCACATTGAGACAGTGATTGAGACCGAGTATGGTGGTGCGCACCTGTCATCCCAGTGCTTGGCAGGCTAAAAACAGGAGGATCATTAAGAGTCTGATCTACGTAGTAAAGCCCTGTAGGCCCTGTAGACCCCGTCCTAAATATAGAAAAAGAAAAAGAAATCCTGGTGTAGACCATAGGTATAATGTTTCAATACTTTTTTTTTTTTTTTTTTTTTTGTTGTATATGATACTAGGAGTTGAACCCAGGCCATCACACTGAACTACAGCTTCAGCCCCTTTAAACATTTTTTTGTTGTTGTTGAGACCAGGACTCGCTGGTCTTTTGAACTTTTAATCTGTAGTTACCTAGATAGAACCTCAGATCCATGGCACGGGAGCAGACCAGGTCCTTCTGCGATAGGGATTAGGCTCTCTGTGTGAACCAGCGATGGTAGACAGGCGTGGGGAAAGGGCAGGCTGGGGTGACTAACACACCCAAGGAGGCCAGGAGTGCAAGGGCAAGAGGAGGCGCCTCACAGGAGGAGAGTATCACGAGGCCTTTTTGGGTGGTTGCCACTGATAACATCAGCTCCCGCCCGCCCCACACACACCTGCAGATAGCTCAGCGCTCAGGACCCGCCTCTCCTGACATGTCAGTAATCTCTCCAGGTTCCAGACTTAGGTGCCTTTTCTGAGGCCACCCTGGAGAGCATGACAAGCTGGGACCTGCCCGGAGTGTCACAGTGCACCCACACCAGCCCTCCCAGGCAAACGGTATTTTTTGTTTTGTTTTGGGCTTACTACTTTAAGACGCTCGGCACAATAGCGCTTGCTTTCCTCAGATCACACTGGTGGCAGCCGTCTTGCCAGCATTCGAGCCAGGGCGTCTGATCCTACAGAGGCACATAGCATTACTGTAGGTTTTCATTGTTCTTAGCTCAATGCGCCTGTAACCAACACTTGACTGCCTACTAGAAGATCTTTCTTTTTTGGTTTGACTCAAATACTGACCACTGGCCTCAATGGGGCTTTGGTTAGACCAAAATTCCTTTAATTTTTGATTTTTTTCTTTTTCTGTATTTAGGACAGGGTCTACAGGGTCTCACGATGTAGAGTGGACTCAGTGATTCTCCTGATTTCATCCTCCCAAGTGCTGGGATTACAGGTGCGTGCCACCACTCCCAGTCTCAGTCACTGTCTCAGTATGCCCTGGAGCAGGGCGCGGCATGCTGGGATCGAACCCTGGCCGCTGCAAGCTGCTGAAGCAGGCGTGTTAGTCCGCTGAGCTATCAGGCCAGCCCTTTGTTTTTGCTTTTTTGGTGTCAGGAATGGAACTCAGGAAGGACCTTGAGCTTGCCAGGAAGGCACTTATGCTACTGAGCTAAGTCGCTGGCCTTTTTTGAGACAGTGTCTTGCTCTGTAGTTCAGGCTGTCCTTGAACTATGTAGCCCAGGCTGGCCTTAAACTTACGGCAATCTTCCTGCCTCAGCTTCCCCAATGCAGGGATGATAGAAGTGTGCTACCACACGTGGATCCTGATCTTTGTTTCTAAGGCCAGTGATTAATTATAGCACTGTAACACTTGTAGGAGGGTAGATTAAAAAAAAATTTAGAAGAATATATGAAAGGCTCAAAGATGACTGAAAAAACTACTATGCTTATCATCTGGGCTTTTAAGAGAAAGTTTACATAACTTTCTGCGAATAGGTTATGCGTAGCTTTTGCTAGTTTATTCATAAATATTCTATGGGATATGTAAATGGTATGCTTCCAACTCTAATTTTCAATTGTATGATAATAGTATGTAGAAAATACTTTTTTGTGTGTGTGGCCAGCTCAGCCAGCCCTGGGGGTGGGGCCAGTGTGGCATGTGGTGCTGGGAATGGAACCACCAGCCCTGCACTTGCCTAAGCTTGCCTAAGCAGGGGCTTTAGACTGCTGAGCTATCTCACCAGCCCAGAAGATACTTTTTAGAAAAATATTCTTACTACATACTGAGTTAAATGCTAGAACTTTGTGGGCTGGGCCTCATGGTGCATGTCTATAATCCCAGCAGTTAGGAGGCTGAGGCAGGAGGATCATTTTGAGTTTTAGAGCAGCCTAGGCTACATCATGAGTCCAAGCCCAGCCTGAACTACATACTGTGACTCTGCCTCAAAAAAATATTGTATGTAAAGAGAAATGCTATAAGCTAGCATCTTGGTAAAGTCACTTGCTTCTTGTAGTGGCTTTATCAAATCCACAGGATTTTCTACACACGTAATCATGATTTCTATTCATTAAGTAATTTTACTTCTGTCTTTTATGTTTGTGTGCTTTTTATTATTTTTCATAACTTTGCTACAACCTCCTCCAGTAAAGCATTAATTCTAAGGGAAGACATTGCACATCTTTTATCAGTGCCTAATCTTAGGAGCCCTGGATTCAGTCAGTTGTAGTTGTTTTTTTCCATTTGACCCATGCACTCTTTTTTTTTTTTTTAATTTATTTATTTATGTGTGTGTGTGTGTGTGTGTGTGTGGCCAGCTCAGCCCACCAGGGGGCAGGGCTGGCTGACATGTGGTGCTGGGGGATTGAACTGCCATCTGTGTGCTCTGCCAAGCTTGTTCTAAGTAGGTGCTTTAGACCACTGAGCCATCTCACCAGCCCCCCATGCACTCTTATATGAAGTAAGTTCTATCCAATCCTACTTTGCTGGGTGATTCTTTTGCAAAGAAATACTGAATTTTTAAAATAATTTTTACAGGCCAGCCAAATAGCTCAGCAGATTAAAGTGCCAGCAAGCAGGTACAGGGGTCAGGGGTTCTATCCCTGGGCCTGCTGTGCCAGCTCCACCCCCGGGGCTCACTGAGAAGGCAATTGAGACTGGGCATGATGGCATGTGCCTGTAATCCCAGCTCTTGGGAGGCTGTAAACAGGTAGGTCACTAAAGTCCAATCTAGTAGTGAGACCCTAAATACCCTGGAGATCCTTCCCTAAAATACAAAAATAAATAAATAAAAATTTAAAAAGAATTTAATCATTTATTTATTTATTTGGTACAGGGTCTCACTATGCAGCTTAGACTCATGGTGATCCTCTTGTCTTAGCCTCCCAGCACTGGGATTACAGGGGTGTACCCAAGGTTCCAGGGCCGGCATGGAGTGTGGCTCCAGGGATCAAACCCAGGTCTTTGTGCTTGCCAGGCAGTTGCTTAGACGACTGTGCTATCTCCCCAGCCTGAAATATTGAATTTTTTCAATTAATCTGTTCATAGTTATTAAAATAATTATTTGGGCTTCCTTGTTTTCATACATGATGAACTGTATCGATTTTTTTTTTTTAGACAGGGTCTCTCTATGTAGTTCTGGCTGGTTTCAAACTTAAAGCAGTTCTCCTGCCTCAGCCTCCTGGGTGCTGGGATTACAGGTGTATGTCACCACATCCAGCTATCAAAACAATTTTAGAATATTTTCTTCCCCTCCAAAAGATTTTTTGCATACTTTCCAGAATTCCAGTGGAATCTGGCCTGCCACACAGTTACTTACAAATCTCTTCCTCCTCTCTATGGTGAAATTTGTAGAGTCCATGTGCTGATCTCTGACGGGTGTCATTTGCACTCAGAACCATCCACATATACAAAACCAACTAGCCAGGCATGGTGGTTCACACTTGTAATCCCAGCACTCAGGAGGCAGAGGCAGGAGGAGAGATGTGAATTGAAGACCAACCTGAACTGCATACTGAGACCCTGTTTCAAAGGGTAGGGGAAAAAAAGAAGTATCAAAAGCAACTGGAGGTATTTGACTTCCAGCTGGCTACAGGAGGAGAAAAAGCAGGCTGAGTCTGACATATCTGTAATGAGCTGAGACTCTTCCCAGAGGAGTAAGGTTCCTACATGAAGGGCAGTGGATATCTACTGACATATCTAGAAAAAGATTTTCTGGAGAAGCTTCTCTCATTAGCAGAAAATGAATGGGTTGATGGTTGTTATGGTTTGTGTCTAGTTGTCTCCCCAAATCTCATGAAGTTATGGGGAGGACTTCTAGACCTTTTGATTAATTCATGATCCAGTGCTGGGATTATGGGTGTGAGTGCTGCTGGGATTATGAGTATGAGTGCTGCTGGGATTATGAGTGTGAAGGCTATACTCAGCATGGGGCAGATAGGCTGAACAGACATAAGGGAGACAGACCTGCTCTGTGTTGCCACTGCTCCTCCAATTTGCTCTTGCTGTTTTGCTGTTTACTGCCACCATAAACTGCTACCCCCTGCCACATGCTGCTCTGCCTTGGAGCCAGCTGAGTATGGACTGAAACTTCCACTAACTGTGAGCTACACAAATCTCTCCTTCCTTAATTTTTTGTGTTGGGTATTTTGTCCCAGCAACAAGAGAAGAGTAACCAAGACAATGGTATAATATGTCCATCTTCGGTGAAGATCTGGGCAGGTGACAAAGATTCCCCAAAGACAAAGCTGTCACCTACACCCACAACAGGGGCACAATTGTCCTGACCATAGGTAGCAATAAATGAATCACAAGTATTTTCTCAGTGGCTTGGCCCCTACAATGTCAAAGGAGGACCAGGTGTGGTGCCATACCACACCTTTAATCCCAGCACTCAGGAGGCTGAGGCAGGAGGATTGCATGAGTCTTAAGCCAGCAAGGGCTACATCATGAGACCCTGTCTCAACAAAAACAAAACCAAAGTCAAAGGATGCAACCTGGCTACATCCTGACTAAGTGAAAATAGAGGTCCTTTCTGCAAAGCACAGAATATTGTTCTCTTATCTACAACAGGTGGGCTCACTGATGAGCACTCAGCTGCTCTGAATAGGAACAGGTGTCCCCACACACAGCTATGGTGCTGTTTTCATTCTACCAACCTATGTGTCAGACTACAAGGTCCATGGTGCTCTGACTGTACTCACGGACAGTGGATCTCCATTCACAGGAACGTTGCTGGTCCCTGTGACTGCAGGAGCTGTGGTCTCCAGGGGTCTGACAGTAATCAGGAGCACAAATACCTCAGAGCACTTGTTCATTGGCCAGGTGGGCCCAAGTGCTTCCAGATGCAGGGAGAGAAGATTCTCCACCACAGTTACTGTGCCACCCCCTCCCACGGCGACATGTGAGCACAAGTAGAATCCAGGTGCTCTGACCATGAGGGCCTCGGGGCACAGTTGCATGTTAGAACCTTTAGTGCTGCAGGTGTGCTCTAGTCAGGTGTGTCCCAGCAGTCTGGCTACAGATAGGAACAGAAATATCTCCAGCACAGGGGTGGTGTGCACTGATGTTCCCAGAGGAGAGAGAGACTCCAGCATTCTCTGCTTGTATCCTTGGGCCCAAGCCACTCCCTCCTTCCAGCCCACACTTTCACCTTTAATCCTCCTTGCTCTTGTGTGCCCACCTCCTTTTGTCTCACTCATTGTCCTTCAGGCCAGTACACTCTGTTCTAAACAAACTCTTCACTTTTTTTGTAATGTATTTAGTATAGGTTCTACAGGGTCTCACTATACAGCTCAGACTCATAGAGATCCTCCTGTTCTCAGCCTCCCCGTGCTGAATTACAGGTGTGCACCACCATGCCAGGTCTCAGTGGCTGGCTCAGCACGCCTGGGGGTGGGGCTGGTGCAGCATGTGGTACAAGGGTTCAAACCCTAGTTCCTGTGCTTGCCTAAGCAGGCCCTAAGTCCACTGAGCCATCTTGCTGGCCCTAGAACCAGGATTTGAATGCTGGTCATCCAATTCCACAATTTATGCATCAGCCACTTAACCGTATTTCTTTCCCATTATGTGTGGCATACATTAATATTCGCTGTAGTCTTTAAAGTCCTTAGCACACATTTGGTGAGCATAGGCACTACCAATGCATAGAGAGCCCTTCCTGGTCTTCATCTTGGTCCAGAAAGTTTATTTTTGTAATCCCATGGATAAGTTATTGAAACCCTATCAAGTTAATTCCAATCTACCACTTTCAGTGCAACCCAAGGTGAAAATAAGGACCTTAAAGCATATTTATAGTTATGGGGAGCCAAAGGGTCCTCTCCAGTCGTGGTGATGGCTATCTGGACAGTAGGAACGTGGAACAAAGGCCTAGACCCAGTCCCAAGCCCAGGTTTTATTTATCCATGAAAGAGGAGTGACTTGAGGATGACCTACTGTGAGAATGACAGGAAGGAGGTGACTACTGTGAACTGGGCTAGGAAAGAGGACTGTATTTACCTCTGCAATATGCAGACAGTAATCTGCATTACACAACTGTCCCTTATTTCTACTTTAATTCTGTCATGTTTACAACACCCATCCATTTCAATCTTCTATAATTTATCAAGGCTGCTTGGCATGGTAGCCAGTGCCTATACTCCCAGCATTCATGAGGCTGAAGAAGGAGGATCCCTGGAAATTCAAGGCTGTTCTGGGCTATGTAGCAAATTGAAGGTCAGCCTGAACTGCATAGTTGAAACCCTGCTCACAGTAATAATAATAATAACAATAATAAAATTTATTGAGCCTTTTTTGCCCAGAAT
>NW_004524659.1:6726064-6727424 GCF_000260255.1 Octodon degus
CTCTAATAATCCAATTGTTTACATGGTATAACTCTTTATATAATTTTATTTTTCAGCTTCATATTAATTGCATACAGTTTTGTCTTTTTTTTTCCACCCAATTAATGAATCTCTGCCTTTTCAATGTCATATTTAACCCAATTACATTTAATGCCACCATTTCTTGGCTGGATTCAAATCTACCATCTATATTGGATAAAATAGTTCTGTTGTAGGCAGCTGAATGAGATAGAAATATTATAGGCAGTCAGACAGGATCAGACCCTCGAAGGAGATGGAAGACAAGATACCCTCCAACTGTAAGAGGAATAGATGCTCCCGCCATGGGCCAGACCTAAAGACCAAAGATCAAAAAAATGCTGACCTCTCTAAAAATAAGCATGTGGGATTGATCATCACCTTGAGGAAGCCAGGAAGAGTCACTAATCCAACTGCTACCGACTGGCTACTCGATCAACCCCTGTTCTATATTCATGCCCGCTTGCTACATCACCCACTTCCCCATTTGGTCCTGGACTTAATCAATTTTACCTGAGCAATGTTACTTGTAACCTTATTGGCTGACTATAGTTTTGTCCCACTTCATGCCCACCTATGGGAGTTCCCATGTTCTCCACCCTAGACCCATCTCACCACATGGTTTTACTCTAAAAATCCCTGGAAGAGACAGCTTTGGGGACAGTCCGCTCTGGTCCCCTTCTGTCCTTCTCTCGGACAGTTTTCTTTCCCTGAATAAATATTCTGCTCTTAACCTGTTTGTTCCTAAAATTCATTCCTCAGTTTTAGAGAACACGAGCGCATTCCAGGTGCCTTTCAGGTCAGGAGTTTCACTCTCCTATATCAGTTCTAGGTCCTGTACATCCCTGCTGACACCTGCAATGGCAGGCTTTACCTGTTCTAGTGGATGTGTAATGTATTTCACACTATCTTTTGTTATTTTCTTCATACTAACACTGTTGAGCCCTTTTAATGTGATTATTGTACATCAGCAAATCTTTTTCTTTAAAGGGAGTTGACTTCCAGGGTTGCTTTATGATTATTTTTTTTAATGTATTTAGTACAGGATCTATAGGGTCTCACTACACAGATAGGACTTGTAGTGATCCTCCTGTTTTCAGCCTCCCAAGTGCTAGGACTGCAGGCATGCATCACCACACCTAGTCTCATTCACCATCTCAGCACATCCTGATGAAACCCAGTCCCTGCATCTGCCTAAGCAGGTGCTTTAGTCTGCTGAGCTATCTGGCTGGCCCTGATGTTTAACTTTTCTTGTCCTGGCGCATCACCTCCTCTTTCTTGAGGCCCATTCCCAGACTACAGCCTCAAGTCTCTCATCCTAGCTCAGGCTTAGTAGTAGAGA
>NW_004524659.1:6728404-6741370 GCF_000260255.1 Octodon degus
TAAAATAAAATAAAAAGAACTTTTGGACATGGAGAGAGACACAGAAGGAAGATATGAAGGGACATAGGTGATAGCCATGTAACTAGAGGGACACATCTGGGAGGCAAGGAATGCCAAAGAATAGAAGAGACCATCAGGAGTTAGAAGAAGCAAGGCGGGCTGGCCAAACAGCTTAGTGGACTAAGGCTCCTGCTTAGGTAGAGCACAGCAGCAGGGGTTCAATTCCTGGCTTGCTTGGCTGGTCCTGCCCCTGGGGCATGCTGAGACAATGATTGAGACTGGGCATGGTGGCATGCCTGTAATCTCAGTGCTTGGGAGGCTGAAAACGGAAGAATCACTACGAGTCCAATCTAGTAGTGAGACCTTGGACATCCTGTAGACCCTTCTCTAAAATACAGAAAAAAAATTAACACAAGCCTTTCTTACCAGTGACCTAAGAGAAATTAGTAGTATAACTCTATTTTAACTAATGCATATAGATAGATAGATAGATAGATAGATAGATAGATAGATAGATAGATAATATAGGGGGCATGGCCCTAGCTCAGGCCTTTAAGTGGCTGCTTCCACAAAGCTCTCAGCCTCAGGTTGCTGGAGTTCGAACCTCACAACTCTCCCGCTGGCCAAAAGTGCCCTGAAGCCATTCGAGGAACAAAAAAAAAAAAAAAAATTCCTTATAGATAATATATATATTCCATGTAGTGAGACCCTCTACACTCTGTACTAAATACATTAAAAAAAAGAAGCAAGGAAAGATTCTTTCCCAGAACCATCAGAGAGAACAAATCTTTTAACCTACAGAACTGTTAGTTAAAATTTTTGTTTTAAGCCACCCAGTTCATGGTACTTTGTTACTAGGACAAAAGATTGAGTAGATGAAACCTTGGTTGCTTTTGCCAAAGAACTTCTGAATGCCGTGTACAGAGGAACTTCTGGAAAGCCCATGCAAATGGCCTGTGGTGCGGGCCAGGCTCGGTAGCAAGGACAACGGGAGTTCACAGGTGGGATCTAAAGTGTGAGTGTGGTCCCATCTGTATGGTGATGTGCCTGTAGGAGGAAACATGAACTACCGACCCCAATACTAGGAGTAAGGAAGAAGCTCATACCTGCTTTCGGTAACTAGGAAGTACGATGTTGGAGTCACCAGAAGACATGGTTGAGCTTTCTATGTTATTTGTGTCTTTAACATTTTTATTATGTTTTGACATTTTTGGATCTGGCTGATCCTGGAGAGCTTGCATTAAGCTTAAGGTAAGCTTTCTGGGGTACATGCATGTGTACCTAGAGGACTCAAGCCACATATTGGCCCTATTAGAACAGACCTGGCTCAATTAAGTTTCATTTACATATACAAGCATATTATTATATAAAAAATGTGAACACTACTCATGAGGTGCCTTCTTGAGTCAGAGTCGTGTTTCCTATTTTGACAAATATCATTAATAAGTCTGCAAAGAAGTCTCAGACTTTCTCAGTGTGAAATAGTTGTGTAGAGGCTGCCGATGATAGGAATATAAATAATACTAACAGCAATAGATCTTATTTGTTATGCTCCTGGCCCAGTATTAAACACTTTTTTAAGGTACTTCCCCCTGAAAGGGTACATATCTTTTATTTGTTCGCTAGAGTTTAAAGCAATTCTCAAATCTGTTGTTAGAGCAGCAAAAACTCCTGGAAGACTTATGCAGAATGCCTAATATAGCAAAGCTGAGATGGGATCTGAGATCCTGTATTTGAAGCAAAGCCCAAATAATTCCAGTGTGATCTGAAAACTATTGAATAAGGAAACATTTAATATTGTGTTATAGAATTGTCTTCAATTTTCTTAAAAATTTCAAAGCCCTGACAGATTAAGGGCCCAGGCTGAGATGGGGAAGAAGGTCAAGACTATAGCTAATGAGCACACATCATGGAGCCTCTAAATCAGTATGAATCTCCTTTCAGAGCAGGCGAAGCCACACCCCCTCCTACGAACCTTAGTCGGCCCTTTCCGCAGAACAGCAGAAAGCCTCTAAACGCCTCTCTGACTCTGGTCAGAAACTACATTACCCAGAAAGCAGAGCGCTGCGCCAGGGACGGAATGCCGAGAAGGACATTTCCTGGGCTCCTAAGGTTTCTGGACTTCCTGTCATTCAGGTTGCCGACCTCCTATTGGCTGTACAGTAGCTGGAGTGTGTCAGAAGCCGCTTCTCAACCCTTTTGAGCCCAAGTAGACGAGGACAGGGAGGACAATAGGACCCACTTGCACCTATTGTGTGAACCGAGACCCCGACCTGTGCACCCTCCCGACCAAAGTGGCCCGCCGAGCGCTTTGGGGACCTCCGCATCGGCCTTGTGCCCACACATCTGCAGGCGGTGGCTTGAGCCTTGTGTGCATTTACTCAGCTGACGCTTGGAGGGTCCACGTTGCCCAAGACTGGAGCGAGGGGTTCGCTGAGGCCGCCACACCGGCTCTGGTCGCCCCCCACTCTCAGCCTTCTCAGCCCTCTGCATCCCATGGCAGCGCCTGCACTGGTGAGTGAAGGCTCCACGGTCCCAAACGCTCTCGCCTCGACTCCCTCAGTGCTAGAGGATCCAGGAGTTAGAAGAGGAATTGTCTCTCTTGCTGTCGTTCTCTGCCTATCTCTGTCTCTTTGTATTTGTGATAAATACGTTCATTTTGAGGAATGGATAATATACATATCGCATCTTGATCATGTCCGTTTATTGTTGAGACAGAATCTTGCTATGTAGTTCAGACTGGCACCGAACTCGCCATGTAGCCCAGATTAGCACAATGCTCTGGCCTCAGCCTCCTCCACTGCTGGGATTCCAGACGTGCGTCACCATGCCTGGCATCTTGATCTTTTTTTCTCCTCCTTCCTCCTCTCCTCATTAACCAAATCCCCTTCCCATCTCCTTCCCATCTCCACAGAGTCTATGTCCCTGTTTCCCACCATCTCTCTTTTTTTTTTTGGAATGTTTTTTTTTTTTTTTAAATTTATTTAGTGTGTGTGTGTGTGTGTGTGTGTGTGGCCAGCTCAGCCCATCAGGGGGCGCAGCTGGCTGGCATGCGGTGCTGGGGGATCGAACCGTGGTCCCTGTGCTTTGTTCCAAGTAGGTGCTTTAGACCACTGAGCCATCTCTCCAGCCCACCATCTCTCTTTTATTTTGCTTTTTATTTATGGTTTATTACAGGAACCATCTGATGTTTAACCTGGGTCTGATTTATTTTACTTAGTATTACTGTCTCAAGATCCATCAATTTTCCTGCAGATGACTCAAATTTATCTTTCTTTTGGGCTAATATACCATTGTGTGTATATCCTGCATTTTCTTTATCCATTCATTTGTTGGTTTAGCAGCTGCTGTGAACTGTGCAGCTATAAACAGGAGTATGTGTGTATCGCTGTAATATGCCTTTGAGAGTTTCCTATTTCTTGGTCCAGGCTTGAGCTTGATACTTCTACTGCAATTGGACTTCATTCCCTTGACTCTTAAATGGGAATATGAGGGAACTGATGACGATATGCTTGTGAAATGTGTCTTGCACCACGGAGAGAGCATCACTTTGGGTGCCGTTCCTGGAGAGGGAGCCTGGTCTTCAGGTCTTCCCGCCTCAGGCTTCTGGCTAGCTGAAAGCTGGTGAAGGAATGAAGATCTCCAAGGCAGAGGTGAGCTGAGAGGAGTATTTTTGGAATTGCTGCTCTCTAGGAAGCCTCCTGGCAGGTTGGAAGATAAAAAAAATCACTGGGTTTATCTTTGCAGACACTGTTTATCTTAAGTGAACCTGGCCTACTACTTAACAGCAATGAATTCATTTTCCTGTATTTGCAAAGCGAATCAATTACGATATTGGTTAATGACAGTGAGTGAGTTGTTTTGTCTTTTGGGATGTAAACACACAACAGACACCAGGGTACTCTCTAGCCTGCCACTCTGTGTATTCTCATCATAGTCCTGATCACCTTTAGGGCTTATTTATTCATGTTTCCTCACTGGGCCTGTCGTCTCACTTCATTCCAGCCTTGTTTCTGTATCTTCCCTGGTTGTCTCATCTAAAAATCTCCCCTAATCTTTGTAGTCATCTCATTCTCTTGTTTTCAGAGCCCTTAGAATCATCTAACTTTATCTTGCTCATTTATTGAGACTCTGTTCCCAACTCTGGAATGTGAGTTCTTAGAACAGAGCCAGCCTGTAGCATTTACTCAATTCATGGTTGATGAGTAAGAGAATTTATCCTCTGGGGTTTTCATTCTTAGATTAAACCTTGCACCAAGACTACAAAGTCTTCTACTACCAAGCTACCCTCTATCTCTCTCTCTCTTGTTCTTCTCTCTCACTCCTTGTCTTTGGACTATGTTGGCTTGAACTTGCCAAGCTTGTTGCCCTCTTTCCTCTGTCACGTTGTCTTTAGCTCTGCAAGTCTGTCCCTTGGATGCATGCTATACAGAACTTTTTTTTTTCTTTTAAAACCAAAGCATTTATTTTGAGTGATTGCTGCAATTCTCAAGATGAACTAGATGCTGCAAGTGCCGCTATCTTGTGTTTAGGTGTAATTCCTTCACAGAATCCATGCCCGAATCCACAATATACTTTTTTTTTTTTTTTTTTTTTAAGAACCGGGGATTGAACTCAAGCTCTTGCACTTGCCGGGCAAGTGCTTAATCTACTGAGCTATCTCCCCGGCCCAACAATATACAATTTTTAGGTGCCTCATTCGACTAGTTCTGGTGGTATTTTGCCCTTTAGCCTTTGCACTCCAGTTATGCTTTCTCTTGCACTTGGCAGGATAGCCACATTTGCCACAAGTAGACTTTGGAAGGTGGCAGGCCTTAGAACCACAGCAGCGGCACAACATGTGCATCTTATTACGATGCTTTTCAATGGATGACGTTCCCTTTTTCATCTCACTTGTGCCCTATATTAAACTTTCTTAGGGCACTATAAGATCAAATGGGAAAGCTTACACCACCCAGTGGTGGTTTGGGACACCTAAAGTAAATTTTGCAAGGGGAAAGAAGATTTCTCTGACAAGTGGGCATGGGAATGAAAGGGTCTTTGAAGAACCCTCAGATTTAGGGAGCTGCTTGGACACAGGGAGATTTTGTTCAAGGAAGCATGAGAGAGCCTTGGGGTGGGGGTTACCGAGGCTCTCTAAACTGCTGAAATATATCTCAGGAAGTGAGATTGTGTGGCTGGCAGATCCTCATCCTACTAAGCCATCCTTACCCAAAAACATATGCTAAAGGCTGCTGCCTCTGTTCCTAGACCCATAGTTTACATTGTCCTTGGCCGCTTGTGTTACCTGGTACTTAAGTAATAACACCTTAGGGAAATGTGCTGACAGTGGCTCAGAAAGCAAAGAAGAGTAGGCTGATGGCTCCTGGTGTAATCTTCCAGGGTGTCTGCATGTCACAGCTACAGCTTGAGGGGAGGGAGAGTTTGTTTGAGCCCTGCCAAATCTCAGCCCATTGGTATTTCCTCAGGTCCTCTTCTGTGAAGTTCATGATGTAGGCTTCATTCTTCCATATCTATTAAAATATTTTCAGGAATGCCTGAAATGCTTTTATTATTTATTTTTAATTATTTATTTTTTCATTTATTTTGTGTGTGTGGCCAGCTCAGCCCACCAGGGGGTGGGGCTGGCTGGTATGTGGTGCTGGGGGATCGAACCGAGGTCCCTGTGCTTTGCTTAGCTTAGCTTGTTCTAAGTAGGTGCTTTAGACTACTGAGCCATCTCACCAGCCCCATGAAATGCTTTTAAATGTAAAAAGAATTGGAAATTTTTCCCCTTCTCACTGGATTCACCATAGTGACAGAAGAAAGGGTTATACCCAAAGACCCTAGACTAGAGGGACCTGAATTCAAATCCTACTTCTCATTAAGCATATGGCTCTGAGTGAGTTGACCTTGAGCCTCAGTTTACCAATTGTGAAATAGAGATGATGATGGCATTTACCTCACAAGCCATTGGACAAGTGATAAAAACTGGAAACATGTAAAACTTATTCTGATGCGTAACAGGCACTGCAGTGTTTGTTTCATGAGTATTTTATCTTTAATTCCTATAACAACCTAGGACAGTAACAAGTATTATTGTAGTAATGTGGAAACTGAAGCTCAAGACAAAAAACAAAAACAAAACAAATGGAAGAGAATTGCCCCAAGTCATATGGCATGTATTCAAGAAGCTGGATCTATACCTCAGGAGACCTGGAGACTTAGTAGTTGTTTTAACAGAGCATGCAAGGGCCTCAGAGGTAGGCAAACAACAGATTAACAAGGCTCAGCTGCTGCTGCTGCAATCATTGTTTGAATTATTTTCTTCTCTCTCATAGTGTCCCACAACATTTGCTGTCTACTCCTCACAGTCCTCATGGAATTGTCATTGTCTGTGTCATTCTTCAATGGTTGCCTAGTCTTTTCCCTTCTACATTTTCTATTCTGTTAAAGGCACCATTGCCTTCTCCTTGAGCTTAGCAGTAGCAAGGTTCGGAGGAGGTGCTCCATGTCAGTTTTTTGGGACTTGGGTCTACCCAAATTCTTGCCAGAAATAGGCTTTAATGTCATTTATTAGCTTCACAGCCACCCTTACCACCTCTTTTTGACGTTCCAGGCACTGGTGTCATTTGAAGATGTGGCTGTGACATTCACTGGGGAAGAATGGAGATATCTGGACCTGGCCCAGAGAACCCTGTACAAGGAAGTGATGTTGGAGACCTGTGAGCTCTTAGTCTCACTCGGTAAGGGCTCATTTCTCTTCCAGAGCTAGGAACTTTAAGTCTCTTTTATTCCCCACTTCCACCCCCTGAGGCCGTGGACATAGCTGGTTGAGAAAGCCTCAGGCCACTTTGCCTGCTCTCCACAGCCTTAGCATATTGTGGTCTGACCTCTGTTGGTCTCCCCAGCACTGTTATCGGATGTCTCAGTGCGAGGTGATTGGCCCAGCATGGTGGAGTCAAATGTCTTTGCAGCTCAGTTAGCAGAGACTTCTCTAAGAAGAGGATGATTCAGGCAATAGAAAGTGTTTGTTTTCAGTAATAGCGATATCTTTCTAAGCAACTTTCCCACAGCTAAAGGGTTTTTTTCACTTTATCCTTCCTACTTTGTCTTTCTTTCTTTCTTTCTTTCTTTTCTTTCATGTATTTGGTACAGGGTCTCACCATGCAGCTCAGACTTGTAGTGATCCTCCTGTTTTCAGCGCCCCCAGTGCTGAGATTACAGGTGTGCACCACCACACTTGGACTCTATGGCTGGCTCAAGGTGCCTGGGGTGGGGCCAGCGCGGCATACGGTGCTGGGAATCAAACTGCAGGGCCTTAGTCGACTGAACTATCTCACCAGCCCTCTTTCTTTTTTTTGTAGACAGGATCTCACTGTGTAGTTCAGCCTGATCTTGAACTCATTATGTAGCCCACACCGGCCTCAAACTCATGGCAGTCCTCCTGCCTCAGCCTCCCAAGTGCTGGCACTGCAGGCATGTAGTCCCACTGCCACCATACCTAGCTAGCCTTGTGTTTCTTAAACTTTGGCTTAGACCCGACTCTTTCACAGTCCTGTGAGTATTGGCTAATCTCCTCCTCAGCAAAAAGAAAGTCTCAAACTCCCAGCCTTGAGCAGGCAGCATGAGCTTGCTGAGAATTCATACATTGATTTGATTTTATCATTTTTATAGTAACTTATAGGTTTCTCGATGGTGTTGCAGCAGAGAAACAGGCAGAAGGAAAAAGGAAAAGGGGCTTTATTATCTTTGAGGATGTTCAATCTGGGCAAGATAAGGGATTCTCTGAGTTGAAACAAAGGGAGGCTGGGGCTTTTATGACCTTTTGCTAGGGGAGGGGTTTGAGGGGGATGTTTAGATATACCTAAGGAGCTGACTGGGGCCTTCCCTGAGGCGGTGGGAAAGGTGAAAGGAAACTGCACCCTGGGCTTGGAGAAGAAGGAGGGAGGTGGTCTCGGGGAAGATAAGTTGTTTTAAGGGCTTCAGAGATGACCACTATAATAATTCAGCAATTCATACCAGGGCCAGAACCTATCAGTAACTATTTACAAATCATTATAAGGTGAGAACTAATATCTGTAATGTGCTTAGAATGGAATCTGGACTACGGCAGGTGCTACAAATGTATTTGTTATATGTAACAGATGAACAAATCTAAAATGTTCTCCTACTTAAACTTTTAAAGATTATGTCACCCACAAATTTGTCTGAATAAGAACTGAATGGAGGCAAGAAGGTTCTTTCTTTATTTTTGGCAGAACTGGGGATTGAACTCAGACCCTTGTGCTTGCCAGGGAAGCACTTATTCTACTGAGCCATCTCCCTGGCCCCGATTTTTTCAAGACATCTAAATGGCTGTCTCTGACAGGCTTGTGGCAGCCTAAATGCTCACATTCTCTTCTGGGAGCTCACTCATTAGTAAGTTAAATATAATTCTATTTTATGACAGTTTTGGTAAGTTGTTGAAAGGATGCACAGCATTCCAGGTACAGGGACCAATACAAGCAGAGTCCCTGAGGAGAGGGAGAGAGATCGATTCCTTTATAGAGATGAAGATTTTAACTCCTTTTCCCTTCACCCTTCCCCGTCACTGAGCTGACTGTCCGGCAGATGGCAGATATCAGTGAATATGTGCTGTGAAACAGCAGGTTGCATCCTAGCCTGGCAAGTAGGACTTCCCAGCGATGTTTCAGTGGGTCCCCCACTGCCTCACTATTGACTTTCTAGAGGCTTCCGTCTTTTAGTCTTCACATTTGTATGTTTGGTTCATAACAGAAGACCACCTTGTATTGGTTTTGCTGATGCCGGGTCAGCAAATTCTGACAGGGTGAGAGACAGAATATTTTTGCACAGGATCTGGGTACTTCACCAAAGTAAAGCCCCAAACTGACTCAGATTCCCAGATTTATTGAGAAACAACAAAGGCATAGTGTTCTGCTGAGCAGAGGTTTGTTTTAGATTAGCAAGCATAGTGACCATTTGGCTGAATTGTTAACTTTCATCTGATTGTCCCCTAAGGAGCTTCCTTGTTTTCCCTGTAAGGTCCATCTCTGCTTGAGTTGACAAAACATCCCAACTTCAAGATGTTCCATCTTCTGAGTTTCCAGTCTTCCATTCTTGGAGTCAACCCAAGCTGACTCTCTTGATCTGTTGGGTCTTGCAAGGAACTCCACAGGTTTCATTCTGAAAAATATTTATTACTTCATCTAATGAAAAGCCCAAAGGTGATGATGGCTCCTAGATTGATAAATGACATCCCAGTTCTCTAACTGCTTTCTGTTCTGCTCTGGGTCATCATGGCAGCACCTTTGAAGAGGTCACAGGGTGGTGCAGAAACAGCTGCAGTGAAAAGCTCCCACATCTGATGACAATAATGTGAAATAAAGGCTTTCTCTACAAAATGGGTTCTGGGCTTAAGTCACCTGTTTAGCTCATTCAGCTGACTTCCAGTAGATGATTTGGCTCAGTGTTTTTCAACCATCTGGGCATGAAAATTAAACTGAATGGCTTTAAAAACTACCAGTGTTATACTCAGGAGGTTGAGGCAGGAGAATTGCCATGAGATCAAGGCCAGCCTGGGATATGTAGTAAGTTCAAGACCAGCCTGAATACATAATTAGACTCTGTCTGAAAAAAATAAAAACAAAGAAATACCACCACCACCACCAACAACAACAAAGCCCGAAAACTACCAGTGCTTAGGCCTTGTGCTCACCAATTTTAATTTTTTTTTTAACTCAGCTTTGCTAGGTAGTCCTGATATATGGGGACGTGGAATCCTACTGCCATAGATTGATTAGGAAATACCTTGCAGAGCAGGAGTGGGGTTTCTTAGGTTTCCTGGCCTTGTGTTAAAGGTGTGAACTGTGAACTTGAGACTTTTCCTCTTTACTAGTACACCCAGAACACCAATTATCTCTCATAGCAGGGCATCCTGTTCCAAAAGCAGAGCTGATGTATCTACTGGAGTGTGGACAGGGACCATGGATGATGAAGAGAGGGCTCTTGCAACGCACCTGTACAGGTAGGGGACTGAGAGGCTAGCATGAGGTGTCACAGCAGCATGCAGATCCCTATAGGATTACTATATCTGAAATTCTGTGGGCAACTTCTTTTTGTGGCCTTCCTTGGATCTTGAGTGATCACAGATCTCTTTGAATTGTGATCCCCTGTTTTCCCTCCCCCATCATATACTCTTTTTGCCTTTACTTGGAGCAGAATATGATGATGCATCAGGTAGAAGATAGGTTTGGGGCTTGTATTATTTGCCGCTCACCAGCCTTTTGACCCAGAGGAAGTTACATGACCTCACTGTGTCATTGGTATACAAGTTAGGCAGAGTTTATATGACTTTTTCTAAAAAATAAAATTCCACCTTCTTGGTGGCTCAGCAGGTATTTTTCTCATTCGTATCATCATTCTGTTGGGCAGCAGAAGAGCCCTACACCACATATTTAGAGACCCAGGTATATTCTCTTGTCAATATGTGGCTTTTAGTTTCCTTGGCCAAGAGGAATAGGAGAGAAGGGTAGTACTTGTATTCACTTACATTCATTTCACCTCCTTTTATATTTCATTGACAAGAATAGAATTTTGAGCTACATGTAACATCAGGCTTGGAAATGTGGTCTTGCCTTTTGTTCAAGGAAAAGCGCCCATGGTACAAGCATTTACTCAGTGTCTTAAACTTAGCTTGTGTTTGAAAAAAAGTAGTGGGAATAGTTTGTATATCACTGGATTGTTTGAGAATGTGATTAGGTAAAAGGAAACTCCACACTGCCTGATCCAGGATGGCTCAACAAAAGTCACCTATTATTAGTAGTATTCATGTATTATTAGTCATAATGAACAGTGACATTTCAAACTTACGTTTAGATTCAACAGGTGGTCCTTTTTCTGAAGACTACTACCTCCAGCTATACTCTACATTCCACCTTTTCTCCATCCAGTCATTGATCATCCTGTCCATACATTCATGTATCCAACTTTGTTTACAAATCTGACTCAGAAGCAGCCCCTAGTCCTCTTGTCTTCTTGCCTTCCTGCCTTCTTGCACTCTCTAGGCAACATGATATCCTGGCTCCTAAGGGCAGCTGGAGCTATCAAGTGTGCAGATTGGTACTACTACATATTTATGGTACTTTGTATGGGTCGCAGGGAGGATGTGTAGGTGATTCAGTTTCTCTGATTTCTTGGGTCCTTTTTGGTAATGAGTCATTTAAGGGATTTGTTTGCTTTGTCTTCAAAAATATTTCATCTTAAGATGGTAAATGTGTTATATATATATATATATACACACATATATAACATAAAAGGTGAATTATATATGATTTTTACATTTCATTCATATAATACTATGAAAACTGATCTACCTTCTCAAAAAACATTTTAAAAAATTGTTTCAGTATATTTATAGAGGTATATGTATTGCATTTTTGTATGTATAATAGTGCATGTTGTTTTTAAAGCTTTTTACTCTTTATTCAAAAGAATGTTATTAAAATTCATTGCGACTATAGTTACAGATCATTCACACTTTTGTGTCAATTGACTGTAGTCAGTTGCATGAGTACTTTCAGGGACATTTACTTATTTATAGTTTTTTGTTCTCATAAACAAAGCTGTCATGAACATACATATAAATGTGTTCTCATGTACATGAATAGGAGTTTATTTTACTAATGTTCATGTGACTTGGTTTTCTAGATTGTAAGACAAGCAAAAATAGGAGAACTTTGTTAAATGATGTTCTGGTGTTTCTTAAAATAATTATTAGTCAATAGTCATAAAGTAATCACAGTACTCCTGCTTGCCAGGCATGGTGGTACATGCCTATAATCCCAACACTTGGGAGGTTGAGGCAGGAGGATCACCAAGAGTTCAAGGCCAGACTGCACTAAATAGTGAGTTAAAGGCCAGCCTGAACTATATAGTAGGCCCTCTCTCAAGAAAACAAAAATGAAATAGTGCTGCTTTATTGGAATGAGGGCATTTGAAGGTCCTCTGTGCCTGAAACCAGACAGTATCAAACTTTATATATACTGTGTTTATTTTCCTATATATATATGTAACTTTGATAACTTCAATTTCTAAAGTAGGCACAATAAGGCATTAACAGTAAGTAATAGTAAAATAGAACTATTATAGTAAAACACTGTAATAAAAGTTATGTGAATATTGATTCTCTCAAATATACAGTAATATTTTCCAACTTTGGTTAACTGGGTAATAGAAACACAGAAAGCTAGACCATGAATAAGGAAGAATACTGTATACTCACTTACACTTTATTTGTATTGTCTGAAGAAACCCATGGATTCACATTCCCTCTAGTACTCAATATTGTCCAATTCTTAAGTTTTTTCAAATAAGAAATTATATTTCCCCTTATATCTTAATTATTTTCCTCATTGCTGAAACAAATACCCAATACCTACAACCTAAAGGAAGAGGGGTTTATTTATTTTAATTTTATTTATTTATTTAGTGTGTGTGGCCAGCTCAGCCCACCAGGGGGCGGGCCTGGCTGGCATGTGGTGCTGGGGGATTGAACCGTGGTCCCTGTGCTCTGCTAAGCTTGTTCTAAGTAGGTGCTTTAGACCACTGAGCCATCTCACCAGCCCAAGGGGTTTATTTTGGTTCCTATTTCAGAAGTTTTAGTCTTTGTGTGGACTATGGCATGGGCAGAGAAAAATTGCTCACTTCATGGTGGACAGGAAGCATAAGGCAAAAGGAGCTGGGGAAGAGAGTATGTCCTTCTAAGTCACACCCCTGTGATCTCCCTTTGAACTAGATCTTGCCTCTTAACAGCTAGTCAGCTATCCTTACCCCATAATTCAGTGACCTTCCAAAAGCCCTGCCTATGAGTGTATGAACCTTTGGGGGACCATCTAGATATAAATCATAACTTGTTACCAAGAATTGCAGCACTTCTTCATACACTAGTTGGCCAATATGAGTGTTAAAGTTCCTAACTATAATTTT
>NW_004524659.1:6742507-6751261 GCF_000260255.1 Octodon degus
GTGTTCAAGGTCTCACAACTAGATCGGACTCATAATGATCTGCCTGTTTACAGCCTCCCAAGAGCTGGGATTACAGGAGTGCACCACCACGCCCCATCTCAACTGCTATATCAGTGCGCCCCGGGGGCAGGGCCAGCATAGCACACTCAGGGATTGAACCCCTGGCCCCTGCCCCTGCTTGCAGGCACTTTAATCCACTGGGCTATTTGGCCAGACTTATTTCTCTCATTTTCTTTCGTCTACATTTGACTATATGGTATTAATATAACCATATTTCTTCATCTTATTTTGATTAGTTTAATTAAATCACCTATTATTTTTAATGTTAAAGATTTTTATATTATGTATGACATTTTGTAAATTGGATTATACATCTCTAGTTCCCTAGTCCACTTTTTTCCCTTGATAGTTTATATCTATGACTACACTGACCTGAAATATTATACTACTAATACTTTACGTGGCAAGTTCTCCTGTTTTAGTCTTCTTCAGAAATACCCAGTCTCTATATAAATTCTACAATTAGCTTGTCAGTATCTATGAAAATCTATTGGAATTTTACCTGGTATGTACTGGATTTATGAACAAACTTGGGAAGAATTACAGCTTTTTATTATTGCTTTCTTTTTGTATGGGTCCTTTATGTGTTAAATATTAGTTTTCCTTATTTACATGTTATCTATGTTGGGTTGTTCACCTGGTCTTTATTTCTATATAGCAGTCTCAGTGTATATGTCCATTTATGGCTTGCTCTCCCCTACTGTTGTACTGCTTGAATCTTGACATTATGTTTTTCCTTTGCCCCTGCCTGCATACATTATCTCCACCATTCTTTTACCCTCTTCACTTTGCTAAACATTTGCCATCTCTTAAACTTGAACCTTTCTAATGTCTTTTTGCATCTGCCAGCTTCCCTCCTAATTCTTCTGTCTGATAATTCTTACTGTTTTTTAGAAATAAGTTCACATAAGCACCTTTTTTGAGGAGCCCACAGTTCTCTTCCTATCTTCCATCTGGGCCAAGTTAGCTATACCAGCTATATTGTTTGAGTGATATGAGACTTCTCTTTGAACATACTAATTTCACACAGTGTAATCCTTCCTCCCCTTCATTTGGGAGAGACACAGATAACCTTTTCAGGTCCTCTCTTCCTTTCCCCACCTTTTCCTCCAGGGTTTCCTTTGGAAGATGTCAAGAGCCCACAGATTAGAAATTGCAAACATTGTTTTAAGAGATGTACAAAATGCAATCCAGGCGTGGTGTTGCACACATGTAATCTCAGCACTTGAGAGGCTAAGGCAGGAGGATCACCAAGGATTTGAGGCCAGCCGTAGCTACATAGTCAGTTCACTGAACTATATAGCAAGGCCCTGTCTCAAACAAAAGAAAACAAAACATACAATTTAATAGGCATCAAAAACACTATATTTTCATCTTCCTGTTTCTACTAAAGTGGTGATTTAATTTTTTCTGTTCATGTCACTAAAAGATGATTTTTTACATTGATTTTCCTTTAGGTCGGAAAGCAAAACTTGATACAAGAGAGCCCACCGATTCTCAGCTGGCCCTCTCCAAGGAATTCTCTTACCAAGAACAACTTATACAGAGATCCTCGAGAGATTTCAGGTTGGGGCAAGTTATGCATGAGGAGAGACTATTAGAAATGCAAGAAGGGAACTTGAGGCCAGGAACAAACCTCTCCAAGAAGACATGCTCTGGAAAGCTGAGCCATAAACATGATAATTTGAAGACAGGTGATAACCTATGTTTAAGAGTTTTACAGGAACAAGTCATTGTGCAAGATGTTATCCATGAACAGGACTCCAAAAAGCCTAGAAAAGGACATGTGATTAAAGCAAGGAACAAGTTCTATAAATGCAAAGAATGTGGAAAAGGCTTTAGCAAGAATTGGGCCCTTACTCAGCATCAACAAATTCATACTGGCATGAAGCCCTATGAATGTAATGAATGTGGGAAAGCCTTCAAACGCAGGTCTCATCTCATAGAGCACCAGCATATACACAGTCGAGAAAAGCCATTTTTGTGCAAAGAATGTGGGAAAGCGTTTTACTATAGCTCTTCATTTGCTCAACACATGAGAATTCACACTGGAAAAAAATTATACGAGTGCACTGATTGTGGAAAGGCTTTTACTCATCGCTCCACTTTTGTTCACCATAATATGACTCACACTGGAGAAAAACCCTTTATATGCAAAGAATGTGGAAAAGCCTTTTGTCTCAATTCCTCCTTCACTCAACATATGAGGATTCACACTGGGGAAAAGCCCTATGAATGCAGTGAATGTGCAAGGGCATTTGCTCATCGCTCTACTTTCATTAGGCATAAGAGAACCCATAATGGAGAAAAACCCTTTGAGTGCAAAGAGTGTGGGAAGGCCTTTTGTGACAGTTCTTCCTTAATTCGGCATATGAGGATTCACACTGGTGAGAAGCCCTATGAATGCAATGAATGTGGAAAGGCCTTTACACAGCACTCTGCTTTTATCCGACATAATAGGACCCACAGTGGAATAAAACCTTTAAAGTGTAAAGAATGTGAAAAAGCCTTTTATTATAGTTCTTCCTTCATTCGACACATGAGAAGTCACGCTGGAGAAAAGCCCTATGTTTGCAAAGAATGTGGAAAAGCCTTTACCCAACCTTCAAATTTTGTTCGGCATTATAGAATCCACACTGGAGAAAAACCCTTTGAGTGCAAAGAATGTGGGAAGGCCTTTTGTGACAATTTTGCCTTAACTCAGCACATGAGAACACACACTGGTGAGAAACCTTTTGAATGCAATGAATGTGGAAAGACCTTCAGACACAGTTCATCCTTCACTCTTCATCGCAAGATTCATAGTAGAGTTTAAAAGGTATTGAAAGACCAGCTGGGTATGGTAACACATGGTTATAATCTCAGCACTCAGGAAGCTGAGGCAGGAGGATCACTGCAAATTCAAAGTCCATCTCAGCTACAAAGTGATTTCAAGGCCAGCCTCTATTACAAGGCAAGACCCTATCTCAAATTAAATAAATAATTAAAAGCTATAGGAAGGACTTTTACAACAGTGTTGTCAGTTTGAATACATGTTGGTGAAATACCTTTTCTTTTGAATGTAACAATTAAGGAAAATATTTTGAGCAGAGAAAAAAACTGTCTAAAAATTCTTATTGGGCCTGGGAGATAGCTCAATGGCATAAACACCTACCTGGCAAGCACAAGGTCCTGAGTTTGATCCCCAGTACTGCAAAAAATTTTTGAAATAAAAATAAAAATTCTCAATGAAGAGAAATAATAATTATCATTCCTGTGAAAACTTTCTATGGCAGGTTATTCCTTGTCATCCAAAGAAGTATATTAAAAGTTGTTCCAGCCTGAGCCTTATGCCACATCTAAGAATTGTTCAGAGAAGAGACACAGTAGTTATGCAATTAGGTAAAATGTTAGCAGTAGTTTTTTTTACACTATAGATCTAACTTGGGTATTTTAAAGAAACAAAGGGAAGTGGAGGATAAAGTGTAAATGAGAAAAAGAAATGTATGCACAAGTTCTAACTTCTCTGTCAAGCCAGGGTGACAGGTGAAAGAGTAAAAAGAGCCCATCCCCTTTATGTGTTTTTTACATATCCAGAGCCTGGAGAATTGATGCTTACAGACAGCTTTGCCAACATTTATTAAAAGCATTTAGCACAGGGTCTACAGAGTCTCAATACACAGATCACACTCGTAGTGATCCTCCTGTTTATAAACAAATAAAATCACAATGACTATGAAAAGGAGATGTTTAAAAAATTATATTTATGTCTTTGGACAATTAAATGCTAATATCTTGTACTCTGAGTAACTAAAGATAACAATATGCAATGTATTAACTTTTTACCCTCCTATCATTGTTTTGAAATTTTGGTTTTTTTTTTTTTTACTTTAAAATAAAAAATTAAAAAAAATTTAGAAACAATTATATATGCCCTTTTAAATGTTTTTTCTATTTAAAGATGCTAATTAATATATATTTCTTAAAAATTTATAATTACTGTTCTTTATAATAAATTATTTTAACTATAATATTTTGTTGTAACATACTCTAGTATATTATTATACTGTGTTTTTTGTTTGTTTTTGTTGTTTTTTGTTTGTTTGTTTTCTCTTGAAACAGGGTCTTGTTATGTAGCCCAGGCTTGCATCAAACTCATGGCATTCCTCCTGCTTCAACCTCTCAAGTGCCGGAATTACAAGCATGTGCCATGATGCCCAGCTAACTGATATATTCACATATGCACAGTATACATATACAGTATTCATATCCAGTAAATGTTGTGTAGTACTGACACTGGAAATAGTACTGTGGACACTATATGGTTAAGTATATCCAGGTAGATAGTACTAAAAACATTACAGAATAACTAGAATTTGTTATTAAAATTCTACTTTTGTTGGAGCTGTAGGGTTTGTGATAGAACAGTCTTCTGTGGTTAAGCCTCATGACTTTGCATTGCCCCAAGAAGAGAGAGCCTGATGGAACTTATTCTGCAGAAGAGAAAAACACTTACGAGAGTGACATGTTAATATCTGGTAGTACTCTCAAGTGTTTGACTGTCACTACTTAGCAGTATCACCAACTTAAGTTATGTCTGTTGGCTTTTCACCTTAAATGTTAAGCACCCCAGCATAAAAGGAATGGAGTCAAGCATAGGGTATAAATTTGAAGATGTATTCAACAATTGGTCACATTCTTACATGTCACTGAAACATTTTCCCAGGCAGAATTCCATTCTGATAATTTAGGTACAGTAAGGGACAATAATTATCATCAGGTTGATTTGTCACTGTCATCATCATCAGTAACTTCCATGCCTTGTTTTACATTTCATAGGTTTCACTGGTGCTTTCTAGTGTTTTGTTTGCCAAAATATCCTCTATGTCTTCAAAACCTTGTCAAAACTTGTCGTATTATAATCACTGATTAATACTGTTCTTTATCCTTTGTAGTTCAAAATTCTTCATGTAGGCCAAGAAAATATTTTTCCAGTAGGCACTGACAGTAATATTTTATACTATCCCAGGTGTTGCCAGCACATTATATAGTAACTGACTTCCATTAGTCTGACATGATGTTGTCTTGTTACTGCTGAAAGCCTTGCAAGCCTTGCTGGAAAACTCATGTAGGAAGGTTCCTCATGGTGAAACATCCTGACAATTTTTTTTTTTCTGGAACCAGGGATTGAACTCAGACACTTGCGCTTGCCAAGGAAGCACTTATTCTACTGAGCCATCTCCCCGGCCCCCATCCTGACAAATTTTAAATGAGCCTTGATTGAGAGGTTGGTCGACATATAGGACAATGGGGCATAAAAAGAACTTCTAGGTTGGGGTGGAAATTTTCAAGTTCTTTATGGCAATTGACTATGCCATTATCAAAGTTAATAAAGCCTTGAAGGCAAGATTTTCACTTCGGAGATAGCAATTAACTTGAGTATATTTGTGAAACCAATCCTAGAATATTTCTGAGGTCACTCATGCTCTTGTTTTCTACTTACAATGAACTGGGGTATTGTTCTAGTTTTCCCCCTTTTAAGTTCCCATGGGTTGGGGGTTTTATACACATCATTGGAAGTCATTAAATTCAACATTGATACTGACAAATAATAGCAACTGGAGTTGAGGACTGTGTTGAGAACTGGAGGCCATTTGTTTTACATCATTTCTTTTGCTAGTAGCCTTTTTTTTGACATCAGTTATTTTTATTTTAAAATAAAAGAAATAAAAACAATGGTACAAAATCTCAAAACAAGATCTTAGGAGAGTAATAATGGTTAGTACACTGTGTATTGTTACTGCCAAAGTAGTTTCTCATATTACAAGATATAGGCAAGAAATAATAAGCAAATAACATAGGTACAAACTTCTTTTTTTTTTAAAGTCAACAGAAAATGGAAATATACTTTTTAAAGTTTCTAATACTAGAAGATATCATACAATGTCTTTTAAATACATTTTAAGTCAATGATACAGTATAGATTTTAGAACAAAAATTAAGATTAAGCAATATTCAGAAAATTAAATGTTTCAAACAATTGAACTAAGAAAAAGTTTTCATGATAGCAAAGTACTAAGAATAAAACAAGATAAATACTGGAATGGCAAGAAAATGACCAGCACTTGTAACCATTTGAGGATAGGATATCACACAAAGTTCTAGTGTGTTGTGGACATGCATAATGACCGTGACAGTTACTGGTGGCTAGGCGTCACTTGTGGAACTGAGCTACAGCTATTTCTTTGAAATCCACCCTGTAGACTCAAGTGGAATCATGACCCATAGGGTGGAAGAGAAGTCCATTTGTAGAGTGTGCTGATGAAAATATTCTGCTGCTGAACACAAAAGAATAACTGAAAGACTGCTAGTAGCCTTATTACCTAAGCCAGTCTCATCAGAATAACTACTTTTCCGCATAAGCTTTTTCCTTTATAGTTACTAAATTTTCTATAGGTTTCTCATCTGCAGAATTTGACTTACCTGCAAGCTTAACATCTTTTATGCTGTGTCTTTTTGAAATGTTTGAGTCAACAAGTGCTAGCCAAGCAGGATTTAATACTTTCTTGACATGGGTGTTATAACAATAAATGTTTACAGCTTCTATGCTCCCTATAATGTTGTCCCCTTTGCTTTTTAAAAGAAAAAATCAGTGATCTGAATCCACAAATTTTATCTACCTTTCTATTTTCATATTCATGGGGCTTGCCAGTTAGCTTGGTTGTTTAAAGCGCTTGCTTGGGCAAAGTCAGTCAGGTGCAGGGGACCGAGGTTTGATTCCCAGCTCCACATGCCACACCAGACCTGCCCTTAAGGCAGCTTGAGCCAGAAAAAATAAATAAATAGATAAATCCTATTTTCCTATTCATCATGTACTATAGATGTTACTTTCAACACTTTCTAGAGCAGCATCATGTACAGTCAGATGAATTTTCTCTTCCTATTTTTCATTATACTGTATTGTTGATTTGTAAACATGAACCCAGCAAATAGTAGTGCAACTCATAACTGAATGGAAATCATTCAGTATTCTGACTTTATGAAGCTATTCTAACACATACTTTTTGTCTTAAGCAGATAATATGCATGCTTGACAACTCAAATTTTTCACCATTCAACACATTTGCAAGTTACTGTCAAAGTGCTACAAATACTGATGTCAGAATTACAAATAAGTTTTAGACTATAAGATCACAATTTACAAAAATTGATAGAATAGCATGTTTAATTTTCTATTAACTGGTGAAGTTGTTGCCTCTTGAAGACCTTATCCTCCCTTACGACAGCTGTCTTTTGCTGTAGCTGTGGCTATCTGTGTAGTTGAGTCTGCTGATTAAGAGCATAGACTCCGATGATGGATTGGGATTTATGCTCACATAACCAGCTGGTGATCCTGGTTATGTCATTTCTCTCTGGATCTTAAGGGTTTTTGTCTGTAGGAGTAGAAAAGTGGACCCTAAAACATGGAGAAATGAACTTGTAGTCAGCTAGGTGATATGTAGACCTTGAAGCACGCAAGAGTTAAGAGAGAATTACGTTTCCAAGGCCCCAAGGCTGGCAAGGGCTTGCTCTGTTGGAGGAAACATGTCTAGGACAGTGTGGCTTCACAGGGAAAATAGCACTTAATGGAGTGGACTAGCTGGGTCAGATATACAGACACTGGAAATTTGTTATTTACTTATTTATTATATTTTAGGGAAAGGTCTATAGGGTGTTCAGGGTCTCACTACTAGATCGGACTCATAGTGATCTGCCTGTTTACAGCTCCCAAGAGCTGGAATTATAGGCACGCACGTGTCTCACCACACCCAGTCTCAATTGGCGGGGCCAGCACTGCAGGCCCGGGCACCAAACCTCTGGCCCCTGCCCCTGCTTGCAGGTGCTTTAATCTGCTGAGCTATTTGGCTGGCCCTAGTACTGTGGAAATTTGAATGGAATTCTTAGTGCTCCATAAAATCATAGGATTATGTGAACAGGTACATAAGAGATTTTCTCCTGTTTCCCTAAAATTATATAGGTATGTTTTACATTTTTACATTTGGGTCATTTATCAACGTTTCAAAGGTGAGGTAAGTGCAGACCTTTTTTCATTTATCATACAGACTTTTAATGCTTTAAATTTCACTGTTAATACTGATTTAGCAGCATTTCATGAAGTTTACATAAGTGTGTTTTAATTTTCAGGTCTAATAATTTTGAAATTTCCTTTTGACTTATTCCTGAGAGCTTGTTTGGAGGTTCTAGTAGGGGAGCACAGCTACTTGTATACAGCAATAATCCTTTTTTTCCCCCTTTTTTGCAGGACCAGGGATCAAACTCAGCACCCTGTGCTTGCCAGACAGGCACTTATACCACTGAGCTATCTCCCCAGCCCAATAATCTTCTGTTGGGAGTGGTTGATCACTTGACACAATGTGCATTTTTGGGAGAGACTCACATAGTGTTGAGGGAGGAAGAAGACACCCGTCAAGCCAGCCAGAACAAACATATTAACCCTGGCAATGAACCCTGGTGACAGATGTCCAGTCAGATCACCCTCACATCCTTTTTTTTTTTTTTCAGAACCTAGGATTGAGGGGCTGGTGAGACGGCTCAGTGGTCTAAAGCACCTACTTACAACAAGCTTAGCAAAGCAAAGGGACCACAGTTCAATCCCCCAGCACCACATGCCAGCCAGCCCTGCCCCCTGGTGGGTTGAGCTGGACACACACGCAC
>NW_004524659.1:6759391-6766532 GCF_000260255.1 Octodon degus
ACTAAAAAGCGTTCGCACAACAAATCACCAGTCCAGTAAAAAGACAATTCTTAGAATGGGAAAAACATAACCAATTGTCCCTCAGATAAAGACCTGTTATCTAGAACATATAAAGAATTGAAAAAAATTAGGCTCCAAAATTCAAAGACCCAAGCCAAAAATGCACATCTGACATGAATACACACTTCCCAGATGAAGAAATATAAATGGCAAATAAATATATGAAAAAATGGTCAACATCATTGGTCATTTGAAAGATGCAAATTAAAACAACTCTGAGATTTCACATCACTCCAGAAAGAATGACTATCATCAAGAAATCAATAACAAATGCAGGCAGGGCTCTATGGAAAAAGGAACCCTTCTTCACTGTTGGTGGGGCTGCAGACTGGCGCCACCATTATGGAAATCAGTGTGGAGATTCCTTAAAAGCTAGGATTAGAGGTTCCATTCAACCCAGCTATTGCCCTTCTCGGTTATCTTCCCAAAATTAAAAATATCATACCACAGTGATATATGTGTACCAATGATTATAACAGCACAACTTTTCATAGTTAAATCTTGGAAATAACCCAAATGCTCATGAACCAAGGAATGAATAAAAAAGAGGTAACTTTTTCATATAATGGAGTACTATTTAGCCATAAAGAAGGGTAAACTTGAGTTTTACAGGTAAATGGATGCAACTCCATACTCATAAGAGAAATAAATCATACCCACATGTGCAAACATTGTATAGACCCACTAGTGTGACAAGGCGAACAAGTACATAGGACCCAAAATGCACAATAGATACTGTAAACTGGGAAGAACAGAAAAAGAAACTGTAATAGGGGAAGAGGGAAAAGAAAGGGAAAAAGATACACACACACACACACACACACAAACACACATCTGATAGTTAAGAGAGTTATACTTCTAGTTTCTCTTAGTTCACTGAGAAGAAAGGTTTGTGTTAATATTGTTTGGTCCTCTTATACCTATATGTTGTACTACTGAGTAACTACTCTGCAGATAACAATATGCAATATATTAATCATTATTTCTCTATTATTTTGTTTTGAAATTACGGGGCATTTTTTCTTTTTAAAATAAAAAGAAGGACTGGCCAAATAGTGCAGTGGACTGCAGCACCTGTTTAGGCAGAGCACAGCAGCTGGGGTTCAATCCCCACCGTGCCATGCTGGCCCCACCCCCAGGGTACACTGAGACAGCAACTGAGACTTGGAATAGTAGCACATGCCTATAATCCCAGCACTTGGGAGGCTGAACACAGGTGAATCACTCTGAGTATGATCTACATAGTGAGCTCCTGTAGACCCTATACTAAATACAAAAATAAATGATTTTTAACATTCCTAGTAACAACAGTATCAAATAAATAATATATAGGTAGTAAGTCTTAACTGGTATAGAAAACAACAAAGCGGTGATAAGAGTGGAAGGGATATGCAGCAGAAGGTACTATGATTTTAAATAGGTACCTTATAAACAGTAATCATTACACAAAGATACAAGGAAGGTAATGGAAGCTTATGTATATGTAGAGGAAAAATATTCCAAGAAGATGGTACAGCAGCTTCCAAGGCCTGGAGCCAGTAGCTGGGGCTCTTACAGAAAATGAAGAGAAGAAGGCAGGATCAGAGAGACTGTACATGGCTTCCTAGGACACTGCAAAATTGTGACTTCTGAGTTAGGGCCACTGGATCTTTTGAGTTGAAGAATGACAGGATTTCATATAACAGGATCACTGTGACGGCTCTATAGAGAAGAAACCACACAGGGTTAAAGGGCAGAAGCAGAGAATTGATTTATGGAAGAAGCTAGGGCAGTAAGGCAGGTAGCTTGCGCAGGTCAGCAGTAACAGGCAAACAATGGTCAAATTCTCTATATGTTCTGTTTATATTTTAGATCCAACTAGAGCATCTGCATGTGAGATATAAGTGAAAAAGAACAACAAAGGAAAATAACCATTTCTTGAACTCGCAGGAATGATGTAACATTCATTGAGACCACATGACACAGCTTTGATAAAAATAAAAAATTGGCATTTGAGTTGTAATAAAATAGAACTTTTAGAGGGATCGGGGAGATGGCTCAGTGGAATAAGCACTTCCCTGGCAAGCGCAAGGGCCTGAGTTCAATCCCCGGTTCCGCAAAAACAAACAAACAAACAAATAAATAAATTTTAAAAATAGAACATTTTGGCTCAAGACTCTAGAATTCTGGCATAAAACTAGTGGGTAATGAACAGTACTTTGGAGCACCTGTGGGCTCCTCCCTTTCCTATAATGAAAGGAACAAAGATCCAGTCCCTAATAGGTTTTTGTTGGGTAGCAACTGTCAAAAAAAGAAAAGTGAACAGTCAAGAGTACTGACATGAAAGGACGATTTGAGGACGCTGAGATATGACTTCACAATTTCCAATAGCAAACACAGTTGTCTTTTCAGGCTCTTGGCTCATAGATGGATGGAGCGGGGGAGGGCGGTCTTGAAAGATACAGCAAGGGCAGGGAGGGAAAAATAATCTTATCATGCAGCTCTGTGACACCACAACGGAAAAGCACACCAGTAACCACTCTCCGGGGCTCCAATTTCTCCCTGTGAACCAACAAACATCCCCGGGGATGAGGTGGTAGCTCAGTGGCATAGGTGCCTGCCTGGCACACTCAAGGCCCTGAGTCTGATTCCCAATATTGTGAACTCTCCCTCACAGAAAACAAACAAACAAACAAACAAACAAAAAAAAAAAAACACCAAACCTGTTTCCTTGCACACGGTAACCATTTACTGGGTGTCACCTGCAAGAAAAAGTAACTGTTTTCTCTACAGAAGACACACATTGACAAAACAGTAACGGTGGGAAACACTGATCTCTTCCACCTTCATCACTATGCATGGTATGTCTTCTTATTCCCAAGTTGTTTTAGAAACGATGATAAAAATTGAAATTCAAGGATATCTAAAGCATTCAATCAAAGTTACACACCTTGAAAACACCAGTCTCTAACATGAAAATGCCACGTGGCTCCTGCTTTCAGCGCTCACTACACACTCTGCCCACGTTCCACAGTCCTCAGTTCTGAGACACAAGAGCGGTCCTCACTCCACCCCAACACAGCAGAGTAGAGAGGCCGGAAAAGTCAAGCCCCTGCCGCGCTCACGCCGCCAGGAGACCCCGCACCAGCGCGCCCGGCCTCGCCCAGGGCCCGCCCCGCCGGGAAGTCTCCACCGCCCCTCGCTGGCGCTCATGCTCCCACGCGCGGGTCGCTGGTGAGCCGACGGCGGCTCTTGCTTCTCGGCGCTGCACTGCTCCGGGCTCCAGACATTTCGGGGAGGCCGCCACCAAGCCAGACAGCACCGCGAGGCTAAGACTTGGTCTGTAGCGGAGCTACTACCATGCCCGGGCTCCTCCGGATCCGAAATAAAATTCTGGACTCCGCGAACCGCGGTCCCTTTGGAAACCGCACTTCCCAGGAGTCCCTGCGGCCGCGCCGACTGTTTCGGCTTTCTAACAAATAATACCTCCCTGAGCTGTCGTCCCACTAGAGCGGGTCAACGAGGACACACACTGGGTTGTCTTGTGAACAGTACTTCTCAGATCCAAGGGCAACCCTGTATTTTGGTTGCATGAGCAATGGCGCCCGGGCCGCTAAACTACGCTTCCCAGAAAGCCATGCGGCCGCGACAACTTCCGGGTCGAGCGAGAGGCTGCAGTTGGGTGGTTTCGGCCCGCCTCCTAGGAGGCCTAGTTGATACCTTGGGAGGCCTTGATTTTTCTACCAGTGTCTTGTCTTACCCAGAACCTGTATTCTTGGAGTGTTTTTATACCACTTCTGAAGGACTATAGATCTAAGAATGCCCTTGTGACCCAATTGCCACAGCTGTTACCCGCTGGCTTGAGACATTTCCCATAAAATCATGTGGGCATTCTATTTCTGTCACACTAATGAGAACCATTCTGGTGTGAGCTCTCTAGTGTGCCCTTCGAGGACAATAGCCATGAGCCCGGGAAGCCACTCCTGTAACTCTCATCTTGATCCACTTCTTTCCGTGCAAATCTTTCGTGGCTCTTTGGCTCAATCTACCTAAAGGGGGCACGTACAATAATATTCGTAGCCGGAGCAATCTACTATTGTATATTAGAGTTTTTTATAGCTTTTTAAATTTAAATTAAATTTTAACTTTTAAAATAATTATAACATGGCTATGAATTTTCTTGTACATGACCATTGCTTATGTATGTGGCATTTGTTAGTGTTACTTTGTTGGGATAACCTGGATGTGATATTTAATGACTATAGGGTTGTTATTGTTTTTACTAGCATCGGCCAGCTTTCTCTCAAATATTAGAGTATGGAATATGGGACAAGGTTGCCAGTGAAAGTATCTTTCCATATACGACTTTATTATACCATGAGTGTTTCTCAAAAGTTGGACCAATTTACACTCCCACCAGAGCTTATAGTATGTTGGTTGACAACAATTTAGTGCCAGCTCTCAATTTTGTGAAAATTTCAAATGTTGCCAATCTTCTGTGTGTGAAATTGCAACTGGTTGTGGTTTAGTCTGCATTATTTTAAATTCTTAATGAGATAGAGAATCTTTTAATATGTCTGTTGGCATCTATAGTTCCTTCTTTGAGAGTTGTATGTCCTTTGTCAATGTTCTTTTGGAATGATAATCTTTTTAATATTAAAATGCAGGTTGCATAGAAAAATTTAATATTAAGGGAAGAGTACAGAGGCAAAACTGTGATCCTTCCTGTTATGATTTCATTCTAGAATGTGCCCCCTCAATGCTTCCTGTTGAATTGGGGCTTTTGGAAGATGATTAGGACATAGCTGAATGTACCCTTAGGAGGTAGGGACAGATGGAAGGTTGTTGATTTTTAAGGAGATGAGAACTCTCCTCCCTTGTAGCTCTGATTCCTGAATGATGTGAAGTGAGCTGTTTTAATCTGCTGTGCCATTTCTGGTTTGGAACTAGTAACCATAGACAGAAACTGAGCCAAAACATTTCTTCCCTTTAAATTGTGGGTGTTTGGAATTTTGTCCCAGCATTTGAAAAGTGACTATATCTTGTTATATTTATGCGGTCTTAGGGGTGTCTTCAAGATGGTGACCTAGGATATATATAATCTGTGGTCAGATTACTTACATGTGGGTTATGTTAGAATGTAAAGTGTTAACATGTGTTTAAGCAGAGAAATGCTAGCACACTAATATTGCTGCTTTTTCAAGGGTAGAGTTCTAGGAGGAAACAATTTATAGATCAAAAGCATGGATAGGAAGCCCATTTTATAGGCTTATTGGGTCTTGAAGTAGTTTTGGACTTTGATAACAGCATTCAGTAAAATTATTGGTGGCAATTTCTCCTCTTTTAAAGTTTTCAGTGCAGAAAGAGAGCAAAATAAATAGGAAGGGTTCCAAAATGTCACCTAAAAGAGTAGAGCTGGTATGTCTTAGGCTGTTCTGTATGGGAGATTCTGATCAGAGCTTAAAAGACTAGAATGCTGAGAGAATTCCTGTTGATAAAGATCAGGCTTGGAAGGTTTCTGCTGGGAAGGAGGACTGAATTGATTGTTGAACACCAGATGAGTTATAATTCATACTGTCCCTGAGATAATTGCACCTGGGAAGGCAGTGTGTGAAGTTGTGAATGAGAAGCCTACAGTGCAGTGAAGACCAAAGAAGAAAAAGGAGAAGGAGAAGAAGAAGAGTAACAACAACAACAACAACAGGCCTGAAAGAGAAGCCATGGGAACTACTACCAAAAGTGCCATAGAGATGGAGCAACATGGAGCTCACTGGATTTTGGACTTGCTTTAGTCCTAATACTTTATATCCCCTTGTTTGTACCTTTTGGAATGGTAATGTTTTTCTTATACCATTGAATTTTGTAAGTGCCTGATATTTCATTTGTACAGGAACTCAGAGCTAAGAGTTTACCTTACATCTTGGAGTACACTTTGTTATTTATTTATTTATTTATTTATTTTGTGTATGTGTGGCCAGCTCAGCCCACCAGGGGGCAGGGCTGGCTGGCATGTGGTGCTGGGGGACTGAACCGAGGTCCTTGTGCTTTGCTTAGCTTAGCTTGTTCTAAGTAGGTGCTTTAGACCACTGAGCCATCTCACGAGACCCTTGGAGTACACTTTGGACTTGGACTTTTTAGCCATGCTCACAATGTTGAGATTTGTGCTGTATGTTATCAGTCGTAGCCAAAAAAATTACAAGATAACTGGATCAATATAGCCTCAGAGGTCTCAGTGTGCTTAGTCCCTCTCAAAGAGAGCCCCAGCCCCTGAAACTTCTCACATTTATTTTGGGCTAAAAGCAGGCTAAGGAATGTGCATAACTACATTTTGTTAATATAAACTATATTGCCTTGGCATTAACCAGGTTCTAAATTCACACAACACTAGTCAATAACATCGCAGGTGAAGGATCAAAGAACAGACAGGGTGCCTCTAGGAAGTGCTGTTATCTGTGGCCTTGTATCCCAGCTTGACAGAATTTACAAGAGACAACAGTTCTCCTTGGGCTCTGTTTCTTGCTCTTTGCTCCCTTGGGACATCAGACTTCTGTCTCATATCACTACAGATTTTGGCAACTCTTAGAGATGAACTAAATGCCCCTTGCATAATAGGATGTGCATGAGTCTTGGGTGGTCCAGATGTAGGCTTCAACTTGTGGCTGATGGCTACCTCACAAAGGATGCACTTAGAATTTTCCTCAGCAATAAAACAATAGAAATAGTAGAAGTCAAGGCCACAAATGAAAATGTAAAATAGACCACATAATAGCCTGGAATGCCTGCTCATATAATGCAAGATTTTGTCCTATGCGTGTTATTAGGTCATAGTGCAATGAATCTAGAAATCAATAGCAAAAGAAGCCACAGAAATTATGAAAACACATGAAATTAAACAATAATCTATGGAATAACCAATTTATCACAGAAAAATCCAAGGAAGATCTTAGAAGAAATGGATAGATTCCAGGTACATATAAATTATCAAAACTGAGATGAGCTAGATATGGTGTCATATGCCTGTAATCCTGGAACTCAGGAGGCTGAGGCAGGAGGATTGCAGTGAGTTCAAGGTCAAAGTGGACTACAGAGCAAGACCTTGTTT
>NW_004524659.1:6766632-6768196 GCF_000260255.1 Octodon degus
AAAATTAAAAAAAAAAAAAAAAAAGAACCGAGGATTGAACTCAGGCCCATGCACTTTGCCAGGCAAGCGCTTATTCTATTGAGCTATCTCCCCAGCACCCCTCCTTTTGATTTACTCTTTGACTGATGGAATCTAATTTGATTGTGGTCTGAGTATATTGGAGGCCAGGTTGTATAGGGTTAAGGTGCGAAACACAGGAACCTCTGGCTGTGTTGGAAAAGAGCATATGCATAGCACTCTGAAGGTGAGATAAACATCACAGCTGAGAAACATCCACTCAAGGACATGGGGGCTATTGACACACTCTATTTTACAACAATAAAACTGTCAACCTTACTTATCAAACAGTTCTCTTAAATGGCAAAATTTATCACTTGGAGAAGTCTTTGAACCAATTCCCAAGGTCCTGCTCAGTTGCTGCACTTGCCTCAGTATCCCCTCCCTTTGTTAGAAAAACCAAATAAATATAGACTGTCTGGTAGAGCTCTGAATCTTTGCTCAAGAATTCTCTTTCCTGGATGATATAAAATCATACTACTAGTCTCTTATGTAAGCCATTTGCCATCCACTTGTTTAGGAGATTGGGCTAGGCCAAGACCCTGAACTTACATTAGATATATAAATATGCAGGTACCATCTTTGCCCTGAAACTATCTTTCTGTGACAGTTATACTGGTACATGACCCTTGTCATCTCTTTTGAACATGCTCAGCTCTGCCACAATGTACCTAAATAGCACAGACAACCTGAATCAAGAAAATGAGTATGTTCTAAGAAAACATTTTTATGGTAACAAATTTGAATTTTAAGAATTTTGTTGTATCATCAAATGTTATTTATCTTTTGAATTTTTCAACTGTTTAAAATAAAAATACAACTCTGAGTCATGAACTATATAAAAACAGATGAAAGACAAAGGCTCCCTAGCTGTACCTTGGTAAACTTGATGCATACCTTTAACTTACCCTAGTTTACTGTTACATTAAATTATTTCATATAAAGCATAAGAACTTCAACAGTACACTTCTGGGATTTTGGCCTTCCATTTTTGGTATCACTAATGTTGGAAATTTTAATTCTTCACATATTAAACTCTAATGTAAGTGGTTGTTATTCATTAAATGGTTGGTTTTTTTTTTTGTTTTTGTTTTTTGAGACAGTTTCACTGTGTAGCTCAGGCTGGCCTTGAACTAACTGTGTAGGCTAAGGCTGATCTTAAACTTGTGACAATGCTCCTGGCTCAGCTCTCAGTGCTGGGATTACAAGCATGGACCAACACACCTTGAAGTTACCTTTGTGTGTGTGTGTGTGTGTGTGGCCAGCTCAGCCCTCCCTGGGGGTGGGCCTGGCACAGCATGTGGTGCCAGGGATTGAGCTGTGGTCCCTATGCTTACCTAAGCAGGTGCTTTAGTTCTCTGAGTTATCTCATCCCCCCACCCCTTCCCTCAGAGGAAATCTTTTAAAGAGATTTAAATAGTAGGAAGCAAAATACTTGTTTTACCCAGGTAGTTAATGTGTCTGATGCCCTTAATTCCTTTGGTGGTTTTTTTTTTTTTTTTTTTTT
>NW_004524659.1:6771575-6775875 GCF_000260255.1 Octodon degus
GCAATATAAACCCTGTGGTGTCATTAAGGTCAGAAGGATTTGTCTAAATGATTTCCCACATTCACTACATTCAAAAGGTCTTTCTCCAGTATGAATTCTTTGATGCCAAACAACTGTAGTTTTGCATCTAAAAAAGTTCCCACAGGGCTGGGGAGATGGCTCAGTGGAATAAGCACTTCCCTGG
The DNA here is from genome assembly GCF_000260255.1 of Octodon degus. Classification (NCBI taxonomy): domain Eukaryota; kingdom Metazoa; phylum Chordata; class Mammalia; order Rodentia; family Octodontidae; genus Octodon; species Octodon degus. Next base: position 6,771,760 of record NW_004524659.1, read on the forward strand.
CAAGCGCAAGGGCCTGTGTTCAAACTCCAGTTCCGCAAAAATAAATAAATAAAAATTAAAAAGTTCTCACATTCACTACAGTTATAATATTTTGCCCCCATGTGAACTCTCTGATTTTTCTTTTTTTTCCAAGAACTGGGGATTGAACTCAGGCCCTTGCACTTGCCAGGCAAGCACTTATTCTACTGAGCTATCTCCCTGGCCCCATGAACTCTCTGATGTTGAATGACTTCATAGCTTTGTCAAAAGGATTTTCCACATTAACTACATTAGTAAGTCCTTTCTTCACTGTGTGTTTTCTGGTGCTGAGTAAGTCTGCCTTTCCATCTGAAGGATTTGCAACATTCACTACATGCATGAGGCCTATCTCCAGTGTAAATCCTCTGTTATTAAAGAAGTCTGTGCAGCTGAGGGATTTCTTAAAATCATTGCTCTTGTAATGGTCTTCTCAGATGTGAAAAGTTTCACTGCTGTCAGTGCTTATGGGAAAATTCTTCGTGTGAATGATCTGATACTGTAGAAGGTATGAGCTGGGCAGGAAGTCCTTCCCACCATCCTCACAGGTTAAAGGATTTTCTGGCACGTAGAGTGGGAAATTCTTCACACACAAAGCCATGCCCTCATTCACTCTGAGGTGATTCTGTCCATTGTCCTGTTTATAGTGCTGGGAGATGCTCACAAGGAGCCAGAATTGTCTACTACATGACTCACATGTGTGCAGTTTTTCCTGGGATATATTCCTTGTGGCTTAGCAAGTAACAAAATATCTTTCATGGCTGGGCCACACATCCCACAAGGTGAGGCTGCCAGCATAGCCAGATTCACCTTAGGAACTCTGACACATGATACTCCTTGAGAAGGTGGCTACTCATCTTCCACTCAAAACCAAGAACCTCAAAGCAGAAAATGTTGAAATATATGAAGGCTTTGGTGAGATGAGATGTCCCATTAAAAATGGATGTCTTTCAGGAGAGAGAACTTACAGAATGGGAAAAAATATTTACAAATTACACATAGAACATGGCTATCTTATTATCTAGTACACTGAATCCAAACAATTCAATAGCAAAAATATAAATAACCCAATTAAAAATGGGCAACAAAAGTAGACATTTTTCTAAAAGACAGAAATAGTTAACAAATATATATGAAAAACATAATTAATATCCCTAAACATCAGAGAAATGCAAATCAATACCACAAAGAGACCTTACTCCAATAAGCATAGCTAGTATCGAATAGCAAAGATAGTAAATGTTGACTAATATGTATAGAAAAGGGAACTCTTACACATTGCTAGTAACAACGTAAATTAAAATTAGTATAGCCGTTATGGAAAGCAATATGGAGGCTTGCCAATAATTAAAAGTAAGAATGGGAGATGTAGCTCAGTGGTAGAGCACTTGCCTTGAATGTATGAGGCCCTGGGTCTGATCCTTATCACTAAAACCCAAAAAACTTTTGACTACAGCCATCATACAAACCATCAGTCCCAGTGCTGGAAATATATTCAAAGAGAAAGAAATCAGCATGTTGAAGAAACATCTAGGGTCTGGTGAGATGGCTCAGTGGTCTAAAGCACCTACTTAGAAGAAACTAAGCTTAGCAAAGCACAGGAACCGCGTTTCAATCCCCCAGGACCACATGCCAGCCAGCCCCGCCCCCTGGTGGGCTGAGCTGGCCACACACACGTGCGTGCGAGCACACACATACACACACACACTAAATAAATAATAAAAAAAAAGAAACATCTATAGTCCTGTGATGATTGTAGCACTATTCACAAGAGCCAAGGGCTGGTGAGATGGCTCAGTGGTCTAAAGCACCTACTTAGAACAAGCTTAGCAAAGCGCAGGGACCACGGTTCAATCCCCCAGCACCACATGCCAGCCAGCCCCGCCCCCTGGTGGGCTGAGCTGGCCACACACACGTGCGTGCGAGCACACACATACACACACACACTAAATAAATAATAAAAAAAAAGAAACATCTATAGTCCTGTGATGATTGTAGCACTATTCACAAGAGCCAAGGGCTGGTGAGATGGCTCAGTGGTCTAAAGCACCTACTTAGAACAAGCTTAGCAAAGCGCAGGGACCATGGTTCAATCCCCCAGCACCACATGCCAGCCAGCCCCGCCCCCAGGTGGGCTGAGCTAGCCACACACACACACACACACACACACACACACGCATAAATAAATAAAATTTTTTAAAAAGACTACACATAAAAACCTTTCTGAACACTTCAAAAAGGTAGAAGTAAGGATTTCAAATGCTTTAACCATAAAGAAATGAGAACTCTTTGAGGAGATATCAAAACAGCACAAGGTATCATATAAATATGTACAATTTTGTTTTTATTATCAATTTAAAAAAGAAATACAAAAAAACCCTCATGGCCCTGTTTTCTAGCCTCAGCATTTTAAAAGAAAATTAATCAATTAAAGAAAACTAAATTAAAATATTTTTATTGAAAGGACTAGCTAATGGGTTTTTTTTTTTTACTCTTTTAAAAATTTTTGGATCAATTTTGCATGCTTATATCTGGTAAGCTGAACAATTAACTCAAAGACAACAATGTACAATATAACATCAATTGTTGAATTCCTATCATCTTCTTTAGTAGAATTCAGTATTGTTTCTAATTTCTTTTTTATTCTCTTCAAAAAAAAAAAAGTGTGAAACAAGCAGTCTGATTCTGTAGACCAAAGCTTATTATTCTAATTAAATTATCATCTATTAATGAAAAAAAGGTACCCATTACAAATCTAGCAATAAATACATAGGACTTGTGGAGCACGGCAGGGTGAAGTTAGTGTGACAAAGGGTTCGATATTCTGAGATGAGCAAGACCAGTCAATGGGAAGGACCACAGTGGGACAAAAACTCAGTGATGAGGGTTAGTGAAGTAAGGGGAGAGTGCATCTCTTAGCTATTTTCCTGCAGACATCTTTTGACAGAGGATTGTGCTGTCATTTGTGTGCGGATGTCTTCCCAAAGCCTTATGCAGTCATGGGGGGGGGGTCTTCAGAGGTGCCTAATCTAGAGTTTGAGATTGATTGGATCAATTTTAGAAGTGTAGAAGCTTAACTGAGTGGCTCAGCAATTCTACATCCTAGGGTATAGAGGACCTACCCTAGAGTGGCTATTTACACCCTAGGATGCAGAGGATCCACCCTATCTTTGCTTTTGTTGCTTTTGCTGTCTTCTACTGCCATAAACTGTGACCCCTCTGCTGTGTCACCCCACCTTGGAACCAGCAGATTATGGACTGAAACCTCTACAAACTAGGAGCTAAATAAACCTTTCCCTTTTAACTTTGGGTGTCAGGTATTTTTATCTCAGTAATGAGAGGAAAGTAACTAAGATAGCTTGTCTGCTGGTGAATGTATACACAGAACAGAAAGGTGTATCCACACTCATGGACACCAACTGCAACTAAGTAGTTGTTGAAGAACAACTCAGGTGAAGAACATCTCGCAGCACATTCTGTGCAGCTCACTTTTGGAGAACACTGCAGATGGACCCCTGACAAAGGATGAGTATCATCTGAAAGCACAGAGGTATAGTTAGCTCAGCCAAAGTTCAGAATGAGAAGGACCAGTGAGGAAAATATAAAGAATGTGGTTTGCTGGGCATGGTGGTACATGCCTATAATCCCAGCACTCAGGAGGTAACGAGGCCAGGAGTTCAAGATGAACCTGGGGTACGCAGTGAGTTGAAGCTCAACCTGTGGTACATAACAAGACCCTATCTCAAAGAAGAAAAAAAAAAACAGACAAAGAATGGGGATGAAGGAATGATATGAGCCATGGGCCCTATCCTTGGTATGACAATACTAATGAGCATTGGCAAAGCTCCTGGTATAATCAGAAACCATCTCTGACATAAAGCCATGTTCTTTATCACTTACCAGAGACAGTCCACCTCCAGGGCTCGCTTATCATGGCTACAATCAAGGCTGCCTTGTCAGCCACCCTGATATCTTCTTCCAGCTCCAAATGGACCAAGACATGAATTTGGGAAGACACAAGTCCTTAAGGCAAAGACAAGGCAGATGAGTGGACAGCAGTAGTACACAGTAACTCCATCTCCACCACATGAAAGGACATCA